>NC_033794.1:66792714-66888999 GCF_001876935.1 Asparagus officinalis | reverse complement strand
TCATTTCACATAGATATTTCAACATGAAATAAATCAATTAGACATTTTACGAAAGTTTTAGCACATACTAGCTTAATCCCAACTTCTTCCCCGCTCTGTATATTAACACCTGCACCAAATCAAATCCACCAAAAAATTACACAAAAACCCAAAAACTAAAAAAAATTAACAAAAACACAAAATCTCTACATACCGAGATAGATCTCGCCAAAAGATCCGCTACCGATCTTTCTCCCAAGCTTGAACTTTCCGCCAATAACATGCTCCATGGTGAAGCAATCCCACAATCAACAATTCAAGATCTCAACACACAAATTGATTACAGATCAAGATCAATAGCCCCAATTTTCTTGAACTCGTCCTCCGCCGCCCAATCCAAATCCCTCCAAACCCTAGTTTAACCTGCATTACCCAATCTCGCCGATTCAAGACCTCATAGTCGAATCAAGATCCGAAACCGATGAAGCCGATGAGATCTAGTATTATCCCCAAACCCGACCACAATCGTCCTCCTCAGGACCGATCAAAACCCTAGAAATCAATTTCCGCAACGGAGTCAGAGTGAATTGAAGCGCGTCGGCGATCGGGACGGAGATTTTACTACCGAAATTCGAAATAAAATTATGAATTTTGAGGGGAAAATCCCCACAAAATTTTAGGGAAATTTGTCCGAGCGACGGACAGAACGGAGGAGACGATGTGGGAGAAAACGAGGAGAGAGATGATAATGGAGAAAAAGCTGGGGGAAGATTTTTTTTTAGTAATTAAATATTCTTTTGCCTTTAATTATAGGGTCTTTTTCGCTCATATGCACCCCCAACACTTATCCTTATTTGCAAATATATCCTCCGCCAGGTTATCTATTAACATATGATAATTACCTGTAAGGCTGTAATTCACTTTTATCTCCTTCACTGGGTTATCTATTGACTTATGATTCATAATCACTTTCTAAACATGTTCTTGCAAGGGGTAGTAACCTAGAACTTAAAATTTGAATTTGGATAATCTGTAGGATAAATCTTTAAGGTGTTAGTCATATAGAACTAAAACTAGAACAAAATTTTACAGTGTTAGTCAAGTAGAACTCTAAATAAAACTAGAATTGGGATAATGTTACAAAATTATCCCACTTTTTTTATTTTTCTATACAAAAATGAGAGTTTTAGTCTCTCAAATTATTCCAAAATTTAGCTTGGAACTAGATGGTAAAAAACTAGAACTCATATTTATTTTGTTATTTTTTATTTTTTATATTTTTTTTCTTTACTTCTTAAAACTAGAACTCATATTTATTTTGTTATTTTTTATTTTTTATATTTTTTTTCTTTACTTCTTTCCTATTATGGTTATCACCATCATTAGACCATCATTATAATAATACTTATTAATATCTTAATAGTCTAATCAAAAGTTATTTAATAGTAAGCAATTATCAATTAATAATAGTTAGTTTAAAATACATAAATAGTATTTATATCTTCAAAATGAATAAATATATATTTCATGATTATAAAAATTTATCCAACGTTATTTTATCAAAATAACCCGCTTCACAAAATTGTTCTTATTTATCCTACTAAAATATCCCACTAGTGAAAAAATTATTTCACGTTAACAATTATCCCATTTTGTATGAAAATGTTCCATTTGACTAACACCCTCGTATGTCCATCTTGTTAAAACATGAGGAAAATTTTATAGTAGTAAATATAAACTTTTTTAAAATATTTGTCGTTAGAAACTGGTTTGAATAGATATGCATCCTGAAATACTTTTTTCAGAAATTGGGGTATAGTGTACTTTTATTATACACTATGATACACACACACATTTATATATTGAAACTTATCCAAGGTTTTTGGAAACCCTTTTACAATATCTCTAACTCGATTCTACTATTTTTTGCACATTAACTATAACATTATCATGTATTCTAACTTTGGTGTATTAAGTGGTTTCTGATGTTAGTTTATTATATCATCCCAATAGATTTTCTTTCCTTTTATCATTGATAGGAGTAATCTCTAATCATATATGCTCTTGTCTAATCTTTTATTGCAAACTCTGCCAGTGTTTTGTATTAATGTCTATCTTTTATTGCCTGTACCAGGGGTAATGAGGAGGATCACATTAGGCAACATACGGTCGGTATAAAAACAATCGGATCTAAATGACAAATCCAATAAAACAATGTTAAAATGAGAGTTGTAAAAATACATTGCTGGAAAATGTAGCCCATATATACATAAATTAACAAATATGTCGATCTGGGGTGAGTCTACAAGTAGACTAGGTATTGGGTTTATAAGGGGAAAAAACTTAATTATATAGTGGGGGGGGCACCACGTGCGGACGCGGTTATGCAGGACGCGGTTTTCATTTCCGCGTGAAGAGAAGAAAAGCCAGGCCGGCCCACCCAAATCATGTTGGCCTTCTTGTTTTGATGATGATTTAACAAACAACTTACATCTAATATTGTTTGTCTAGTGTTTGTATTTTGTTATTTATTGTAGATAAACAATATGTTGGAGGATGGATGGAATTACGCATTCACGATCATATCAAATGGAGGTTGGCGAAATTGTGGAGTGAAGCCTTGCAATTCAAGTTAAAGATTCAAGTTCAAGCTTCATCCGCGAGTGTACCAAGTTGAGCTACATCGAAGATCTATCAAGCTTGGGTATATTTAGTTTAGGTTTTATATTATGTGTGTTAGTACTTTAAGTTCAATCATATATACACACACATATTTGGTTTTTATATATATAGTTATATATATACATATATGTTTTGGTTTGATAGTTTTCAAGTTTTACTATGAAACAATTAAATATAATTAGAAAACATATTTTTATTTCATACTTACATGCATATATATGATTTCATCAATATCAATTTTATTCAGTTCAATGAAATCATGTTTTAGTGCATTATATGTTTATTATTTATAGACTTCATAATAATAGTTTACATCTTTCTTCAAGTCTATAAAATCATTTTGTATTGTTTCAAAATATGGTTAAGCTAAAATGTCAAAACTCATATGTTCACATTTTTATGTTTTGGACTATTTTACAAAATAATGATATTTTTCTTTGGGATGTCCTTTCTGAAAACCAATTTTTGTAGCTTGTGTATTATCATGTCTACAATCATTTTCCAAAGTTTTACATTTTTTAGAATTTATTTGATATTTTTAAACGTGGCTCGCGGTCGACCGCGAGATTTTCACGGTCGACCGCCGTTCACTCCAACGGTCATTTTGTACAGAATCTGATTTCTGATTCTGTTGGTTTTTTGGTCATTTCTGTTGGGCTTTTGGTTGAGGTTTTGGGAGGCTATAAATACCCCATTGATCTCAGTTCTCATTACAACCTAAGAGAATGTTTTAAAAGAGTTTAACAAGGGTTTAAACTTATTTAATGTTTGTTTAAAAGAGTGTTTAAGAAGCTTTTAAGCAATTAAGAGTTTTTGGTTTGTGAAATCAATTTCACAAGAGCTTGAGGAGATCCTATTGGTGCTTGAGCTTCCAACCATCTTCCCTCAATCTCTTGATCCATTGAAAAGTTTTCTAAACTCTATTTCTAGCTTTGTATCTATTTGTTTGTTTATCATTTTATTAAAGCAAGTTTTATATTGAGTTTAGATTTGATTTATCTCATTGTTACACACACCCATATTGAGCTTTTAGTATTTACATACATAGTATATTGGGGTTGTGAAAGATTGTAATAGTGAGTTGTGCTTAATTGAGTTCTCACCTTGTATTAGAGAACAAATCAATTTGTTGTTATATTGTGAGATTGTAAAGTTTTCGGTTAGCTAGAAAACCGAGTGTATAGTGGAGATTTCCTCGAGGTGAGGAACGGAGACGTAGGTCGTGGGGACCGAACTCCGTGAATCAAATTGTAAGGTGTAACATTATTCGGGTGAATGTAGAAAACCCGGTTGTGATAGTGGATTTCTCCCCGGGAGTGGGCAGCGGAGACGTAGGACGGAAGGTTCGAATTCCATGATCATTTGAGTGTGTTTGAGTTTGTCTTTGGCGCATTTGCTTTTGCATTTATCCTATATCGCCAATTGTCTATTACTCTATGTGTATTTTGCCCTATCACATTTGTAGTTTGTTTATATCACCCTTGTGTTATTTGTTTGTATATCCTTGCATATCTCATTGCTAGGATATATCCTTTGTTCATATTGCTTAATCTAGCTCATATATCTTGTTGTATTTCATACTTGCTAGGATAACTTATTAATAGTTTTTAATTAGCATAAAATCGGATTAGATTAGCATAAGACCCTAATCATCAACCTTTTAGGGTCTAACAAATCACACAAGGACTATATATATCAAGATGATTTTCTAGGGTGGTGTGCAAGGATTTTTTCGGTGTGGGAATTTTTCGGCAAAGGGGATTTTTGGTGTGCAGGCGGAGAGAAAAGCGGTTGTGCTTGGTGAAGAAAAGCGTCAGCTTTTGAGAGGGTTTTGGCATCCCCTTTGTAAGAGATTTGAGAGTTTGTGTGAGGGTTTAACTTGTGTGATTGTAAACCCTATTTGTATTCTCTCTCTCTAATAGTAGATCTCCTTCCTCCTTGCCCCATGGACGTAGGCTATTTGCTGAACCACGTAAAATTAGTTTGTATCGTTTTTGTGTGATTTGTAATAGCTTATTTAGGTTCCATCGATAGGTCAGTCCTAAAACTGATGAGAGAAAGAGCTGATATCCCACTTTATTAAGATATTTTGCTTAAGGTTCTTGTTTCCTTTGTGAAATAGCAATTCCTATTGCGACCTGACTCTCTTGTTGTGCTGCTGAAATTTTTGCTATGTGCAACAAGTGGTATCAGAGCCTAGGTTTCAGATCTAGGGTTTTGGAATTAGATGAAGGAAGATTCTTGTGTGAAGCTTGGTTCTTGGAGTTCTAGGCTTCGGTGGAGATAGCATTAGGAGTTATCGTTAGAGATTTCGCTTTCCTCGCGTAGATAGGAGATCTATTTGGAATCCAATCTAGGGTTCAGTTAGGTAATTTTTAATTACTATCAAAGTTTGATTTTTTCTCTACAACTTGGAGTTAGGTTATAATGGGAGAAGAATGTGAAAGCAGTAAGTCGATGGTGAGTACAATTTAAGTTGGTTTTCAGAACACCAAAATTAGTATGGTGAAGTATGACGGTAAAATCAACTTTAGCTTGTGGATGAGAGACGTATAGGATGTGCTCAATACTCAGAACTTAGAGGAGACCATCATGGTCCATGAGAGACTATCAAAATATGAAGAGGCGATATGAGAAAAGATGAATAGGAACGTTTGTGGGGTGATCAGGTCCTGTTTGGAACAGGAGTTGAAGTATGATGTGATTGGGATGATGTCTGCGATGAAGATATGAGAAATTCTCAATAGTAAGTACCTTACGAAGAGTGTTGAGAACATGTTGTATTTGCTACGTAGATTATTCAGATTCCAGATGTCCAGAGGCACCTCGCTTGCGGCTCATGTGAACAACTATACGAAGTTGTTGTCGGACTTGGTGAATGTTAATGAGAAGATATCAGATAAGTACAAGGCTATTATCTTATTAGGCTCCTTACCGGATGAGGAGTATGACACATTTGTGCTCATTTTGTTGAACATGAGATCTTCTATCAGCTATATTGAAGTTACTAATGCATTGACGAATTATGATTTGAGGAGGAAGGACAATGAGACTTCCTGTCCTAGTACTTCAGGCGAGGCCTTGTCAACGAGAGGTAGAAGCCCATATCCGAAATGTGGTAATAAAGGAAGGTTAAAGTCAAGAAGCCACCACCAATTAGCAAAGAACCGATGTGCATTCTGTAAGGAGCAGGGATATTGGAAGAGAGACTGCCCAAAGCTCAAGGAGAAGGAGAATGACAATAAAAAAGGACCCGAAGACCAATGAGGTGAAAGTTGCAAAAGGCGATGGTTCCGATGATTCGAGTTTTTCTCTATTGATTACTCTGGAGGTGAACCACTTGGATGCATCAGATTGGATACTTGATTCTGGCGCTACCTATCATATAACCCATAGGCGAGATTAGTTTGCATCTTTTGAGAAGCTCGATGGGGGAGTCGTAGTCATAGGAAATAATCAATCCTGTGGTATTTGTGGGATAGATACCATACAGATTCGGATGCACGATAGAGTAGTCCGTGAATTGAAGAAGGTGAGATTTGTTCCTCAGCTGAAGAAAAATCTTATCTCAGTTAGAGTTTTGGAGGCAAAGGGATTCAAGGTGACCTTTGAAGACGCTATAGCAAAAGTTACTAAGGGGTCTTTGATGATGATGAAGGGAGTCCGTAGTCGAAACTTGTATTATCTGAAGGGGAGCATCGAGATTGGCCAGGTAGCTTCAGCTATTTCAGAGGCAGACATGAGCATGCTTTAGTATTACAGGTTAGAGCACACAGACGAGAAGTCACTGCAGGCGCTGTGCAAGTAGGGGCTATTGAAGGGAGCCAAGAGTGGTAAAGTGGAGTTCTGTGAGCACTGTGTATTTGGCAAAAAGATGAAGGTGAAGTTCGGGACTGCTATTCATAGGACGAGGGGCATCCTGGACTACTTGCATACAGACGTTTGGGGTCCCACCAAGACTACATCACTTGGTGGTCGATATTGGTTCGTCACGTTCGTTGATGACTATTCTAGGCGATGTTGGGTGTACACCATGGCAAAGAAGAGTGAAGTTCTAGATATATTCATAGAGTGGAAGAAGAGGTTAGAATTGCAGACTGGAAGAAAGATCAAGACGTTACGATCCGACAACGGTGGTGAATACACATCAGAACCATTTCTGTAGCTATGTCGAGACGAGGGCATAGAGAGGCACTTCACGGTTAGTCATACACCGTAGCAGAATGAGGTGACAGAGAGGCTAAATCGGTCTTTGCTAGAGAAGGTCCGATATTTATTGTCGCATAGTGGTTTGGAGAAGATCTTTTGGGCTGAGGCACTTACATATGCGAGCCTGTTTGGTGGAAAATTTGTAATAAGAAAAAGATGAAAGAATCGTATTTGATTTTATTCTCTCTAACTGCTTAGAAAAAAATATTTTGCAACTCTCTTAATCTTAATTATAATTTGGATTTCCTGATTACAAAAGAGAAGATAATTGATCTGAATTCTCCCCTTTGTTTAATTCTGGGTTTTTCACGGTGGCGATGGAGTGCCTCCCTCGAATGCTCGCGTCGAGTTTACTCTCCGTTGATGATCTGAACGTCTTGATTCACTAGAACAATATCTTCTCCTCATGATTTGACATTGTGGAGAACTTGCGAAGCAAGTTTGAAACTCTGAACGAGTTGATAACTCAGAGCGAGTTTAAACTCTTGAAAAAGAGTTGATTTGAATCGAAAAAATCGGTTAATAAGCCAAGGGAATGCTCCAAGAACTTTGTTGCTTCAGGAAGCTCGAAGATGATCCGCTGCAGAAAGCTCGAAGATGATCCGAAGAAACCGATCTCTAGATCTCTAAGATACCCCAAGATCTAAAAAGATCCGAACTCAGTTGAGTTTACTCCTATTTATAGGAGATTAAGGGGTATAACCGCCCCCTTAATTCACTCTTAAGTAGGACTGAATGGGATATAACCGCCCCCTTAAACTGCTCCTCAAATCGTGGAAAAAACAATTTTAAAACCGTTCAGTTCGTGCTTTGAACGAGTCAAACGCTAAAAAAATAGCGTTCAGGGCCCGAACTCTCCGTTTTAGACTTAAAACGTAGAATTGGGCCTATTTTGGAGGTTGAACACACAGGTTGTACTATGTTATAAATTTGAAATGTAGAGTTAGGACGCAGAGATGAAATCTGCGTTTTGAGTCCGCGAACTCTGCGTTTTTAACTGGAGCGTTGGGATGACCTCTGCGTTTTGACTCTGAAACGTGAGCATGACCTCTACGTTTTGATGTTGTAACACAGGGATGACCTCTGCATTTTGAGGTTGTAACACAGGGATGACCTCTGTATTTTGAGGTTGTAACACAGCGATGACCTCTACGTTTTGGGGTTGTAACACAGGGATGACCTCTGCGTTTTGAGTCTGAGACGCAGAGGCGAGCTCTGCGTCTTGATTTGAAGAGACCATCAATTTTATAGTCTCTTTTGCTAGAACGATGCAAAGATCGTCATCTTATAATCTTCATCTTTGCTCCTTAAAAATATAAGAGTCGTCAAATTGTAACTCCCGATGTTGATTGTAAAGACTATTTGATTAGAGCTTTCATCAGCTGTTGTGAAGGTCGTCAGATTGTAACCTTCATCGATCTACGTGAAAGTCTTCAAATTATAGCATTCTGAAAGTCATCAGATTGTAACTTCTATCATTGGCGTTTGATGGGGATCAGCTATCTATTATGATTTTTAGACAGCCTATAGAACCCCCTCCAAAGTTTTTAAAAGTTCGCGGTTGACTGGGACGAATTTTCGGAATACTTTGGATCTCAACTCTGATCTTTGAGCTGTTGATTCCTTGTCGTAAAGGAGTTGTTCTCTGCTTTGGATCTCAACTCTGATCTTTGAGCTGTTGATTCCTTGTCGTAAAGGAGTTGTTCTCTGCACTCGCTTCAAAGGCATCTTGGTTGAAGGGATTTGCCATGCAGGGCCTATGTGAAGGTATGCGTCATAATCCTGCTTCTGGAATGTGGGGGTGGACCCCTGCATTTTGAACTTGAGGCGCGGGTCTCACCCTTGCGTTTTAAATTTGGAACCCGATGTGACCTCGACGTTGTGTTTGTTTTTTTGCAACGCGGGTCCAACCTTGGCATTTTGACTTGAGATACGGAGGTGGTTTTCATGTATTTTTGACTAAGTCTTTGAGACTTATCTTTAGCTCATCCGTTTCAAGTCTCGGCTCACATCCATTAAGCTGATGGGCCTGCAAACATGCATAGGATTTTTGGCAAATCCTCAGCCATTAATGGATTTAATAAACCTTTACCGACTACCGTTTGAATCAGGCTAGCATGTGAATTATTTGAATCCGTTTCACATGTAAAGTTGTGCTAAGAGAATGAACTCTCTTAGACTTGATGCTATGATTTTGAATACATAGACTTTGTTATTTTCACGAAAAAAGACTAACCGATAACGCGTATTAGGTATAGACTTATCTCTAATTAGGGATCGAGATAAAGTCCCCCATGCGCCCCATGCGTGTAAGGCATGGATTCTGGTGTTATTAATAACAACCTGCTACGATATTGAATATGTAGATTTTGCCATTATTGTGGGAATAGGCTACCCGGCTGCATGTGTTAGATGCAGACTTATCTCTAATTAGGGATCAAGATAAAGTCCCACATGCATAAAAGACATGGACTTTTAATGCTATGATGTTGAATACGTAGACTTTGCCATTATTGCGGGAATAGACCTCCTGACAGCATGTTTTAGATGCAAACTTATTTCTATTTAGGGATCGAGATAAAGTCTCCCATGCGTGTAAGGCATGGATTTTGGTGTTATTAATAATGACCTACCACGATATTGAATATGTGGGCTTATCCCTACTTAGGATTCGGGATAAAATTCCCCATACATGCGAGGTATGGATTCATAGATTATTAATTTAATGATAATCACTGGCTACGATATTGAATACGTCGACTTTGTCACTGTTTCTTCATGTGTTATATTTTCACTTGAAACACTGAAAGAAAGTTAGAAGTGCTAAAGGTGTAGTATTAACTTGGCATGAATTTTCACTTAGAGTGAAATTCATAATTTTTCTTTATTATCACTAGGATAATTCTAGAAAATTTTTAATCCGCTGGGGATTTTATAATGAAAACTTGCTATTCTTATCGAAAAAAGGATTAACAAGTTCTTTGGGGGGTTTGACTGTTAGAAGTGTGATGTTAACCTAACAGTATTTTATAGACCTATCGCTCTATCGAAGAGAGTCGATAAGTTGGTTTGGTCATCAAAGGTGTGATGTTAACTTGACTGGTTTGTGGACCTCTCGCTCTATTGAGGAGAGTCGATAAGTGGGTTGTGTCGTTAGAGGTGTGATGTTAACTTGACGGGTTTGTAGAGCTATCGTTCTATTAAAAAGAGGCAATAAGTTGATTGTGTCGTCAGAGGTGTGATGTTAACTTGACAGGTTTGTGGACCTATCGCTCTATTGAAGAGAGTCGATAAGTTAATTTTGTCAGAGGTATGATATTAACGTGACAAGAAGAATATTACGATCGGGGTAATTTTGAGGACCTATCGCTCTATTGGAGGTATGATATTAACGTGACAAGAAGAATATTACGATCGGGGTAATTTTGAGGACCTATCGCTCTATTGGGGAGAGTCGATAAGTGGATTTTATCAAAGGTGTGAGATTACGTGACAAGAAGAATATTGCGATCGGGGAAGTTTTGAGGACCTATCGCTCTATTGGGGAGAGTCGATAAGTGAATTTTGTCAGAGGTGTGAGATTAACGTGATAAGAATTTGTTACGATCGGAGCAACCTTGAGGACCTATCGCTCTATTGACGAGAGTCGATAGGTTAATTGTCAGGGTTTTTTTGTTAACGTGACAAGATTGTGGACCTATCGCTCTATTGAAGAGAGATGATAAGTTAATTGTCAGAGGTTTGGTGTTAACATGATGGGAATTTTTTGCGATCGGAGCAACTTTGTGGACTTATCATCCTATTAAAGAGGATTGATAAGTTGATTTGTCAGAGGTGTGATATTAACGTGACAGGAATTTATTGCGATCAGAGCAACTTTGTGGACTTATTATCCTATTAAAGATGATTGATAAGTGGATTTTATCAGAGGTTTGGTATTAACATGACGGGAATTTGTGTACTTGTGACTTGCACAAGATTTTGAAGACTTATCGTCTTGCTGGGAAAGATTACGATTTGAGCAATTTTGAGGACCTATCATCCTATTAACAAGGATTGATAAGTTGATTGTCAGACCTATGTTGTTAACGTGACAAATTGGGAGTGATGTAAACTGAATTCATACTCCGTGGGGATGCTGATCGTCAGAAGTATAATGTTAACTCGGCGATGTGAAAGATTCATTACTCTTAATTCATTGGATTCCAAGTAACCAACCCCCAGTCTTGATTAAGACTTAGCAGGGGAAGAAAAAGAAGGGTAGACATGGTATATCGCATTGTGGGCTACTATCCATCAAGTCGGAATAGAGGCTCATCACCTGGTAGGTCACTATCTGCCGAGTTTGACTATCAGAGGTAACTGTTAATGTGATAGTTTTGATAGACCCGCCATCCTACTGAAGATGATTGTTGGAGGAATTAGGAGAAATGGACTATCAAATGTGATCATTAACGTGATAGTTTTGGTGGACCCACCATCCTACTGGAGAGGATTGGTGGGGAAATTTAGGAAAAATAGATTATCAGAAGTGATCATTAACGTGATAGTTTTGGTGGACCCGCCATCCTACTTGAAGAGGATTGGTGGGAGAATTTGGAAAAAATGGCCTATCAGAGGTGATCATTAACATGATAGTTTTGGCGGATTTCGTGGTTGACAGACGTATCCTATTGAATATGACAACTCAAAAAATTTATTACTCATAATCCAATGAATTACAAATAAACTAACCCCCAGTCTTAAACAAGTGCAGGGGGGAAAGGGTAGATATGACACATCACCTAGTGGGCCACTATCTAACGAGTTTGACTATCAGAGGTAACTGTTAACGTGATAGTTGTTGGATCCGCCATCCTACTGAAGAGGATTAGCTTCAGTGACTGTAGTATATTCCCTTTCTACCTGGGAAGATTAGGCTTGGTCCGATTGCTCAGGTTGATCCTGCCTACTTTGTTCTTCAGCTTTGATCCTGGCAATAATCTTTTGAGCCTGTTCACCTTAAGAGATTAGGGGTCTCTAGGAACAACATTCTGTAACCCTCATTTGTACTAGAAGATCGGTCTGCAAGTTATGTCGACGGGTCTCCACCAGTGTAAACTGTGTCATACCTGTCGGACATCGCAGAGCCATATTTCGAAACTTTTAACGAAGGATTTGACAGACTCCCTCTTCTTCTACTTAGTGGCAAGAAGGGTATGTATGGAGACTTCTGTATCCTCTTCAAAGAATCTTGACAGGAAGAGTCTCTCTAGATCCACTCACTTTTGGATACATCCGATAGGTAGTTTCCTAAACCATTCAAAGATAACTCTCTTGAGGGTGCCAATAAACAATCGAGCCAGTATGACATCGATATCACATTCCCAGTCTGTGACTTAAAATAATAGATATATTGATTCGGTGATACTGTGCCATCAATAGTTTGTAACATCGAGACTTCGAACTTTAGAGGATAAGGGGATGTATCTCATTCGACAGGATAGGGCCTATCAACTCTCTCATCTTGGAGCTCACTTCTGTGGGCTATAGCATTAAGGCGGGTTTCTAATTCTTTCATTTTGGCAAATTAGAGATTTTGCTCGTTCTCAGTCTCTCTTTCTTCATCAAAGGAAGATTCCAGGTTGTGGGCTTCTTGGTCAGAAGCAGTGTCATTAACCATTTTTTCCTTTCCCTTTGCTTGTGTGAAGTGGGGATGAATGCGTTTTTCTCTTCGGGAAGATTCTTGCCTAGGTGGCGAATCTGTCTTCTGAGAGTTGGCCTTGTCTGTGACGATTTGAGTCAACAGGGCCAGTAGTTCACTGAGGGTCTTCTGCTGTGATTTGAGCATGACATCCTGCTCAGCAACCCTTCTTGAGAGATCTTCAGAATTTTCTGCCATGTGGGCGAAGCTCTCATGTTCAACGAAGGAACTTGATGATTAAGACTCCGCAATGGCTGAATGTTCGTCATCGGAATTGGTTCCTCTGGCTAACCTCCGATAGTTGACAGGGGGAATAGCTCATGTTCGCGTCCGAGTGTATTGGTAGATTCCTTCAAACTCGTTAGCGATTTCTCTGGCGGTCGGTGAACGACTTGTCCCAGGGTCATCGGAACTAGGACCTGAGGCTTTCCCTCTGGTGATCACATTGACAGTGACTCTAGGATACTCGGCCTCTGGGGACTTCTTCTTGTGCGAACGACGTCGTTGGTTAGGCAAAGTAACATTCGTTAATTAGCCGAACACCAATGGTTTGACCGCATATGAGCAGCATTAACATCCCGATAGGACTGTAGGAATCAGTCGTTCACATTGGAATGAACGAATGACTTATTGCATTGGTCTTTCTCTCGATATGAATATTCTTAAGTTTGTTGTAAAGACTCGAGAAGAGTTACTCGCTGATCGCGAGGTTTGAATTAGAACCTCCAGTCCATGATTGAACAGGACCGCCTCCTGATGAACATGAATCTGATTGAGATACCTTAAATCTATGAACTTCTTATATCTACCCCTCAATCTAGACGCACTACACAGAGTATTCGGGGGCTAGACTACCCCCCGGTGGGGTTCAGGGCAGCACCCCGAAGCTCCACGGTATACACCATATTATGTATTGGATTTTGTTACCCGAACGCATGCCTTAGCTCCATGTGTTGCTGGTGAAACGTAGTCCTGAGGTCTGCGTTTTGCTGATGAAACGCAGTCTTAAATTCTAAGTTTTGATTTTAGAACGCACTCCTGAGAGTTGCGTTTTGGTTCTGGAACATGGCCCTGAAGGCTGCGTTTTGATTGTGCAACGTGCCATAGAGGGCTGTGTTTAGCACAAGTTGAGCCCACTCCTTCAGAGGAGGGGCTGTTCGAGCAATCTTGGCTAAAGGAGAGGCTTCCTTTGGCATAGAAGCAACAATTGGAACTTTAGTCTCCTTGAAGACTTTGCAGATCTTGCACATAGCCTTGGGGGTAAGGGATCCGAAGGAGAGTAACTCCTCATACTTGGCTTGATCGAACTCGATGATCAGAGTTTCAACAGTCGTTCCAGCAAGCTTGATGTCAGATTGCACCACCACTTCTTCATCAGAGAAGGTAGTCCCTAGTGGAGTCGTCATCTTTTATTTGATAGAAAATTTGTAATAAGAAAATGATGAAAGAATCGTATTTGATTTTATTCTCTCTAACTGCTTAGAAAAAAATGTTTACAACTCTCTCAATCTTAATTACAATTTGGATTTCCTGATTACAAAAGAGGAGAGAATTAATCTGAATTCTCCCATTTGTTTAATTCTAGGTTCTTCACGGTGGCGATGGAGTGCCTCCTTTGAATGCTCGCGTCGAGTTTGCTCTCCGTTGACGATCCGAACGTTTTGATTCACTGGAACGATATCTTCTCCTCACGATTTGATGTTGTGGAGAACTTGCAAAGCAAGTTTGAAACTCTGAACAAGTTGCTAACTCAGAGCGAGTTTAAACTCTTGAAAAAGAGTTGATTTGAACTAAAAAATCGGTTAATAAGCCAAGGGAATTCTCCAAGAACTTTGCTGCTGCAGGAAGCTCGAAGATGATCTGCTGCAGGAAGCTCGAAGATGATCCGAATAAACCGATCTCTAGATCTCTAAGATACTCTAAGATCCAAAAAGATCCGAACTCAGTTGAGTTTACTCCTATTTATAGGGGATTAAGGGGTGTAACCGCCCCCTTAATTCGCTCCTAAGTGGGGCTGAATGGGGTGTAATCGCCCCCTTAAACTGCTCCCCAAATCATGGGAAAATGATTTTGAAACTGTTCAGTTCGTGATTTGAACGAGTCAAATGCTAAAAAATAGCGTTCAGGGCCCGAACTCTGCGTTTTAGACTTAAAACACAGAGTTGGGCCTATTTTGATGGTTGAACACACAGGTTGTACTGTGTTGTAAATATGAAATGTAGAGTTGGGACGCAGAGATGAAATCTGCGTTTTGAGTCCGCGAACTCCGCGTTTTTAACTGGAGTGCTGGGGATGACCTCTGTGTTTTGACTCTGAAACGTGGGCATGACCTCTGCGTTTTGATGTTGTAACACATGGATGACCTCTGCATTTTAAGGTTGTAACACATGGATAACCTCTGCATTTTAAGGTTGTAACACAGGGATGACCTCAGCGTTTTGAGTCTAAGACGCAGAGGCGAGCTCTGCGTCTTGATTTGAAGAGACCGTTAATTTGTAGTCTCTTTTGCTAGAACACTGCAAAGACCATCATCTTGTAATCTTCATTTTGGCTCCTTGAAAATATGAGAGTCGTCAGATTGTAACTCCCGATGTTGATTGTGAAGACTATTTGATTAGAGCTTTCATCAGTTGTTACGAAGGTCGTCAGATTGTAACCTTCATCGATTCACGTGGAAGTCTTCAAATTATAGCATTCTAGAATTCGTCAGATTGTAACTTCCATCATCGGTATTTGATGGGGATCAACTATCTAATGTGATTTTTAGATAGCCTACAGAGCCACCTCATTAATAGGCTACCGTCATCTGCGATTGAGGGGAAAACCCTATGGAGAAGTGGTCGAGAGAGCCAACACATGATTATGACCAGCTTAATGTATTTGGGTATCCTGTATTTTATTATGTGAGAATAGATAAATTAGAACCTCGAGCTAGGAAGACCATATTTGTAGGATTCAAGTACGGTGTCAAGGGATACAAGCTTTGGGATCCAGTTGGTAGGAAGATTATGTTGAGTAGAGACGTCACGTTTGATGAGGCTTTTTATCTTGAAGTTTCCCATCTCTCATCAGGTGGAGAGCGACTCGACGGAAGAGATATCGCAGGTGGTGGAGATCGACACAGCTCTACATTGTCTAGATGGTACAATATTCATTAGAGTGCCGACTGAGGTGACGCCAGGCGAGCACGACGGTGACACGGAGGATACGGGTACTGATGTGCAGGATCAGGGATCGATGGCTCAGGTTCAGAATTCTATTGTGGTTCAGAGACAGAGGAGAGACATATGGTTGCCAACACGGTATTCTGACACAATTGCGTATACATTTCCAATGGAGAGTATCGATGAGATGGTGCCTACTACATTCAGAAAGACCGAGCAGAGTTCGGAGGCTGATTCATGGCAGGTAGCTATACAGGAGGAGATGGAGTCTCTTCATAAGAACGATACATGGGAGCTGGTTGAACTTCCAAAGCGGCGGAAGGCAATTGGTTACAAATGAGTATACACAAAGAAGGAGTGCATTAAGGGAACTCCATTGAGGTTCAAGGCTAGGTTGGTTACGAAAGGCTATGTATAGGAGGAAGGTATTGACTATAATGAAGTTTTCTCTCCGATGGTGAAGCACTCTTCGATTTGAATTTTGCTAGCTTTGGTGGCACAGTATGGTTTAGAGTTAGATCAATTAGATGTAAAGATGATATTTCTTCATAGTGATAATGATGAAGAAATATATATGACTCAACCATTGGGATTCCGAGTTGTGGGGAAGGAAAAATTAATTTGCAGATTGAAGAAATCGCTATACGGTTTGAAACAGTCTCCTCGACAGTGGTATAGGCGATTCGATGGTTTTATGATTGGTCATTCATACACTCGGAGCCAGCTTGATCATTGTGTATATTTTTTCAAGTTGAAAGGAGGTACGTACATCTATTTGTTACTTTATGTCAATGACATATTGGTTGCCTCTATTTCCAGATCTGCTATAAATGAGTTGAAGGCATAGCTTTCAAAGGAGTTTGAGATGAAGGATTTGGGTGAGGCGAAGCATATTTTAGGGATGGAGATCGGCAGAGACAAGAAGAAGGGTAGAATTTGTTTGACACAGGTGGCTTATTTTAGGCATGAATACGAAGCCAGTTAGTCTACCATTGGGAACCCATTTGAAGCTTTCAGCTGACCTTTCACCGAAGATAGTTGAAGATAGAGAGTTAATGTTGAAGACTCTATATGCGAGTACAGTTGGGAGCTTGATGTACGCGGTGGTATGTACGGGACCAGTTTTGTCACAGGTAGTGAGCATGGTTTCGAGATACATGCATGATCCAGGAGTGGGTCATTGGGACGCCGTGAGATGGATTTTAAGGTACATTCAAGGTACGCTCAATGTTAGTTTGATTTATGAGCGGGACACTACAGGTGGGCAGCTATGCATTGGCTATGTTGATTCGGATTATGCCGGGGATTTGGATAAGCGCCGGTCTACGACGGGGTACGTGTTCACTTTGACCCATGCGTTGGTGTGTTGGAGATGCACCAAACAGTCGATGGTGGCTTTGTCTATGACGGAGACAGAGTATATGGCGATTACAGAGGCTGTGAAGGAGGCTATTTGGCTTTAAGGACTTTTGGAGGAACTTGGTATATCGCAGTGGTCCGTTACTATTTATTGTGATAGCATGAGTGCTATCTATTTGACGAAGAATCAGGTGTAGGCAATAAAAATTACCTTTAACCCTTATCAGAGAAGTTCAGAACAAAACTGCTAAAACCTCACCCGAAATAGCAAAAAGGGAAAAAACACTGATAAAAAGGGGAAAAACGCAGATATCTCCCAAACCGTAAGGAATTTGGCGAAACGGAGGAAGCGAACCGAAGCCTTCGGCTAGGTTCAGATGGCTCCGTCTCATCGAGATAGGCGATTTTTATATATAATTCGTCCAATTCTGACTTACGGTTTGAAAGTTACGGCCTATTCTTCGATTCATGCTCAGGAGCTTGCCTGCAGCTCGAATTTCGCCTGCACGATCAAGACCCAAGTCTACCTGCACACCTGAGCTCGCCTGCAGACCCAGTTCGCCTGCAAGCTCGCCTGCAGACCCAAGTTTGCCTGCAGTCACAAGCTCGCCTGCACACTCGAGCTCGCCTGCAGACCCAGCTCGCCTGCAGACCCAAGTCTGCCTGTAGTCACAAGCTCACCTGCAGACCCAGTTCGCCTGCAAACCCAAGTCTGCCTGCAGTCCCAAGCTCGCCTGCAGACTCAGCTCGCTTGCAAGCTCGCCTGCAGACTCAAGTCTGCCTACAGTCCCAAGTTCGCCTGCAGACCCAAGCTGCATACTCGCCAGCTCACTGTCAACTGCCCACTTGGAGTATGAGAACAGTTACATCAGTGGTCAAATCCCACAAATCAAGGGAGAAAGCATGTCGCTCCTCACCTAGCAAGAATAGGGCGGCTGACAGGACCCCCTAAGTGGTCACATCCTACAGCTAGGGCGGCTGACAGGACCCCCTAAGTGGTCACATCCCACAGCTAGGGCGGTTGGCTCCCTCACCTCTATTAGTGGTCAAATCCCATGAATCAAGGGATGACCCATGCCATCCCTTGCCTATTAAAACCCATCTTCAGCCAGCATGAAGGGGGGATTGGCTGCTGCATATTCTGCTGGCTAATCTTCCTAAAGATTGAACCTGGACTTTTGCCAAAGGCTCCCTCATTTGAGAACTGAAGCTCCGGCAGCAACTTCGATCGGATCGTCCAAGGGAAGCAGACTAGGCACGAGCACCGAGCGAGGCGTCCTATCGCCACCGAAGAACCCACGTTAAACAAGGAGGGCTTTCCCTCCGCTTCTGTTGTAAACATTTGATTATTAGTTTGTAATAAGCCGTTCTTATCAATACAAACGAAGTTCCCTGTTTTCGGGAGATCAAAATTTACACCTACATCAGGTTTTTCATGCGAGGACGAAGCACATTAACGTTCGTTATTACTTCGTTCCGGATGTTCTTGAAGATGGCAATGTGGAGATTGTGAACGTCCACACGAAGGATAATCCGGCGGATATGCTCACTAAGATGGTTTCGAGCAACAAGTCTGATCATTGTCGAAACTTGTTGCACATTCGTGATTATTGAGGCCGCTGGCGGCCATTTGGGTGAACTACGTGAATGCTTGATTCCCTGGGCAAGGAGATACGTAGGCAGTCATTTATGATGCAGCCGATTTGAGCGTAGATACCGACATTTGGTTGCTTTGGTATTGGTTCAGTTTTAGAAAAACTTCACCGATGTGGAGAATTGTGAGGGGGGGGGGGGGAACGTGGTTTTCATTTCCGTGTGAAGAGAAGAAAAGCCAGGCCGACCTACCCGAATCACACAAGGACTATATATATCAACATGATTTTCTAGGGTGGTGTGCAAGGAGTTTTTCGGTGTGGGAATTTTTCGACAGAGGGGATTTTTGGTGTGCAGTCAGAGAGAAAAAGCGGCTGTGCTTGGTGAAGAAAAGCGCTGACTTTTGAGAGGGTTTTGGCATCCCCTTTGTAAAAGATTTGAGAGTTTGTGTGAGGGTTTAACTTGTGTGATTGTAAACACTGTTTGTATTCTCTCTCTAATAGTAGATCTCCCCCCTCCTTGCCCCGTGGACGTAGGCTATTTGCTGAACCATGTAAAATTAGTTTGTATCGTTTTTGTGTGATTTGTAATAGCTTATTTAGGTTCCCTCGACAGGTCAGTCCTAGAACTGATGAGAGGAAGTGATGATATCCCACTTTGTTGAGATATTTTGCTTAAGGTTCTTGTTTTCTTTGTGAAACATGAATTCCTATTACAACCTGACTCTCTTATTGTGATGCCGAAGTGCTGTCGAAATTTCCGCTGAGCGCAACATATAGTTTTGGCCACAATTACAACATGCACTCACATTTGCTCCGTCAGCTTCGTGATGGGAGTTAATAAGTCATTTAGGTAAAAATAAAGAGGTGTTTAGAAGAGCGAGAGGTGATGCAGGTTAGAATATGAGCATGACAATCGTTGATTTGTGGGTCAGATCTTAATTCGATGAAATGAACGGCTGACGGAATAGGGGCTTATATGATAGTTTTTCAAGCTATATTGGTGGAAGAGTCCACGACATGTTGTTGGAAAAAATAGTGACCTATTTGCAATTTTTTTATGGTTTTTGCAATTTAATTCCCCCCTCCATCCCCCACCGCCCAAACCGCCCACGATATTTCTCGTGTATTAACTTTGCTTAATAAACGCGAAGATGCAGTTTTACAGATCACTCCATGTTCTTTTGGCTTAGTATTGTCTTGTTTGTACAATGGTAAGCGGTTGGGCGCGGGTCGGGTCATACCCACGGACTAACCCGACCAAGCTTAAGCATAGGTCGCGATGCCCGACTGCGCCGTAGTGAGGCGGGGCACTGCTACCGGCCCGTTATATACACGGGTCACCGAGCCAGGCTGGGTCTAGCTCTAGACCGCGGACAAAAAGAAATCGGTCCGGCCTACCATGGACCCAGCCCGATCTAGCCCTGCCCGACTCAGAATTTTTATTATTAGTGTTTAGTATTTAGTTTTTTTGACAAAACATAAATGAAAGTTATTAACTTCTTGCAGGCATAACTCTTCCTTCGAAGTCCAAACCGCGTTTGTAATGTTTTTCCGTGTGGTGTTTATCTTTGTATAATGAGTGTATGTGTGTATATATATTATTTTAAATAAGGAATAAAATAGGAAAAAATAATTTAAACATAATTTAATAGATACGAATAAAAAAGTTAGTATAGTTTAGAAATAAAAATAAAAAATTTAGAAAAAAGTTAAAAAATAATGGGCTCGAGCCGTGGGTTGTGAGCCGGGCCCGACCCGGCCACGCCCACCCCTACGTATGGTTCCCAACCAAGGCAGAACAAGAAACAGAATTCTGGACGAACGTTTTATTGACACGTTTTAAGAATAAAGAACAGTAAGATGTGGAGCCCACTTTTGCATACGTGCACCTGCATTATATTATGGCTAGTTTGACAAAATTTCTTCAACTTTTCTGTAATATCACCTATTTATTTATTATTATATTCTATTAATATACACTAAAATCATTATCACTGGTCACAGGAATGACAAGCTACTGCAAGCATTTTTTGAAAGGGTACTGATCGTTTTATTTACTGTCGAACTTATTGTTTTGGAGAGGCGCTGGGGGCACACACCCCAACCACACTTCTAATCATACCCCCTCTCTTACTATAGTGTATCGGGACCCACATGCTATTTTAAAATAAAATCTCATATGGATCCTAGTATACTGTAGCAAAAGAGGAGGTATGGTTGGAGGTGTGCCCCTATCATATTCCATTGTTTTGAGTTTTTAGTGTGACATGCCGACTCATCTTCTGTAGAACAATTCCATCAAAAATTCAGTGCCGACATCAACCGATGTGCCGCACGGATTTTTTTCTCTCAACTCTCCTCCCTTTTTCAAATCCATGCTCATCCAACCTTCTTTCTTTTCGTGCATTGCACAGATAACAACTTGTATTCTCTCGCATCTGTGAAAAATACACTCAAAATAATAAAAATATGGAGATGCCACCCAATAATGATGAAAAAAGAGAGAAAAGAATCATTGTATAAGGTGAATCAAAGTAAAAACTTTCAAAAACATGTCAATTTTAATAAGATCAATTCAAAGCCGAGTTAACATGTAATATATCTTCTTTGCAGTGAGGATTACAACAAAATCAAGCTGGTTAAGCTAACATGCATATCATACCAAAAAATATATTATACTAATTAACAGTACAAAGTAACTGCTGTATCTGATGAAGACCTTCTAATTGTTGAAATAAACTAATGAAAACAAATGACACGGATACTTGTGGAACTTTTAGGCATAAAGTCATTGATTGATTGATATTCATGACATGCAAACGCAACCAGCTACATATATTTTATAAATCAATAATTAGATCAAGCTGGAACAAAATAATCAACGACTTAAACCCCTGCTTTGGTTCTTCATTTTCTAGTAAAAGACGGTAGGTTATGGTTTATTCAATCCATTATTTGTACTGGTTAGATTGAATGGATAAGCTCAGGTAGTCTTGGAATTCCAAATCAACTCAACTGGTGTAGTTATTAAAACTCAACTGGTGTAGTTATTAAAAATAAGGGAAAAATGTGTACAGGCCCCAAAAGCAGAAACTTCATGTGATGAGACCCCTCATAGTTTTCCCCATATGAATTAGCCCATTGATGTGTGATATTTTATACTGTAGCCATTTTTTATCAATTATTACATGCTAGCTAAGCTAAAATCCCCAAATTATCCTTATCCTCTCTCCTTAATCTCTCAGACCCAGCAATCATATCATCTTTCTCTCTCATCTCCTCTCTCTCTCTCTCTCTCTCTCTCTCTCTCTCTCTCTCTTCTCTCTCACACAACTCCTCCACCCGTCCTCGTCGCCGTAGATCGCCGCCACTCCCCCGCTGTAGATCGATGCCGTCGAGACGCACAGAGCATTAATCCATTAGCTAGAAGAAGAAAAGAAAAAAAAAGAAAAAATGTTTGACCAGCTACAAATAAATGAACGATTTAATTTTAAAAAATAGTCAAAAGTTGTCCCCATTTTTTCACTTTCACGAGACATCCACGCCTTTTTGGAGGAAGCTGAATTTGTAATAAACCTAATGTGCGTAGTCTTTTTGTATTTTAATTTTGAACAAATTTTTAAAATAGACCATTTTTAAAACTTAATTAGCAAAATAGGTTGAAAAAATATTTAATTACCAAAAATCGTTGTAAGCTGGGACGGTAGTTATAAATCGTTGTTATAAATGAGGATACAATCATGTTTTTATAAATCGTTGTTAATTATATTTGATAATAGTTATACTTAATGATATGTTATTTCTAGATGCTATCGTGGTAGTTCTAGTAGCCCTCGAGTTAGTTCTAGCTTCTATTACCCTAGTTCTAGCTTATATACAGCCAGTTCTAGCCCACACATTGCTAGTTCTAAATCAAGCCCGCGTTTTTTACAAGCAAACTTGTTAATTCTTGCTTCTACGTTAGTTCTAGCTTCTATTACCCTGGTTCTAGCTTGTATACAGCCAGTTCTAGCCCACACCTTGCTAGTTCTAAACCCAACAATAGTTTTTTACATGCACACTTGTTAATTCTTGCTTCTACGTTAGTTCTAGCTTCTATTACCCTAGTTCTAGCTTGTATACAGCCAGTTCTAGTCCACACCTTGATAGTTCTAAACCAAGCCCGTGTTTATTATATGCATACTTGTTAATTCTTACTTCTACCTTAGTTCTAGCTTCTATTACCCTAGTTCTAGCTTGTATACAACCAGTTCTAGACACGGACTGGGTTTAGAACTAGAATTAACAAGTGTGCATATAAAAAACCCTAGTTGGGTTTAGAACTAGCAAGGTGTGGGCTAGAACTGGCTGTATACAAGCTAGAACTAGAGTAATAGAAGCTAGAACTAACGTAGAAGTAAGAATTAACAAGTGTGCATGTAAAGAACCCTTGTTAGGTTTATAACTAGCAAAATGTGGGCTAGAACTGGCTGTATATAAGCTAGAACTAGGGTAATAGAAGCTAGAACTAACGTAGAAGAAAGAATTAACAAGTGTGCATGTAAAAAACCATTGTTGGGTTTAGAACTAGTAAGGTGTGGGCTAGAACTGACTGTATACAAGCTAGAACTAGGATAATAGAAGCTAGAACTAACATAGAAGCAAGAATTAACAAGTGTGCATGTAAAGAACCCTTGTTGGGTTTAGAACTAGCAAGGTGTGGGCTAGAACTAGCTGTATACAAACTAGAACTAGGGTAATAAAAGCTAGAACTAACGTAGAAGCTAGAATTAACAAGTGTGCATGTAAAGAATCCTTGTTGGGTTTAGAACTAGCAAGGTGTGGGCTAGAACTGGCTGTATACAAGCTAGAACTAGGGTAATAGAAGCTAGAACTAACGTAAAAGCAAGAATTAACAAGTATGCATGTAAAGAACCCTTGTTGGGTTTAGAACTAGCAAGGTGTGGGCTAGAACTGGCTGTATATAAACTAGAACTAGGGTAATAGAAACTAGAATTAACGTAGAAGCAAGAATTAACAAGTGTACATGTAAAAAACCCTTATTGGGTTTAGAACTAGCAATGTGTGGGCTAGAACTGATTGTATACAAGCTAGAACTAGGGTAATAAAAGCTTGAACTAATGTAGAAGTAAGAATTAGTAAGTGTGCATGTAAAGAACCCTTGTTGGGTTTAGAACTAGCAAGATGTGGGCTAGAACTGGCTGTATACAAGCTAGAACTAGGGTAATAGAAGCTAGAACTAACTCGAGGGCTACTAGAACTACCACGATAGCATCTAGAAATAACATATCATTAGGTATAACTATTATCAAATATAATTAACAATGATTTATAAAAACATGACTGTATCCTCATTTATAACAATGATTTATAACTACCGTCCCAGCTTACAACGATTTTTGGTAATTAAATATTTTTTCAGCCTATTTTGCTAATTAAGTTTTAAAAATGGTCTATTTTAAAAATTTGTTTGAAATTAAAATATAAAAAGACTGCGCATATTAGGTTTATTGTAAATTCAGCTTCCTCCAAAAAAGCGTGGATGTCTCGTGAAAGTGGAAAAATAAGGACAACTTTTGACTATTTTTTAAAATTAAATCGTTCATTTATTTGTAGCTGGTCAAACATTTTTTTTCTTTTATTCTTCTAGCTAATGGATTAATGATCTAAATTAAATCGTTCATTTATTTGTAGCTGGTCAAACATTTTTTCTTTTTTTTTCTTTTCTTCTTCTAGCTAATGGATTAATGCTCTGTGCGTCTCGACGACGGCGATCTACGGCGGGGGAGCGGCGACGATCTACGGCGACGAGGATGGGTGGATAAGGGGAGGGGAGGCGGCGGTGAACTCGAGGGGAGCCTTGGGGGCCTGAGCGGAGGCGGCAACGGTGAGGAGGGCGAGGACCAGGTTGACGAGCTTAAGAAATCTCTTAGTTTTAGAGAGAGGAGAGAGAGAGAGAGAGAGAGAGAGAGAGGAGATGAGAGAGAAAGATGATATGATTGCTGGGTCTGAGAGATTAAGGAGAGAGGATAAGGATAATTTAGGGATTTTAGTTTAGCTGACATGTAATAATTGATAAAAAAAAAGCTACAGTACAAAGTGTCACACATCAAGGGGCTGATTCATATGGGAAAAACTATGAGGGGCCTCGTCACATGAAGTTTCTGCTTTTAGGGCATGTACATATTTTTCCCTTTTAACTCTATATGAATGATTTGTCTTGATGTTTATCCTTTCATTGTCTATCCCAAGTCAAGTTAAAGAATGAAGGCTGCGATGACAACCAGCATTCAATCTAGTCAAATCTCTACGGTTATGATTATAAAGAATGTAATTGCTATGATTTAACGAATACAGTCTAAAACATTTTCCCCCTGAAAGAAATTCCTGTTTTATAATAATATGGGCTAATGTTGCTTTTCCAATTGAAAAGAAGATCAATAAGACTCAGGTATGCCCTCCATCACAACGTGGTATTCTGGAATCTTCTCCACGCCGTCAAGTTGCGCACGACGTCTCAAAAGGGTACGTCATCTCCAAAATCTTCAAAAATCAAATTTCCCCACTTCCCAACGTCTCAGCAACCATCCCGATGCGTCATCCACGTCCTAACCCCTTTCCACGACCTTTCTCTAGCCTCTTCGATAACCGTCACTCTCAGAAAAAAAAACCCCCAATCTTCTCCTCTTTCGGATCTATGCAAAAAAGTCTAGGGTTTTCAAAAACGGTGAAAAATCCTAAAAAAATGTTGGACTACAGTTATTCGCAAAAGCAACAAGCGTAAAATGGACAACAAGCTTCTACGACACCATTTTCCTACTGTTTGCATGGATTCGAAGCAACCCCATCGTTGTTTCAACTGTGGGGATGATCGTTACTCGATCAGATAATGTCCCAAAGGGGCGTTTACTTGCTTCAAATGTCATGACGAGGGTCACATTGCCAAGCACTATCGATCGCTTCTCCGTCCTTCGGAAAAAAAGGTCGATCTTTCTGATTCTTCAACCTTATGCAACAATGCCAAAGTACTGGCCACTTTTGCCATTCTTACAATCACTGAAGGCTCTCCCTCACTTGATCTGATTAAAGCCAAACTTTCTTGGCTCTTTCAATGGCAAGGCTGGAGTGGTAAGGCCATACCAATTCATGACAATCATTTCTTAGTGGAATTCCCGTTAATTTTTCAAATGTCAGAGGCTGTGGATGAAACAATCCTGAACTTCGAAAAATTCAAAGGTTGGTTTGCACCATGGACTGAAAACATAGGAATGAAGATTATCGACTCAGCTTTTTTTATCAATGGATTAAAATCAAGAATCTTCTCATTCAGTTTTGGTCTTTGGACATTATTGACTCAATTGTGAGTACTTTTGGAGAGCTAGTAAGGTGTTGTAAAAACATTAAGGATAAATTGAACGGGGAGGATGTTCGTATTCTTGTCAAAGTGAAATCTGCAAATTGTATCCCCAAATCTGTAATTTGTTCTTACACTTTGCAAGTCAACTCCTTCACTAGAGAAGTTACTCTTGAAATTACTCCAATTGGCGTAGGCCAGTTGGGTTCAGAGGTCATATGTAAACATCTCATCGCCATGGAAGCATAAGGAGACATCATCATATATTCCATGTGGGTTGATCAAATCACGACCCCCATTGCGGCTCTGGAAATGGATCCACCGGCAATAGAGTAGGGTCAAACCAGAAATCCAGCAATGGTTAGGGGTAAGGGTATTCTGGTAACTTCAGAGAATTTGAATCAGGTGGGTATTCAGGAGATTCCCTATGATTCTCCGCCTATATTTGAGGATATTCATAATCCTCCCAAATCTAATATGGAAGAGAATTGTCAGGCTAATTCTCCGGCTGATCTCGTTAAGATGGATTCAGGCTCTGTCTTAGATTCTCTCAGTGATTTCGCTCTAAAATTATTCAAACAATACTGGAAGGGCAGAACCATCTATTTTAAGAAGTCAACTTGGGAAAGCTATGTTGGCGGGAAAATGGATAGTTTAAATTCAAATTCATCGGCCATGTCATACCCGCCAAAATCAAACTAGACTTTAGCTATTCAATCATCTTCGTCTGTTCCTCCTCAATTCTCTCGTAGAGCTACTTCATCAACAACCTCTCACTCCGTCAGGAAGGCCATCTCCAGCCACAAGCATAGAAGCTTTTTAAAGCATGAATCTTCTTCAAAAAGAGCTATCAAAGTATTAAAGAAAGGTACGAATCTGGACACCTCAAATTCTTCTTTTGTTGCTATGTCTATCAACTCCTTGCCTAAAGAGATTCTTGAAGATATTGCTGGAAATTATGGTGTTACTTTATTCGATCAAACAATTGACAAACTAAAAAAGAAGGAGACAGAGAGAAAATGTCAGACCACTGTTTTAAAAAACCTCCGCCTAGTCCGCTTAGGCGTATGCCTAGGCCAAGGCAGTGCCTAGGACGCCTAACTAGCGCCTAGGCGGTATTTAGGCTGCCCACCTAGATTTTACGAGCGTTTAGGAGAGCATTGTTTACTTACGTGGATTGCACCCTGTAGGCTTTGGTTGTGATTTTATGTGTTGTAGCATACACATCCTCCAAACTCCATTAACCTCCAAATATGAATACCTCCACTACCTCCTCAGACCTTCAACAGAACCTCATCGACCACCACTTAAATAAAGAAAGAAATCCGTCTAGATATCAGTCTGGCATCTAAGCTTTCTATAATATTAACATTCACTATCAATAATTGTAATTAAAAATAAAAAAAATTATCTTAGCCTCTATCCTTGTTAATTATTATTTTGGTTATTTAGTATCTAAGTATGCATGATTTATTGTGGAACTAAGATTGCTATCTTTTTTGAAAATTTATATGAATTTAATATATATTTTTATTAATTATAATTAAATAATTTAAAAATAGTCAAATGCCTAGGCGCTGCCTAGACGTACGCCCAGGGGTCTAGGCGCTAGGCGCTCGCTCAAACGCCTAATCTGCCTAGCGCATTCTGTAACATTGCCGAGCTCCCCCGATCTCTGTAACTACTAACAAGGTAAAGAGTACTTTTTAAATATCTATTTAAGTTAGTTAACAATAGTAACTTAAACTTAAGAAATGTAAGTTAACAGTAAACTTAAGTTTAAGTTTAAGTTTAAGCTAACAGTAAACTTAAGTTTAAGTTAATATTAAGTTTTTTTGTTAATGGTAAACTTAAGTTTAAGTAAACAGTAAACTTAAGTTAACAATATTTTAGTTAATAGTAAACTTAAGTTTAAGTTTATTGTTAACTTAAACTTAACAAAAACTTATTAGTTAACAATAATTTGAGTTAAGAATGAGTTTTTTACTGTTGAGATGAACTTATAATTTGAGTTGAGAAGTATAAACATACAAAGAGCTATTGTAATTGATAAACCAAATAATTTAGTTAATAGTATTGGTATTTTAGTATTTATGCATATTTGATTGAGTATATATATATTTATATTCAAGTATCATAATTAAAAAATAAAAAAGAAAAAAAAACGCCCAAAAACCGCTTAGGCGCCCACTTAGACGACTAAGCGCTGGGCGTCAAGTCTGACGCCTAGAAGCGCCCAACGTTTAATGTAACATTGTGTCAGACCTAGTTATTTTAGATCAAGAAGTTATAGGTGCTAAACATTCTCCATCTCCATGAAGTTCACAACTTGGAATGTTAGAGGTCTAAATGACCCAGATAAAAGATGCCTTATCCGTGACTTTCTTTTCCGTTCCGCTATTGACATAGTTAGTCTTTAAGAGACTAAGCTATCTAACCCCTCTACTAGGAAGCTTCGATCAATAGGTGGCAAGAAACTAACTCAATGATGTCACTTAGACTCAACTGATTCTCGAGATGGAGTCTTTGTTGGATGGTCCAACTCATTTTCCCTCATTGATTCATATGTGGGTGTCTTCTCAATTTCAATGCTCCTTCATCACACCATTTGATTAGAAATTCACATTCACCTTTGATACGAGTCACCGTGCGAGTACATTTGATCGTGTAATTATCAAATATGATTTTGGGATGAAAACAACAAAATACACAAGACAATTCAATTGGCGAAGGAAAATACCTTCTCTAGATTATAAAGAATAAAAGATTACAAAATCTCTCCTCACAATCTCTTTAGAATAAAGAACAATCTCTCTATTCTCTTAAAAATCCAATCTGATGTTTAGAAACCCTAAATAATCTCTATTTATATGTCTAACAACGTGGATGACAATATCGTAAATAACCAAGCTCAATAGAACTTGGAATCTGCATCAAAAGGAATCCAGGTTCACCCAGGAAACATGATCCGGTCGACCGGCCTGCTTGGTTCGGTCGACCGACTAGAGAGTTGGTTTTTAACCCTGTAGGCGTATCCATTTTTGGTCGACCGACGATGAGCGATCGGTCGACCGGTCTGGCCTTAGCGGTCGATCGATGTTGGAAGCCCGGTCGACCGGCCAGAGTGCTTGCCTGCTTCCTGTTTTCCTTGTAGTTTTCCTGACTTTGGCCTCTTTTGTCACAACCAACGGCTCCACTCACGCCTCTATTCTTAAGTTACCATAAGAATCGTTAATTCTCAAGCTCCCGTGAGGATCGCTAAGCTCCCGAAGCAGAGAAAAAGATACACCCATATCATGGCTCCCCTATTTAGGAACTTGAAGTCCTGTTCAAATTAGAACTTTAGCTGAGGGAACTCGCGAGCCCCTCCTTCCGTATTGAATCACCTAGCATTGCTAGGAACCTGACCTTGATGTCCGATCAGAAACAACTCATTCGTCCTGCATCTCGTCGTAGTCATCTTCCGCTCCAAAATACAATCCTCTTTTAGCAGCTCTTCTCTATCAAACCACAAGTCATCAACGTGCGGTAAGATCACTTTGTCGTCACCCTCATCATCCAACAATGGAGGCTCAAACAACTTCAAGTACTCGACATTAATCACAGAATACGTGCCTAAGTAAGGTGACAAATCTAGCTTGAAGGCGTTGTCACTAATCTGATCAACAATTCGAAACGGACCATATTGTATAGGCTTCAACTTATTCCCTTCTCCTTTTAGCCGCTCCTTACTTAACTTCAGTCACACCATGTCACCTTTACGAAAATTACAAAGAACTCGATGTTGATCATGTTTTGTCTTGTACTTTACTTGTGACTTCTTCAACTAAGCTTCAACCGTAGCGTGAATCTGTACAATCTTTTCTAGAAATTGTTGAGCCCATTGTCTTTCGCTCCCTTCTTTGCCGTCGACCGTAGCTTCACTAGAGAATACTAAGTCGAACGAACTTGGAGGTAAAAACCCATAACACGTCTTAAATGGTGACTTTCTCGAAGATCAATGAATAGCCCTGATAAAAGCAAACTGAAGGTATGGTAAGCTCTCATCCCAAGTCTTAGGATGTCTGGAATTATATCCCCGCAACATGTGAACTATAGTCTGGTTTACTACTTTTGTTTGCTTATTTGTTTGTGGATAAAAGGCGGTGCTCTTCTTCAATTTAGTGTCCATTAAACTCCACAAAGAATCCCAAAAGTACCTGAGAAACTGACTATCCTAATCCGAAATAATCGAACTCGGCAACCTAAAGTGCTTCCATACATGTTCAAAGAACAATTGCGTTGTACCCGCTCCTATCATGATCTTCTTATAAGGAATCAAGATTACCATCGTGCTGAACCAGTCTATCACAATGAATAAGTAATCATGCCCGCGCTTGGTCATTGACAAACCTCCTAAGAAATCCATAGAAATACTCTCCCACAGTCTCGAAGGTACTAAAAATGGTAGATACAATCCCCACTTTCTGTTAGAAGGCTTTGATATGTAACATAGCTTACACCCTCCAACATACTTCGTAACGTCCTTCAACATCTTTGGCCAAAAAACATAGCGTTGTAGTTTGAGAAGCGTCTTTTGAATCCCAAAATAACCTTGCACACATGATGTATGTGCCTCTCGAATCCACTGTAATCGATCGCCATCCTTCGGAATGCAAAGTGACGTCCCACGATACTGTAGGCTGTCTAAAAATCACAACAAATAGCCAATCCCCATCAAACACCAATGATGGAAGTTACAATCTGATGACTTCCAGAAGGTTACAATTTAAAGACTTTCACGTGGATCGATGAAGGTTACAATCTGACGACCTTCGCAACAACTGATGAAAGCTCTAATCAACAGCCTTCATAATCAACATCGAGAGTTACAATCTGATGACTCTCACATTTTCAAGGAGCCAAGACGAAGATTATAAGATGACGATCTTTGCAACACTCTAGCAAAAGAGACTACAAATCGACGGTCTCTTCAAATCAAAATGCAGATATCTCTCAAACCGTAAGGATTTTGACAAAACTGATGGAGCAAACCAAACCCTATGGGGCCGGTTTGGTCAGCTCCATCTCGTTGAGATAGCTAATTTTTATATATAATTCGTCCAATTCCGACTTACGGTTTGAAAGTTATGACATGTTCTTCGTAGCAAGTTATGTTCTGAAGTCCGTCTGCAAGACTGGACTTCGTCAGAACATTGGACTTAGCCTGAAGCTCGCTAAGCCCGCCTAAGGTTCGCCTCTACATTACAGAGTCAAAACGCAGAGTTCGTGGACTTCAAACGCAGAGTTTGTGGACTTAAAACGCAGAGTTCAACTCTGCGTCCAACAACAAAAACGCACAGTTAATGCGGAGCCTAACTCTGCGTCCCAGGTCCAAAAATGCACAGTTAATGCACAGCCTAACTCTGCGTCCCAGGTCCAAAGACGCATAGTTAATGCACAACCTAACTCTGCGTCCCAGGTCCAAAGATGCACAGTTAATGCAGAACCCAACTCTGCGTCCCAGGTCCAGAGACGCACAGTTAATGCGCAGCCTAACTCTGCGTCCCAGGTCTAGAGACGCACAGTTAATGCAGAACCCAACTCTGCATCCCAGGTCCAGAGACGCACAGTTAATGCGCAGCCCAACTCTGCGTCCTAGGTCCAGAGACGCACAGTTAATGCAGAACCCAACTCTGCATCCCAGGTCCAGAGACGCACAGTTAATGCAGAACCCAACTCTGCGTCCCAGGTCCAGAAACGCACAGTTCATGCAGAACCCAATTCTGCATCCCAGGTCTAAAACGCAGAGTTCATCTCTGCGCAGCGCGACCTGTGCGTTTTCAGCCTAAAACAGGCCTAACTCTGCGTTTCAGATCCAGAAACGCACAATTCGGGCCCAGAACGCTGTTTTTAGCGTTTAACTCGTTCAAGCACGATTTGAACGGTTCCAGAACGGTTCCAGAACCGTTTTTTCCCCAAGATTTGAGGGGATCACTCCCCTATCATGGAGAGATTTATGGGGGGGGGGGGCAGTTACACCCCATTAAACCCTCATTAAGGAGAGATTTAAGGGGGCGGTTACACCACTAAATCCCCTATAAATAGTGGGAAACTCAATTGAGTTGAGGCTGGCTTTTGGGATCTTGGATCTGGGAATTTTGGAGATCAAAAGGCCCTCTTTTAGAGATCGGTTGGACTTTTTCAGATCTTCTTGAAGCTTTGGAGATCAGCAACTTGAAGAAACTCTTGAGTCATCTTGGAAGGCTTTTAGTGAAGCCTTTGAGATTATTCGGCTTTGATTGGCTTGTGAACTCTTTCTAAGAGTTCTTCTCAACTCAATCAGAGTTCAAAACTTGCTCTGCAAGTTCTTCTAAAACTCGCTCTGAGTTATTAACTCGTTAAGAGTTATTTTCAAAAATTACTCTGCAAGTTCTTCTAAAACTCGCTCTGAGTTATTAACTCATTAAGGGTTATTTTCAAACTTGCCACGCAAGTTCTCCACAACGTCAAATCGTGAGGAGAAGATATCGTTCCAGTGAATCAAGACGTTCGGATCGTCAACGGAGAGCAAACTCGACGCAAGCATTCGAGGGAGGCACTCCATCACTACCGTGAAGAACCCAGAATTAAACAAAGGGGAGAATCCAGATCATTCTCTTCTCTTTTGTAATCAGGAAATCCGATTGTAACTGAGATTAAAGGAATACAAATCAATTTTTCTTTCATTTCTTTACTACAAATTTTTCCACAAACAAAAGATGACGACTCCGCTGGGGACAAGCTTCTCTGATGAAGAAGTGGTGGTGCAATCCGACGTCAAACTCGTTGGAACGACCGTTGAAACTCTAATCATCGAGTTCGATCAAGCCAAGTATGAGGAGTTACTCTCCTTCGGATCCCTTAACCCCAAGGCTATGCGCAAGATTCGCAAAATCTTCAAGGAGACTAAAGCTCTAATTGTTGCACCTATGCCGAAGGAAGCTCTCTCCTTTAGCCGAGATTGCTCGAGTAGCCCCTCCTCTAAAGGAGTGGGCTTAGTTTATGCCAGACTCATCTCTTAGTGGTGCATTGTGCAATCAAAACGTAGCCTTCGGAGGCGCGTTCCAACATCAAAATGCAGACCTCAAAACTACGTTGATCTGGCAGAATGCAACTCTCAGGAGTGCGTCCCAAAACCAAAACATAACTCTCAGGAGTGCGTTCAAGATCCAAAACGTAGGCTTACGAACTGCGTTAACCGACAAAAACGCAACCGGCAAAGGTGCATTTCATCAACAAAATGCAGACTTCGGTCTAGCGTTAGTAAAACAGAACATGACCCTCGTGTTTCTTCTTCAGAACACAATGCGATTCTTCGTGTTCAAAAAGATCAACGTGGACTCAAGATCCATGTTCACCAGGAGCCAGTCTTGTCCAATCATAGACTGGGGGTTCTAATTCAAACCTCACGATCAGTGAGTAATTCTCGAGTCTTTACAACAGACTTGAGAGAGTTCATATCGAGAGAAAGACCGATGCAACAAGTCATTCGTTCATTCCAATATGAACGACTGATTCCTACGGTCCTCTCGGGATGTCAATGTTGCTCATATGCGGCCAAACTATTGGTGTTCGACCAATTTACGAACGTTGCTTTGCCTAACCAATGACGACGTTCTCACAGGAAGAAGTCTCCAGAGACCGAATATTCTGGGGTCACTATCAATGTGATCGGCAGAGGGAAAGCTTCAGGTCCTAGTTCCGATGACTCTGAAACAAGTCGTTCGTCGACCGTCAGAGAAATCGCTAACGAGTTTGAAGGAATCTACCAACGCACTCGGACTCAAACAGGAACCATTCCCCCTGTCAACTATCAGAGTTTAGCCAGAGGAACCAATTCCGATGATGAATACTCAGCCATTGCAGAGTCCCAATCATCAAGCTCTTTTGTTGAACATGAGAGCTCCGCTTATATGACGGGAAACCATGAAGATCTCGCGAAGAGACTTTATGAGCAGGAGGCCATGATCAAATCTCAACAGGAGGCCATCAATGAACTCTTGGCCCTGATGAATCAAATCGTCACAGACAAGGCCAAATCTCAGGAGACATATTTGCCACCCAGGCAAGAATCTTACTGGAGAGGAAAAACGTCTTCATCCCGACCTCACACAAGCAAAGAGAAGGGAAAAGTGGTTGATGACACGGCTTCTGACCAAGAAGCCCACAACCTAGAATCTTCCTCTGATGAAGGAAGAGAGACTGAGAACGAGCAGAATCTCTAATCTGCCAAAATGGAAGAATTGGAAGCCCGCATCAATGCCATGGCCAACAGAAGCGAGCTCCAAGACGAGGGAGTTGTCAAACCCTATCCTGCCGAATGGGATGCAGTCCCTTATCCTCTAAAATTTGAGGTCCCGACGCTATAAACTTTTGACGGCACGAGATCACCGAACCAATATATCTATCATTTCAAGTCACAGACTAGGAATGTGATATCAAACGATGCCATACTGGCTCGATTGTTCATTGGTACCCTCAAGGGAGTTGCCTTTGAATGGTTCAGAAAACTGCCTGCCGGATGTATCCGAAAGTGGGCAGATCTAGAGAGACTCTTCCTGTCAAGATTCTTTGAAGAGAATACAGAAGTCTCTATCCATACCCTTCTCGCCACTAAGCAGAAGAAGAGGGAGTCCGTCAAAGTCTTCGTCAAGAGGTTCCGAACCATGGCTCTCCGGTGTTCGTCAGGTATGACACAATCTACCTTAGTAGAGACCTGTCGACACAACTTGTAGACCGACCTCCTAGCCCGAATAGGAGTTACAGAATGCCGTTCTTGGAGACAACTAATCTCTCAAGGCGAACAGGCTCAAAAGATTATTGTCAGAATCAAAGCTGAAGAACAAAATAGGCATGATCAGCCTGAGCAATCGGACCAAGCCCGATCTTCTCAGTCAGATGGGGAAGATACTACGGTCACTGAAGCCAATCCTCTTCAGTAGGATGACGGGTCTAACAATTATCATGTTAATAATTATCTCTGATAGTCTAACTCGTTAGATAGTGGCCTACTAGGCGATGTGCCATGTCTACTCCTTTTCCCCCTTTGCACTTGTTCAAGACCGGGGGTTAGTTTATTTGTAGTTCATTGGATCATGAATAATAAATTTCTGAGTTGTCACATTCAATAAAATACCTCTGTCAACCACGAAATTCGTCAAAACTATCAAGTTAACAGTACACTTCTGATAGTCTATTTTCTCCAAATTCCCTCACCAATCCTCTTCAAGTAGGATGGCGAGTCCACCAAAACTATCACGGTAATGATTACGTCTGATAGTCCATCAACTTGCCAATCTTCTTTAATAGGATGACAGGTCCACAAAACTATCACGTTAATAGTTACCTCTGATAGTCCATCAACTTGCCAATCTTCTTCAATAGGATGGCATGTCTACAAAACTATCATGTTAACAGTTACCTCTGATAGTCAAACTCATCAGATAATGACCTACCAGGTGATGTGCTTCTATTCTGACTTCATGGATAGTGCCCCACTGGGCGATGTGCTTTGTCTACCTCTTTTTATTCCCCTGCTAAGTCTTAATTAAGACTGGGGGTTGGTTACTTGGAATCCACTGGATTAAGAGTAACGAATCTTTCACATCGTCGAGTTAACATTATACTTCTAACGATCATCACCCCTACGGAGTATGAATTCAGTTTGCATCACTCCCAATTTGTCACATTATCAATACACCTCTGACAATCAACTTATCAATCCTCTTCAATAGGATGATAGGTCCTCAAAATTACTCAAATCACAATCTTCCCCAGCAAGACTCTAATTCCTAAAATCTTGTGTAAGTCACAAGTACAAATTCCTGTCACGTTAATATCACACCTCTGACAACTAATCAACTTATTAATCCTCTTTAATAGGATGATAAGTTCACAAAGTTACTCCAATCGTAACACAAAACCTGTTACGTTAACATTAAACCTCTGACAAAATCAACTTATCAATCCTCTTCAATAGGATGATAAGTTCACAAAGTTGCTCCAATCGCAACACAAATCCTGTCATGTTAACACTAAATCTCTGACAAAATCAACTTATCAATCCTCTTCAATAGGATGATAAGTCCACAAAGTTGCTCCAATCGCAACACAAATCCTGTCACGTTAACACTAAACCTCTGACAAAATTAATTTATCAATCCTCTTCAATAGGATGATGGATCCTCAAAGTTGTTCCAATCACAACATAAATTCCCGTCATGTTAACACCAAACCTCTGACAAAATCTACTTATCGACTCTCTCCAATAGAGCGATAGGTACTCAAAATTTCCACGATCGCGATATTCTTCTTGTCACGTTAATATCATACCTTTGATAAAATTAACTTATCGACTCTCCTCAATAGAGCGATAGGTCCACATACCCGTCAAGTTAACATCACACCTCTGACGACCGAACCAACTTATCGACTCTCTTCAATAGAGCGATAGGCCTATAAAATACTGTTAGGTTAACATCACACCTCTAATGGTCAAACCCCCCAATGAACTTGTTAATCCTTTTGTTCGATAAGAAAATTTTTGAATTTTATTCTAAGTAAAAATTCATGCCAAGTTAATACTACACCTCTGACACTTCCAATTTTCTTTCAGTGTTTCATGTGAAAACATAACACAGAAAGAAACAATAACAAAAGTCTACTTCAGTGTTTCATGTGAAAACATAACACAGAAAGAAACAATAACAAAAGTCTACGTATTCAACATCGTAGCACCAAAAATCCATGCCTTTCACGTATGAGAAAGAAACAATAACAAAAGTCTACGTATTCAACATCGTAGCACCAAAAATCCATGCCTTTCACGTATGACGCATACTTTCATACAGGATCCTGCATGTCAAATCATTTCAACCAAGGTGCCTTCGAAGCGAGTGTAAAGAACAACTCCTTTATGACAAGAAATCAACACCTCTAAGATCAGAGTTGAGATCCAAAGTATTCTGAAAATTCGTCCCAGTCAACCGCGAACTTTCGAAAACTTTGGAGGGGGTTCTGTAGGCTGTCTAAAAATCACAACAGATAGCCAATTCCCATCAAACACCGATGATGGAAGTTACAATCTGACGACTTCCAGAAGGTTACAATTTGAAGACCTTCACGTGGATCGATGAAGGTTATAATCTGACGACCTTCGCAACAACTGATGAAAGCTCTAATCAATAGCCTTCACAATCAACATCGGGAGTTACAATCTGATGACTCTCACATTTTCAAGGAGCCAAGACGAAGATTATAAGATGATGATCTTTGCAACGCTCTAGCAAAAGAGACTATAAATCGACGGTCTCTTCAAATCAAAACGCAGATATCTCTCAAACCGTAAGGAATTTAACAAAACTGATGGAGCAAATCGAACCCTATGGGATCGGTTTGCTCAGCTCCATCTCGTCGAGATAGCCGATTTTTATATATAATTCGTCCAAGTCCGACTTACGGTTTGAAAGTTATGATATGTTCTTCGTAGCAAGTTATGTTCTGAAGTCCATCTGCAAGACTGGACTTCGTCAGAACATTGGACTTAGCCTGAAGCTCGCCAAGCCTGCCTAAGGTTTGCCTCTGCATTACAGAGTCAAAACGCAGAGTTCGTGGACTTAAAATGCAGAGTTTGTGGACTTAAAAAGCAGAGTTCAACTCTGCGTCCAACAACAAAAATGCACAGTTAATGCGGAGCCTAACTCTGCGTCCCAGGTCAAAAAATGCATAGTTAATGCGCAACCTAACTCTATGTCCCAGGTCCAGAAACGTACAGTTAATGTGCAGCCTAACTCTGCGTCCCAGGTCCAAAGACGCACAGTTAATGCAGAACCTAACTCTGCGTCCCAGGTCCAGAGACGCACAGTTAATGCGCAGCCCAACTCTGCGTCCCAGGTCCAGAGACGCACAGTTAATGCAGAACCCAACTCTGCGTCCCAGGTCCAGAGATGCACAGTTAATGCGCAGCCCAACTCTGCATCCCAGGTCCAGAGACGCACAGTTAATGCAGAACCCAACTCTGCGTCCCAGGTCTAGAGACGCACAGTTAATGCAGAACCCAACTCTGCGTCCCAGGTCCAGAAACGCACAGTTCATGCAGAACCCAATTCTGCATCCCAGGTCCAAAACGCAGAGTTCATCTCTGCGCAGCGCGACCTGTGCGTTTTCAGCCTAAAACAGGCCTAACTCTGTGTTTCAGATCCAGAAACGCACAATTCGGGCCCAGAACGCTGTTTTTAGCGTTTAACTCGTTCAAGCACGATTTGAACGGTTCCAGAACCGTTTTTTCCCCAAGATTTGAGGGGATCACTACCCTATCATGGAGAGATCTATGGGGGGGGGCAGTTACACCCCATTAAACCCTCATTAAGGAGAGATTTAAGGGGGCGGTTACACCACTAAATCCCCTATAAATAGTGGGAAACTCAATTGAGTTGAGGCTGGCTTTTGGGATCTTGGATCTGGGAATTTTGGAGATCAAAAGGCCCTCTTTTAGAGATCGGTTGGACTTCTTCAGATCTTCTTGAAGCTTTGGAGATCAGCAACTTGAAGAAACTCTTGAGTCATCTTGGAAGGCTTTTAGTGAAGCCTTTGAGATTATTCGGCTTGGCTTGGTTTGTGAACTCTTTCTAAGAGTTCTTCTCAATTCAATCAGAGTTCAAAACTTCCTCTGCAAGTTCTTCTAAAACTCGCTCTGAGTTATTAACTCGTTAAGAGTTATTTTCAAAACTTGCTCTGCAAGTTCTTCTAAAACTCGTTCTAAGTTATTAACTCGTTAAGAGTTATTTTCAAACTTGCCACGCAAGTTCTCCACAACGTCAAATCATGAGGAGAAGATATCGTTCTAGTGAATCAAGATGTTCGGATCGTCAACGGAGAGCAAACTCGACGTGAGCATTCGAGGAAGCACTCCATCGCTACCGTGAAGAACCCAGAATTAAACAAAGGGGAGAATCCAGATCATTCTCTTCTCTTTTGTGATTGTAACTGAGATTAAAGTAATACAATTGTAACTGAGATTAAAGGAATACAAATTAATTTTTCTTTTATTTCTTTTACTACAAATTTTTCCACAAACAGATACAACAAACCATCTGCTCCAATCTCATACTCCCCCCTTCGACCAGCCTTTTCCTGCTCAAACACACTGTCAAAATCTCTGCTGGATGTGTACATCTGTACGTACTCCAAAGGAACCAAGGGCTGAATACGCGTCGCCACCAATAAAGCTCTAACTGACAATCGATATAATATATTGGCCAACTTGTTCGTCACCCTTTTCTTGTACTTAATGATGATGCTGAACGCTATCAAATAGGATATCCACTTCATGTGTCATGCATGCTACAGCTTCGTCTGGGCATGTAAAAACTCCAATGGCTTGTGATCTGAGTGTACAACCACCTTCTTACCCAGCAAATACATCCTCCAATGCTTGATCACCTGATAGAGTGCATAAAACTCCTTATCGTAGGTAGGATAGTTCAGAATAGCACTCGTAAACATATCAAAATGGTATTCCATCAGCTTCCTATCCTGTGTCAACACAGCGCCCATAGCGTAACTAGAACCATCGGTCTTTACCTCGAAGGTCCTCTATAAATTAGGCAACGCTAACACCGGTGCCTCTAAGATTTTCCTCTTTGGTAACTAAAAAGCCTCCTCATGTATCCGCCCCCACTCAAACTGAATCTTTGCCTTCGAAAGGCCATGTAAAGGTGTCACATAAGTAGAAAAATATCGAATGAACTTGCACAAATATTAGCAAGCCCCCATGAAGCTTCTCACCTTCGTTACTTTCCTAGGCGTCAGCCACTTCGTGATCTCCTCCACCTTGCTTGGATCTATTCTCCGCTGGCCCTTCCCCATGATGAAGCCGAGATACACTAGCTTATCCTTCCCAAATTCGCACTTCTTCCCATTGAGCTTCATATGTCAGTTATGTAACACTTCAAAAACCTTCTCTACATAAACAAGATGCTCCTCCTAGGTCCTGCTATGCACCAAGATATCATCGAGGTAAACTATCATAAAATACCCTATAAAAGGTCACAACAAATCATTCATGAGTCTCATAAAGGTCGCTGGAGTATTGCACAACCCGAATAGCATCACCAACCACTCGAACATGCCGTGCTTGGTCTTGAACGCAGTCTTCCAAGTGTCATCCTCTCGAATCCTCACCTAGTAGTAGCCATACTTAAGACCCAACTTTGTGAAGAACCTCGCTCCTTCCAACTGATCTATAAGATCATCGATCCGTGGTAGTGGGTAATGATTCTTGACCGTTATCTTGTTGAGTAGTCCACGCACATGCATTAACCTCCATCCTTTTTGGGCACCAACAACACTGGTGACCCACAAGGTGAACAATTAGGCACTATCACTCCTGTCTCTAGAAGTTCCTGAACTTGCTTCTTGATCTCCTTAAACTCCTGTACGGACGTGCGGTAGAGACTTATATTCGGCAATGAACTCTCTCCCATCAACATAATCTCATGCTCCACACTCTGCCTCGGTGGTAGTCCCGTGATCTCTAAAAATAAGTCTGCATACTTGGCCTTCAACCTACCAAGATCTCCCTACTGAAGCTTGCTCAAAGTAGTCAAGCACACCCTACTTAGTCAAGCACACCCTACTTACCTGCTCCTCATAACGTCTAATGAGTAATAAAACAAACTTCTTGCTCGCATTGCTTCACATGAGTCACCGTCACCAAACTCATCTCTTACGAGAGAGATACCGAATGAATTATGAACTGCTAGCCATCTTTGGTGAATGTATACTTCTGGGCCCGCCTGTCATAGACCGCGTACCTATCCCACAAATAAGGATTGCCCAGTATAACTTGGCAAACATTCAATAGAACGACTTCGCACGTGACCTCATCAATACATAACTCTTGGAGTGCAAATCTAAAAGTGCATTGATTGATCATACTCGATCCCGCCTCCTTCTGAATCCACCTAAAGGATAGGGTTTCGGATACTTGACCGTCTTTAGACCCAACTTCTGAACCATGGCCTCGGATATCAAATTCTTCTGACTCCCTAAATTAACTATGGTATCAACCAAGCTAGTCTTTACCTACAACTTAAGAACAAAGAGCTACTTCCTGGAGTCTTCGTCTTCCTTCGTGGCCTGTTTTTCTGCTATAAGGTTGAGACTGCTGTTGGGCTCTGTCATCCCGGGGACTTTTTTAGACCCTATGCTATCACGTATGCCTTTTTCTCCTCCTTCTTCTTTAACACTTTCAGCTTCAGATAATGATACTTCTCCCAGCATCAATCAACTACATGCTCTATCTATTTGCAATGATTTCAAGTCAATCCTGCATTCCCTAGGTCGCCCTTCTTTTTCTCCTCCTTAGGTTGGGAGCCACTAGACTTGCCCCCGCTTCTTTGACATCCCCCTTTGTCTCGTTGTCTTTCTTATGCTTTCCCTCAATGGCAATAGCCTTCACGCTTGCCTCTACAATCGATTCGACTGTGAATAGCTTCATCTCCTTCCGGATGTATTCGTTCAAACCCACCACATACTTCATAAAAACTGAGTACTCCTCCGTCGCAATGTTAAGGACCATCATTTGTTGTTGAAACTCAGTCGTGTATTCTTGAACGGTTTGATTGAATCTTTAGCATAAGTCGTACCACTTATACTAACACTCTTCAAGGAATCCCACCAGATAGAACTACTTTCTTAGTAACTCCTTGAACTTGTTCTATGACACCGCTTTCTTCTCCTATTTAAAATAGGATTTCCACCACGACAATGCGTGCCCTGAAAGCTTCAATGTCGTAAAAACGATCTTCTCTTTTGACAAATAGTCATAAAGAGTAAAATAAGTCTCCATACACTCAATCTAATCATCAATCCTTTCAACGTTCACACTCTTATTATAAACATGAATCTCTACTCTGAAATCAATCTTCAGATTTTGGTAAGGACCCTTACCCCTTGATGTGGAACAGCCCTGACGGACTCGACCTCCTCATCAGAATCTGAATTTTCATTCTCCCCACCGGACTCTATAGATTTCTTCTTGGACTTCAAAGAAGATTCCCCATGTTTGTTCCCTCCATGGATGAGATCAACGAGTTGTGTGAGAGTCGACCCGATTGTTTCGATCTGTTTCTCTAATGCATCAAGCCTCGCTGAGTTGTCATTGTCCACCATCTTCTTCTTCCTTGATTTCTAGATCTCTTCTAAAAAATAAGGATCTCGCCTAACTTCTTGTATTACGATCGAGTAAGAACCATGCACAGGACACCCCCTTCACAGGATCTGAATGCTCTAATACCAACTTGATATGAGTCACTGTACGAGCACCTTTGATCGCGAAATTATCAAAGGTGGTTTTGGGAAGAAAACAACAAAATACACAAGACAATTTAATTGGCGAAGGAAAATACATTCTCTAGATTATGAAGAATAAAATATTATAAAATCTCTCATCACAATCTCTCTAGAATAAAGAACAATCTCCCTATTCTCTTAAAAATCCAATCTGATGTTTAGAAATCCTAAACAATTCCTATTTATATGTCTAACAACATGGATGATAATCTTGTAAATAACCAAGCCCAATAGAACTTGGAATCTACGTCAAAAGGAATCCAGATTCACCCAGGAAACACGATCCAGTCGACCGGCTTGCTTGGTTCAGTCGACTAACCAGAGAGTTGGTTTTTAACTCTGTAGGCGTATCCGTTTTCAGTCGACTGACGATGAGCGATTAGTCGATCAGTCCGGTCTTAGCGGTCGACCGATGTTGGAAGCCCGGTCGACCGGCCAGAGTGCTTGCCTGTTTCCTATTTTCGTTATCGTTTTCCTAACTTTGACCTCTTTCACCACCACCAACGGCTCCACCCGCGCCTCTATTCAAGTTACCATGAGAATCGTCAATCCTCAAGCTCCTGTGAGGATCGCTAAGCTCCTGAAGCAGAGAAGAAGATACATTCGTATTAACCTTGTATATGCCCCTATAGATAGGGATGACAAAGAAGTTTGTTGGTGGGAGCTTCACCGCATCTGTGATATTTTTCTGGTCCTTGGGTTGTCTGTGGTGATTTTAATGCAACATTATCTTCTGATAACCGAAGTGGTAGGAATAGATCTCTTAGAGACATTAACACTTTCAGAGACTTTGTAAACAATATATCCCTCATTGACCTTCCACTCACTGGCAGATCCTACACATGGTCAAATAATCGTCTTATTCCTTTCATAGCTAGACTAGACAGATTTCTAGTGTGTGCAGATTAGGATATGAAATTCCCCTCAAGTATTCAATATTCTCCGTCATCAATGGGCTCATATCATTGTCCATTAATCCTAGATAGTAGAGAAATTCAACCTACTCCTCCAATATTCAGATTTGAAAGAAGTCGGTTCCAACATAAGAATTTCATACCTTTTGTTACAGCATCTTGGAATTCTTTCAATTGTCATGGCTCTCCTGTGGATATTTTCATTCTGAAGCTTAAACTTCTCAAACACGTATCAAATGGTGGAAGAAGAATGTGCTTGGTTCTCTCTCTAGTAGAAAATCAGAGATACTTTCTCAAATAGGCTCCTTTGATTTGCTTGAAGAACAACGTCCTCTATCTCAATCAGAATTCACCAATAAGACATTACTAAAATCTTCCTTTGCATCTCTCTTAAAGGAAGAAGAAATCTATTGGCATCAAAGATCTAGAGTTTAGTGACTCAAAGAGGGGGATGCAAACACTTCTTTCTTCCATAAAATATCATCCTATCATAGGAAAATCAATCACATTGTGTCCATTAACCATCAGGGTACTGATCTAACGAATGAACATGAAATCACTCAGACTTTCTATGACTTTTACTGCAATCTTTTTGGAAAAGAAAACAATAACAACCTATCCATAGATTGGTTTACTCTCTATCCTCAACAAGACCTAAACCTTTCTGCGCTCGAATCTCCCTTCATAGAATCTAACATCAAACAAGCAGTTTTTAGCATGAATCCAAACAAAGCTCGTGGTCCTGATGTTCTATCAGTCTTTCTGGGATCTGATCAAATCAGACATTATTATTCTTATGAATTATTTCCACCAATACCCATCATCTCTGCACAGAGTGAATAAAGTCTTTGTCATGCTTATTCCCAAGCTTAGAGAGAGCTCATCAGTGAAAGATTTCAGGCCAATCAGCATAATCAATTGTAGCTTCAAAATTTTTACAAAAGTTATTGCAAATAGGTTATCCCCTCATATGTCAGATCTGGTTGCACCAACATAATCTGCTTTTCAAGTTGGGAAATCAACTCTGGATTTTATTCTTATTGAAAACGAAATATTTTATTTCTATTCCAAAAGGAAAAGGGAGATTGTTATGCTCATTGTTGTTCTTGCAAAGGCTTTTAATTCCATAGATTAGTCTTTCCTTATCAATCTACTCAAATCAAGGGGTTTTGGTAATAAATGGTGCCCATGGATTCATCATATTATTTCATCCTCCAATTCCACAGTACTAGTCAATGGCTCTCCATCAAAATTCTTTTCTTGTAAAAGAGGACTTAAACAAGGAGATCCCCTATCTCCTATGCTCCTCAACATTGCAGTTGATGTCCTATCTAAAATGATTATGAACAATATGGAAGAAGGTTTACTAACAAATCTGAACATTAAGGAACCCCTAAACCAAATTCGGAGTCTTCAGTTTGCGGATGATACCTTGCTTTTTGTTAAAAGCTCACCAAAAGACATAAACATCCTCAAAACAATCCTATACATCTTTGAAGAACTGTATAGTTTGGGAATTAATTATTCTAAATCATCTCTTATCTGCTTTGGCAAAATTCCAACCAGAGATCAAAATCTAGCTTCTGCTCTTGATTGTAAAATGGATAAACTCCCTATCATGTACCTGAGATTACCTCTGAAATATGGCACTCTGTCTAAAGCTGACTGGCAACCAATTCTGAACAAGCTACACAAAAAACTGGATTCTTGGAAAGGCAATTGTCTATCTTTTGGTGGAAGGCTCGTTTTACTAAATTCCATGCTTACCACAATATCTCTATACTTCATGTCATTCTATAAGCTTCCACAATGGCTAATCAATGAAGTAGACAAAATTCGAAGAAACTTCCTTTGGTCTTGTAAAGCAGATGCCAATTCTTTCAAGTGTTTGGTTAATTGGAAAAAGATATGTTTAAGTAATTCTGAAGGTGGTTTGGGAGTTAAGGATATTAAGATCTTCAATATATCCTTACTATCCAAATGGTTATGGAAATATTTGGACAGAGAATCATTAGTAGGCTCATTCCTTCATCAACTTTACATTAAAAGAGGTGAAATTCTACAAACCAAACTCAGTAACGCATCCTACTCTCCCTTCTGGAATGCAATCCTATAAAAAAAAAAGCCTTTTTACATCACATATCTTGGACACTTGGTAAAGGTGATAGGATCAGATTTTGGGAAGACAAATGTCTTAGTTGCAACACTTTAGCCAGTCTCTTTCCTTCATTATATGAGCTTTCATTCTCTTCAAATGTCTCCATACATAGCCAAGGCATTTTACATGATCACCAATGGCACTGGCGCCCCTTGTTGAAAAGAAGCATCTCCTCTATATCTATATCCTCTAAAACAGATCTCTTGAAGTTAATTGGTTCCAGAAGTATCTCAAATATACCAAATAAACCACACTGGTCCCTTACAACAAATGGAGTCTACTCAGTCAAGTCATTATATACCTTCTTAAATTCCAAAGGAATATTATCTCCATTCTTTATGCTTACTTGGAATTCAATTCTTCCAAGCAAAGTTCGGATCTTCACTTGGTTATTGTCTTTAAATAGACTGCATACCAAAGAGATCGCATTTTCTTCTCTTGTTATTTAACAATACAGGTATGAAGACACTTCAGGGATTATTATCTTCCCTTCCGTTGGCCTACATCTTTGGATGGGTTACTTCAAGCCTTAGAGAAACTGAATAGCATCAAAGGCAGCTAATGTCGTAGCATATTTTCATCAGTTTGCTGGAGCTTATGGCTTTCAAGAAATAAATTTCTGTTTGATAAAACAAAGTTCTCATGCTCTATTATTATTAACTATGCCATTTCTGGTTTAATTGAATGGTCAGGTGCTGGAAGTGGAGCAAATGCACAACGTGTATCAGTAAGTCTAGAGGAAAAACCTATACCCAGGAGCAGCGTTTAAGATGATTGTGGACTTTTAGGAGCATGATGAAAGTTACGAGAGTTTTTATCAGTTTTGTATAAACAACAGATACTTAGTCTTATGTTTTTATCTTGGGAAAAATGTGTCCAGGCTCCAAAAGTGGGAACTTCGTGTGACTAGTCCCCTTGTACTTTGCCCCATGTGTATAAGCCCCAAATACACATAGTATTTGTGACGAGGCCTCGAAGTGTCTTTTTGTAGTAAAAGCCAAACAGAAGTTACGATCTTGCCCCTGTGATGGGACAGAGCGCGGTTAATGCGCCCCATTCCTTTTCAGGTACACTCCCTCTCTTTCTCTCTCTTCCACCTTGGACCCTAAAAAACTCTTCATCTTTCTAATTGCTGTACGGATTTCAACGGTTCTAGGGTTTTCACCGGGAAAATGTCGTTCAGGGAAGGATCCAGTAACGACTACGAGGTCGTTCATCGAGCCCAGTCGAAGGGCAACGACGGTTCATCTACGATTGGTAGTGTGGAGGAAGCTACGCAAACCCTAATCGAAATGCAAAAGGAGGCAATACAATATCGAGCCTAGAAAAGGAGAACGACAATGGCTGGTCGTACCAACAAACCCCCCTCAAAAAAACAGTAAGTGTTATATTATTCAGTATTTGGCAACGGTAATGACTAGGTTTTACCCCAATATTGTTAGTTCTAGTTAGAGTTTAATGTTAGTTCTAGTTTGAGTCCAATGTTAGTTCTAGTTTGAGACCAATGTTAGTTCTAGTTTGAGTCCAATGTTAGTTCTATTGAACATGCGCCTTAGCTCTATTTTGTTCCCGTTAGTGTTAGGTCCAATATGAGTTCATAGGTCTTATTGAACTTACAAATTCAAAATCCATTTGCAGGGAAAAATATGCTCTAACAGGTGCAGGAGAATCACTAAGGTTAACTGCCAATATCGGAGCCTATTGGGAATTCATGAAGCGCATTGCCCCGAAGATTCGTCAGTGGCATAGGGATGCATATTGCGGTTCTATTTTTCAGCACTATATTTTATTTGGGGCTCCTGTGCCTGATCGGCCCACACTTGAGCTGCTGCTGAGCTTTTTTGACAGAGATAATAACACATTTTCTATACCTGATTCAAAAAGTGGGTGTATAAAAAATGTTAGTTTTGATTTGCAATGGGTCCATAACTACTTGTTGCTACAAAGCAGACTAAGAGTAAATATTATAAAGAATTCATGATTAAGATCAACAGACTAAACATGATAATTAAAAATTTTGGAAGACATGATGAGGTTATAGACCCGGTGGTGCTTAAGGCAAATATCAAACAGAAAATTACAAATAAAATTAGGAAGAAGCGAAGGGAAGCTCAAGAGGAACAGAAGTCCAAAACAAGCAGTTCATATAAGGAAGTGCCCACCATGCAAGAACATGTACATAAGATTGTTGAAGAGGATGTGAAGCTTCCTACTGATGATGAGGCAATAGAAGAGGAGCTTGTTACTTCTCCAGGGGAGGGGGTATATAGTAAGGTTGACCTGAATGTAGATAGTAAGGCTGGGGATAGTGTAGGTAAGGAAGAGGAGCATATTGAACATAAAAATTTTATTGTAGATAACAAAGGTTTTGATGAGGATCCTGTTGATGGTGTAGATAAGGAGGAGGAGAATGCAGATAAGTTAGAGGAGCATGTTGATAGAGAAGGGGAGAATGTAGATAGTACGGTTGACGCGAATGTAGATAGTAAAGCTAAGGATAATGTATATATGGAGGAGGAACATGTGGATAGGGAAGAGGATCTTGTGAATATTAAACATGATGTGGACAAAGTTGTAGAAGTTCTAATGAGCAATATGGAAGCAAAGGGTAGACCACAGCCAAGAAGGATAAGCATGAGATCTAAATGGAAGAGGACCCCATATACTGAAGGCAAAAGAAAGAAAAATGAAAAAATTGAAATAAATATACTTGAAAGTCCTGAACTAAAAGTAAAACTAGTTGACAAAGTTACTTATTTTTACCCCGGTAATCAAATCCCCACTTGGGCTGCGTTGAGTTTAAAGCCAATGACAGATGAAGAGGTAGCTCTATTGGGAGAGCTGAATAAAGATCTTCCAGACCCTACATTGTTTAACTTACGCATAATAGATAGCACATGTGCTTTTATATATAATTTAAAGTTACCATCTCCAGTAGCAGACAGACTCGACAAAGCTCAAATTGAGAGCCTAACCAAATTTTACTCTCAGAATATTCACAGGTAAGTTTCAGCTGACTACTTATATGCTAATTCTTCACATATTAGTTCTAATTCATGTTAGTTCTAATTTATACCAGGAGATATAATGTTATAGTAACATCCAACAACAGTATTAACAGAGAAGAGTTGTTATATTTGCTTCGTGGTGGCCGCCTTGACGACAAGGCTAGATTATACTTGCTTAATAATTGAAATTATCTTGTTTAAATTGAATTTTAATGTTTCATAACAATTACAGATGGAAGAAGCAATATTAGACATGCTTAACCAAGAGGCATATGACAAAGGATATGAAGTCGTATAAGTGTTCTTTCTTGTAAGATCATGTTATTCCTAATTTCACTGTGTTAGTTTTGATTGAAATGTATGTTAGATCTTGTGTTATCCATGCTAGTTATACCATGAGTCACGTTAGTTCTAGTTAGCATCAATTTAGACCTACCATAAGTCATGTTAGTTCTAATTTAAGCGTTGCCAGTTTTAACTGATGGCGTGTAAGTTCTAATCTGTAGTGAGTTAGTTCTGTCGCAGTTCATGTTAGTTCTAGTCTATGTCGTGTTAGTTCTATTCTGTACCATGTTAGTTCTATTCTGTACCATGTTAGTTCTATTATGTACCATGTTAGTTCTAATCTACACAATGTTAGTTCTATTCTGTACCATGTTAGTTCTATTCTGTACAATATTAGTTCTATTCTGTAGCGAGTTAGTTTTAATTCATATCTTGTTAGTTCTAATCTATATGATGTTAGTTCTGTGGTAGTTCATGTTAGTTCTAGTTTATGACGTGTTAGTTCATGATGTTAGTTCTATTTTGTAGCGTGTTAGTTCTAATTAATACGGTGTTAGTTCTAACCTTTCCAGCGTTAGTTCTATATTATACCACGTCACAGAACTATTTTATATCACGTTAGTTCTATTCTATACAATGTTAGTTCTATTTTATACCATGTTATATCTAATTTATACCAAGTTAGATGTAATTTATACAAAATTAGTTCTATTTTATACCACATTAGTTCTATTTTATACCACGTTAGTTCTAATTTATACCACGTTAGTTCTAATTTATACCAAATTAGTTCTAATTTATAATAAGTTAGTTCTAATTTATACCATATTAGTTCTAATTTATACAAAGTTAGTTTTATTTTACACCAAGTTAGTTCTAATTTACACCACGTTAGTTCTAATTTATACTACGTTAGTTCTAATTTATACTACCAAGTTAATTCTATTTTATAACAAGTTGGTTCTAATTTTAACCACATTAGTTCTAATTTATACCAAGTTAATTCTATTTTATGACAAGTTGATTCTAATTTTAACCACATTAGTTCTAATTTATACCAAGTTAGTTTAATTTTATAACAAGTTGGTTCTAATTTTAACCGCATTAGTTCTAATTTATATCAAGTTAGTTCTAATTTATACCACATTAGTTCTAATTTATACTACCAAGTTAATTCTATTTTATAACAAGTTAGTTCTAATTTTAACCATATTAGTTCTAATTTATACCAAGTTAATTATATTTTATGACAAGTTGGTTCTAATTTTAACCATATTAGTTCTAATTTATACCAAGTTAGTTTAATTTTATAACAAGTTGGTTCTAATTTTAACCACATTAGTTCTAATTTATATCATATTAGTTCTAATTTATACCACGTTAGTTCTAATTTATACTACCAAGTTAATGCTATTTTATAACAAGTTGGTTCTAATTTTAACCACATTAGTTCTAATTTATACCAAGTTAATTCTATTTTATGACAAGTTGGTTCTAATTTTAACCATATTAGTTCTAATTTATACCAAGTTAGTTCTATTTATAACAAGTTGGTTCTAATTTTAACCATATTAGTTCTAATTTATACCAAGTTAGTTCTAATTTATACCACGTTAGTTCTATTTTATGACAAGTTGGTTCTAATTTTAACCATGTTAGTTCTAATTTGTAACACGTTAGTTATATTTTGTAGCGTGTTAGTTCTAAATAATTCGATGTTAGGTCTAGCCTGTCCAGCGTTAGTTCTATTCTGTAGCGTGTTAGTTCTAATGAGAACAATGTTAGTTCTAATTGATATGATGTTAGTTCTAATTGAGATCATGTTAGTTCTGTCGTAGTTCATGTCAGTTCTAGTTTATTTCGTGTTAGTTCTAATCTGTACAATGTTAGATATGTTTTGTAGCATGTCACTTCTAGTTTATGGCGTGTTTGTTAGTACTAAGCTCATGTTAGTTTTAATTTCAACTCAAACATGATGTGTTTGCAGCACTCACTCTATGGCCTCGAGGCGAACAATTACGAGCTATATTTGTCATTCATTGACAAATATATCGCATTCCGTATGGAGCATCTCTTGATCCCTTTGGTCAGGCACGATTATTGGCATCTTGTAGAAGTTGATTTAAAAGATAAAGTCGTCAAGCATTACAGTTCTGTTGGGCACGAAGCTTGGATGGAGCATGTTAATAAAATCATAAACTACTTTGATGCCCATCATGCTGATTTTATTGAGAAAAATGTGCGTAAAATATTTAGATATCAAGCCATCAAATGCGAGCAACAAAGAAGAGGGTTAGTTCCGATGTCTATATTGTGTTAATTTGTGTTAGTATTAGATATGACGAAAATGTCTAATTTAGTCTTCTATGTTGCAGCTTTGATTGTGGTGTGTTCGTCTACCTCTATATAAAAGCCATAATTGAAGGACGATCTTCTATGTTGCAGCTTTGATTGTGGTGTGTTCGTCTACCTCTATATAAAAGCCATAATTGAAGGACGATCAACATTGCTGGTTAATCCTTATAAAAGCCATAATTGAAGGACGATCAACATTGCTGGTTAATCCTCCGAACGATATCCCTGAAGCTATGTGAGCATGACTTGGCGCACAATTATTACTGGCTGGTTATGAACAAAGACATAAAGAAGAAACAGTGTATAGTGATGAATGATATGTTCATACAAATACAATAATGTATGTATATTTAATTAATTGAAAATGATTGTTATCATATGTATTGTTGGTTCTAACTTCGTGTTGGTTCTAAAAGAGTACGTTTTAGCTACAATGGCATGTTGTGTTAGCTCTAATTGAGAGCTAGTTCTAGTGATGCTTGTTAGTTCTATCTCGTAGCCAATTCTAATTTTTTTATTTTTTATTTATTTGCCAAGTTATCTTCTCACTCCAACTGTTCGCTTTTTTCGAAGCGATGGTTCCATCACACTAACATATCACATCATATATTCGCGTGTTCCCAAGTCAGTTCTAATAAATTAATTAACTTAAATAACTTAATACGAACTTCCATTGATAGTACGGACACCACCATTCTTCTACTGCCCCCAGCGTAGGCGCCTCTGCAAACCCCTCCCCCTGCTAAAAACCAAAACTCAGCGTCATCTATTTTCATCGTACACCCTCACAAATGGCTGGGGATCCTTTTTGTGTACACTGCCATGGGACAGGACATAGCTCTCGAGATTATCATCATGGAATTACTGCTCGTGCCCCTCCGAGGATGCTTACCGTCCCGACCAACACCTTCAGCACCATACAACATCTTTCTTCTTACGCCATCTTCAATCTTGATAGAGGCCGTCCATCTGTGCAGGAGCTCCGAGAGATGCTGGCCTACCGCTTCAATCTTAGGACAAGGCCCCATTAAATCAAGGAGGCGGCAGAGCACAGCTTCATGGTGCAGTTTCCATCCGATGAAGTTCTTACCCAAGCTATTGAACTCGGTCTGATAGATATGGGCACATTAAGGGCAGATTCCACCATTGGAGGGAGGATCTGAGGCTAACAACGTTGCCTCAACCCTTTCTAGTATAGATTCACCTATTCAATCTCCCATACCACATATGGAATTTAGAATTTCTGCAATCTCTGCTCATTGGTATCGGTGAATGTGTCATGTGCTCCAGGGACGTCATAACACATTCTAACTTCGAAGACTATAGAGTTCTACTCAAGGTTAGGGATTTATCTGAAATCCCTAAGAGGCTTGGGTTCCGTTACATCTCTCCGTTAGACGGTAACATTAAGGAAGGATACGCCATCACACAGGTCTAATGCGGGGGGAATTTGGAGAGGGCTTAGGGATCCACACGACTGTAGGCTATCTAAAAAATCACAATGGATAGCTGATCCCCATCAAGCCCCAACAATGGAAGTTATAATCAGACGACTTTCTTGTTACCGAAGGAAAAGCTACAACCAAAAGATTTCCCTATGGATCAAGAAGAGATTACAAGGCAATGATCCCTTCAAATCAAGAAGAATTCGTCCTTACAATCGAAACACAAGTAATTTCTAAATCACTGCATCCGCAACTCTACAATCGCTGCAAACACAGCCTCATATTTGAGATAATTGATCTTGATGGCCGTGACAACAATATGACTAATATTATATTAGCAACTATTAGAGGTGCCGATGGGCAGTATAATGATTTCAGAAATAAAAGGTTGAACTTGGTTGGTGAGTTGCTTGGTAGAGAGCTATGGGCAAATATTCGTCACAATGGATAGCTGATCCCCATCAAGCTCCAACAATGAAAAGCTACGATCAGATAGTTTTCATGCCAACAAAATGAAAGCTGCAAATGGAGGACTTTTCACATAGAGCAAGAAGAGTTATAAATCAACGACACTTCCGACAACTGATAAAAACTCTATTCAGCAGTCTTCATAATCTACAGTGAAAGTTACAATCTGACGACTTTCACACCCCACAACAGCTAATGCGAGGATTACTGAACGACGGTCCTCGCAACGCTCTATAGGAGAGGTTACAAATCAGCTAACCCCTTCTAAAAATGCGGAATTCATCCCCGCGTTACAATTCTGGAAATGCAGGCGACCCCCGCGTTTCCAAGCTACAACAAGCCGAACGCGAGCGGCCCTTACGTTTTTGATATTCAGTCAACACCCAACCTCGTGTCTCAATTCCAAGACGCGAGGTTAGGGTTCTGAATGCCAAATTGGGCGTTTGACTCATTCAAATATGAGTCGAACGGTTTCAGAAACATTTTCCCTACGATCTGAGGAAATCATGCCCACTTAGGAGCGGATTTAGAGGGCAGTTACAACCTCTTATCCACCTATAAAATCTCAACAAACTCAACTGAGTTAGGGGCTGGCATTTTGGAACAGAAAATCAAGAGCAGAGGGGCAATAAAGGCGAATTCCTTGGAGATAGAAGATTTGAATCAAATTCAGAAGATTAAATCTAAGAGGATTCCTCAACAACAGAAGATCTGCTTGGTCATTAATCAAATTTTCGGTTCTAACAACTCGATCCACAGAGTTCTAACTCGTTCTGAGTTCTTAAACTCATTAAGAGTTATTCATCAAACTTTCCACAAAAGTTCATCGTTCCCACAGGATAAAAGACAGTTGGATCGTCAACGGAGAGCAAATTCGACGTAAGCAATCGAAGGAGGCACTCCATCGCTACCGAGAAGAACCTAGTTTTTAAACAAAGGGAGAATCAAATTCATTCTCCTCTCTTTTGTAATCGGAATCCAAATTGTAATCGATTTTGAGAGAATACAAATCAATTTTTCTTTCATTTCTTTTACATCGAATTTTTCTACAAACAAAAGATAGCGACTCCGCTGGGGACAAACTTTTCTGATGAAGAAGTGGTGGCGCAATCCGACGTCCACCTCGTGGGAACTACTGTTGAAACTCTCGTCGTGGAGTTTGACCAAGCAAAGTACGAGGAAGCCCTCTCCTCTGGATCACTTAGCCCCAAGGCTAGGCGAGACGTCCGCAAGATCTCCAAGGAGATCAAACCTATTGCTGAAATGCCAAAGCAAGTCCTCTCCTTTGGCCAAAGTTTGTCGAACAGCCCATCCGCAACAGAAGCGAGCTTAGCCACTGTCGAACTCGCCCAGCGAGTTGAATGTCCCACATCCGCGTCAACACGACGTGTTTCAGACCATAAACGGCCCATTGAGGAGACGAGCTCCATATACGCCAACAACGTCGCTGCTAAGACATTGAAACAAGCCAAAAAGAACGCCGCTCGAAGACGGAGAAGATCCATACGACGAGCACACCTGCGAGAAAGCCGAACACTGGCCCAACGCGAAGATCACGTTCTTGAGGCTCTGCCCGAGTGTAGCGTTTCCACTTCAGAATGCGTACTTCATGGTAATGAGCCTAATTACGAGCCTCGGCTGATACAGCTAAAACGCGACCCTCAGTGGCACGTTATTTCTTCGAAACGTAGCCTCAGAAAGGCGCCGTCGAGAACAAACGCACACCTCATGGGTGCGTTCAAACGAAACATGACTCTCAAGAGTCTGTTTCACCAATCAAACGCGACCCTCAGAGGCGCGTTCAATCAAAACATGATCCTCAGGGGTCTGTTTCATTATTTAAACGTAGGCCTCGGCCTAATGTTTACAAATCCAAATGTGACCCTCGCGTTGTTCTTCAAGAACGTGACCCTAGCGTTGTTCTTCAAGAGCGCGATCCTCAAGAGGTCCGCCAAGTTCAGAAGAGTCAACATAGGTTCAAAATCCATGTTCGACCAGAATCAATCTTACCCACTCCAGGGCAGGGGGTTCCATCTCCATCCCCATGCTCAGAGAAAGATTCCTCCCAAGTTACTGATTTGCGGGAATTATTGTCAAGAGGAAAAACCATCAATGCAAACAGCTCACTCATGCCAATGTGAGCGACTTATCTCAGCAGTCCTGTCAGAATGCCATTGTTGCGCATTCGTACCTCGACAGTCTGTGTTCGACAGGTTGACGAACGTCGTTAGGCCTACCAAACGATGATGTCGATATAAAAAGAAGACAGCTGAAACTGAATACCCCGAAGTCACTATAAACGTGATAGGTAGAGGGAAGGCTTCAGGTCCCAGTTCTGAAGAGTCACAAAGAAGCCATTCCCCGACTATTCGGGAAATTTGTGACGAGTTCAAAGGAGTATACCGCCATACTCGGACTCGAACAGGAGCTATCTGTTTGGTTAATTACCAAAGATTAGCCAAGGGGATCGTTTCTGACGATGAACATTCGGCAATTGCCGAGTCTCAATCTTCAAGCTCTATTGTAGCACGAGAGGTTTCCGCTTACATGGCAGGAAATCCTGAAGACCTAGCTAAGAGAGTAGATGAACATCATGTCATGCTCCACGCACAGCAAGAAAAACTTCTGCAAATGAAGGACATGTTGGCCCAGCTCCTTGCTGAAAAAGGCCAAAGACCTGAATCTTCCCGAAGGACAATGTCAAAGGGAAAGCAGAAGGTACAAGAACATTCGGATCGCCAAAGACCTGAATCTTCCCGAAGGACAATGTCAAAGGGAAAGCAGAAGGTACAAGAACATTCGGATCGCGAAACTCACAACCTGGAGTCCTCTTCTGAAAATGAGAAGGAGATAGAAAGAGAATTGCATCCTCAGTCCGCTAAAGTGGATGAACTGGAGGCTCGCTTCAACGCAATAGCCAACAGAAGTGAGCTCCGTGAAGAGGGAGTGGTGCGGCCTTATCCTGCTGAGTGGGACACAGCTCCTTACCCACCCAAGTTTAAGGCCCCTACCTTGCAACCATTCGATGGTACAGGACCGTTGAATCATCACATCTACTACTTTAAGTCACAGACTGGAGACGTGGTAGCAAACGACGCCATCCTGACCCGCATGTTCATCGGCACTCTTAAAGGAGTCGCATTCGAATGGTTTATGAAACTGCCTGCCGGATCTATTCAGAAATGGGTGGATTTGGAAAGGCTCTTCTTATCCAGATTCTTTGAGGATGATACGGAAGTTTCGGTCCCGACTCTTCTCGCCACCAAGCAGAGGAAAGGAGAATCTATCAAGACATATGTGGAGAGATTCCGCAGCATGGCATTGCGATGCCCCTCAGGTATGACCCAATCAACTTTGGTTGAAACTTGCAGGATTCCGCAGCATGGCATTGCGATGCCCCTCAGGTATGACCCAATCAACTTTGGTTGAAACTTGCAGGCATAACTTACAGACCTAGCTCCTTGCTCAGATGGGAGTAGCGGAGTGTCGCTCCTGAAGGCAACTAGTTTCGTAGGGAGAACAAGCCGAAGAGATTGTTTCTCGGGTTAAAGCTGAAGAAGTGACGCAACCCAAGCCGCAGCAGCAACGCAATCAGCACAACGCCCAGCGGTCTAAAGGAAAAGAGACTTTGGCGGCTGACACCAACACGCGAGCGCCACCTCCCGCTAAATAAGGCAAGGCGCCAAATCAACAAAGAGCGCTCAAGCAGTATTCGTTTAAAGAGGAGCATGTAGACACCTTGTTTCAATTGCTTCGGAAGAACAACAAGCTGCAGCTGCCCGAAATCAGGAAGCCGGATGAAGCTGGGAAAGTGGATGACCCTAATTATTGCCGTTATCACAAGTTCCTAGGGCATCCTACCAGAAAGTGCTATGTCTTCAAAGACATCCTGCAAAATTTGGTGAATGCTAATGTGCTCACTTTAAAGCCCGAGCAAAAGACCGTATCCACCAATATGATAGCGGTCCAATTCGGTGACTTTCCTCTAGTGGTGACCGCAGATGGTGTCGTCCCCATTCATAAAGGAGAAATGCACCTGAAGAATGCTAACTTGCACAGTCAGAAAGACAGGGGGTTGGTACCCCTCACTACCTCAAAAGAGGAAATTATGTGGGTCCACCCTGATCTGCTAAGAGATCAACAGTGGACGAACACCTCGTCCAAAAAGAAGGGAGACAAGGCTAAGTCTTCCAACATGATTAGCCCCTCCGTCACTGAGAATGATGACCACCTTAAACCTCTTACTGATTCAGAAGAAGAGAGGATTGCCCTGGCAGCGTACCCAGGAGATAACCCTGGAACTCGGTCAGGAAAGGCTTACTTGAGAGACTACAATCAGAATGCTTAAGAAGCTGAAGAACAGCCCCAAGACGCTGGGGGTTCGGTGCCAAAGAAGTCGGTCGATAAAGAGCTCCGGTTCAACAAAAATCTCCACCAGGAATCCGGGGAGTCGAGCTCTCCCTTCCAATTCAATGTCATGGCGCAGCTGGCTAACATACCGGCTAGGATTACTCTGTATGAGCTCTTGAGGTTATCCAAAACTACCAAGGAAGCTCTAATCGAAGCCTTAAAGAACACGGAGAGCTTCATCACCCAAGTCACTCTAATTCCCGAAGCTTCTGAAGATCAAACTTGTCGGCAATGTTTGCAAGCGGCGAGAAGTTTACCCTGCATATCATTTACTCAAGAAGACATGCAAGTCAAACATAAGCACGACAGGCCGCTATACTATACGGGGTATATCGGATCCTCCGAAATCAGTCATGTTCAAGTAGACCCAGGCTCCGCACTCAGCATCATGCCCTATAGGGTTATGCAGGTATTAGGGATTCCTATGCATCGGTTAAACACCACCCAGACCACTATCTTCGGTTTCAACACCAACAACACTTGGTCCCTGGGAAAAATCAAACTCAGATGTCAAATTGGATATCTTAAGTCCGAGGTGACCTATTACATTATAGATGCGGACACGTCCTACAATCTTTTGCTAGGACGACCGTGGATACATACAAACCGCATTGTCCCATCTACCCTACATCAGGTCATGAAGTATGCCAATGATGAGGGAGAAGTTTGAACCTTAATTGTGGAAAAATACCCTTTCCGAGGAGTGGAAAATTTCCACACCGACTCCGTCTTCTATCTGGAGTCCCAGGAGAAAGAAGATGTAGACAGCAGTAACGAAGCTGATATCGAACCAGATCCTGATGAAGATTGTCCATGGGAGTTAAACTTTGATGTAATGGGTCAGGATGAGAGCAATAATAATGTACCGAGTGAGGGCGAGTGGTGCATTAATGAAGATTTTATTTTGGCGTACTTGTCTGATGTCTCCTCTAAAAATGAACAAATAGAGAATGATCCAAATGCAGGTACCAACCCATGGCACGTACTATGCACAGAGGCATCACTCACATTGCCAATCGAGTCATCCTTCGCTTCAGATGAAGGAGTAGAAGATGCACATCACTCACATTGCCAATCGAGTCATCCTTCGCTTCAGATGAAGGAGTAGAAGATGCACAGAAGGCTTTCTTCAAAGTCCCATCCAAAAGGAAAGGGCAGAAGCCGATCTGTTTTGGTAAAGTCAAACCCGAACAACTCAAACATGGAAGTTCAGAAGAAGATGACAGAGTTCCTTAATTTCATTACCATGAACCCAATTCTATACATTTAATGAAACGAATGGGGTATAACTTTAATAAAAAATAGGGTTTAAACTTCGGGAAAGGAAGGCGAACACCAATTCGAATGTCTCTAACCCCCGAAGGAAAACCTCCAGACTACTATCAAAAAACTGGAAGCGGTCTGGGCTACGTCACAACCCCCTCTATCTCAGAAAATGAAATCAATAATTATCTGCGTCAGGACCATTCATCCGGAACATCTTCATGGGAGTCCGACGTCAGTGTCGGACCTTTCTTTAAAAGTCTGACTGTGAACATGGTTTCGACTAGTCATCCAGATGAAGACGCAGGGGGTGATGAAGAGTTAATCGAATCAATCAATGATCCTTGGATCAAACGCCTCAATATCTTGTGGGATATGCAATTCGAATAACGCGAACCACCCACTAAAGATAAAGTGATCCAGGTCAACATGGGAGATGAACATGACCCTAAGCCCATATTCATAGCTGAAAATTTATCATCATCCAAGAAAGAGGATCTTATATCTCTCATTCGAGAATATATAGATGTCTTCGCTTGGAATTATGAGGATATGTCTGGCCTTGACCCAAAAGTTGCCATGCATCGCCTTAACATCGATCTGGATGCAAAACCCGTTAAACAACAACAACGCCGGTTTTGTCCAGAGATCATGGAAGCAATTGAGTCTGAAGTTAAAAAGCTTATAGACTCAGGTTTTGTCAGAGAGGAACAACACCCAGACTAGGTAGCCAACATTGTTCCAGTTCCTAAGAAGAACGGTAAGGTCAGGATATGCATCAATTTCCGTGATCTTAATGCAGCTTGTCCGAAAGACGAATTCCCGCTTCCTATCACGGATGTTATGATTGACAACACCTGCGGATATGAAAGGATGTCTTTCATGGACGGGTTCTCAGGGTATAATCAGATCAAGATGCACCCGGAAGACGAGAAGCATACTGCTTTTAGAACACCACTAGGGGTGCATTGCTATACAGTAATGCCATTCGGCCTGAAAAACGTAGGTGCAACTTATTAACGTGCAATGAACGTCATCTTTCACGAACACCTACCTAAGAAGATCGAGTGCTACGTTAACGATATAGCAGTAAAGAGCCAAGATAAAGGCGATCATCTTACAGATTTGAAGACAATGTTCGATATCATGCGAACACATCAACTGAAGATGAACCCAACAAAATCTTTCCTTGGGGTATCAAGCGGGAAATTCTTAGGATTTATCGTCACATCCAAGGGAATCTCCCTCGACCCTGAAAAAGTGTGTGCTATCCAAGACATGCCACCTCCGAAGAATCTTAAAGAGCTCAGAGGTTTGTAAGGTAGACTGGCCTACATTCGAAGGTTCATATCAAATCTTTCATGGCGGTGCCAACCTTTCTATAAGCTCATGAAGAAAGGGGTATCCTTTGTTTGGGATGGAGAATGTTAAAAAGCATTCGAGGAGATTAAGAGATATCTCACTCAACCGCCAGTTCTCGTGGCCCCAATATCAGGAAAGCCATTCCTATTGTATGTGAGGGCTATGGAACATTCTCTTGGAGCTTTGTTGGCCCAGAATAACGATCAAGGGCAAGAGCAAGCCATCTACTACTTAAGCAGGACCATGCTGGGAGCCGAGCACCGGTATAATCCAGTCGAAAAAGAGTGCCTCGCTTTGGTATTCGCAATTCAAAAGATGCGACATTACCTAGTTGGACAAACAATCCACGTCATCTCTAAGGTGAATCCCTTGAGAGTTCTGATGACAAAACCATCATCTCTAAATTGTCGGCTTGCAAAATGGGACATTCTCTTATCACAATATGACATGCAATTCATACCCCAAAAGGCGGTCAAGGGTCAAGCACTGGCAGACTTCTTAGCCGATCACCCGGTATCGGGAACTTCTAAGTTGTATGAAGAACTACCCGATGAAGTCACTGAGGCTTGCGTTACTTAGGAAGCTACGCAAGTGTGGAGATTATTCTTCGACGGTGCATCCAGAGCAAATCCTCATGGAGCAATTACCGCCGGAGTGGGGGTCATACTCGTTTCCTCGAACGGTCATGTGATCCCAAGAGGATTTTCATTGATCGAACCCTGCACCAACAATGTGGCAGAGTACAACGCTCTGTTATTAGGAATGCAATTTGCTGAAGAACTCAATATTCAACATCTCGAGGCTTACGGTGACTCTCAGCTCATCGTAATTCAAGTCCGAGGGGAATACGAAGTGCGTCACGAGGATCTGATCCCGTACTACTTCGCAGTACTAAAGCAAGCTAAGAAGTTCGAAGGCTTCTTTATTGAGTATATTCCGTGAGCTCAGAATGCTTATGCAGACGCTTTAGCCTCTTTGGCAACTTCACTAGCATTGCCACCAGGGACTGAAACAATGATTCCAGTCATGGGACGTGAGCTATACTGTTACAAGATTCATATAGAGGAAAGCTCAGACAAGACAACGACAGGAGAAGTCTGTACAACCTCCATGGAGTTCGAATCTAGATATAGAGGAAAGCTCAGACAAGACAACGACAGGAGAAGTCTGTACAACCTCCATGGAGTTCGAATCTAGGGATTGGAGATTCCCATATATCGACTACGTCCTATACGGAATCCTACCCGATGACCCTAAGGAAGCGGCCTCTATCAAACGAAAGGCCCTCCGATTCTATTATGATGTAGTTTTCAAATCCTGTATCGTAAATCTTATGATGGAGTTTTTCTTCGATGCCTTTCTCGGAAGGAAGCAAAAGAGGCCCTCAAGGAAGCTCACGACAGAATGTGCAGAGCTCATCAGCCCGGAGCTAAATTAGGAGATCGCCTTCGACGAATCGGCTATTATTGGCCAAAGATGTTCTCAGACGCAGTTGACTACGCTAAACATTGTCACGCATGCTAGATTCATGGGGACTTCATTCACCAAGCACCTGGGAACTTACACCCCACATCTGCGTCCTGGCCATTCGAAATGTTGGGTATGGATATCGTGGGACCGATTTCCCCTCCGACGTCCAAGGGACACCGGTTCATTCTAGCTGTGACCGACTATTTCTCCAAATGGGCGGAGGCAATCCCATTGAAAGAAGTCAAGACTTCAAATGTAATCAAGTTCATAAAACATCACGTCATCTACCGTTTTGGAGTCCCGAGACAAATAGTTCACAACAATGGGACGCAATTCGTCAGTTTTGGGTTTCAAAGATTTTGTGATAAATTCAGAATCCAAAGTGTCGCATCTACGGCGTATTATCCGCCAGCGAATGGTCTTGCAGAAGCTTTTAACAAAACCATTGTGAAACTTCTCAAAAAATTCGTCTCTAAGAGCCGACGTGATTGGGACGAAAGACTCGGCGAATGTTTGTGGGCCTATCGCACAACGGTGAGGACCCCTACAAGAGCTACGTCGTTCTCCTTAGTATACGGCTGCGAAGCTGTACTGCCACTTGAGATTTAAATCCCTTCCCTGAGAGTCACAATTACAACTGGACTAACAGACGAAGAAAAACACCAACGACGTCTGCAAGAACTTAAAGCCTTAGACAACAAATGATTTCAAGCTCAGCAACAGATCGAGTTATATCAAGCCCGTATTTCTAAAGCCTACAACAAAAAGGTTAAAGCAAGCTCAGCAACAGATCGAGTTATATCAAGCCCGTATTTCTAAAGCCTACAACAAAAAGGTTAAAGAACAGATTTTCAAGAAAGGCGATCCCGTATTTCTAAAGCCTACAACAAAAAGGTTAAAGAACAGATTTTCAAGAAAGGCGATTTAGTTTTGGCTAACAGACGACCCATGGTAATGACACACAAAACCAAAGGGAAATTCAATCATAAATGGGAAGGGCCCTTCGTGATAGAATCAGTCTATTCGAATGGAGCTTATCGCCTCATCGATCAAAAAGGAGACAGGCTCATGATGCCAATTAACGGGAAATTCCTTAAGAGATACTTCCTGTAAATCGTGTAGCCCCCTTCCTTCTCTGTTAAATGCCAGTCAAATTAGACCGGGGGTTGTCAAGTTAGAATGTATTTCGGGAATAAATGTTTAATTTCTCTGTTTTGCATGTCGTCATGTTAACACTACACCTCTGACGATTGAAATTTTATGGAATTATTCTAAGTGATAATAAAGAGGATTTCAATTTTATGCTAAGTTAACACTACACTTATAGCATTTGCATTACTCTTCATTGTCCTGAAATTAAAATCCAACAAAAGAGACGAGGAAAGGTAAAATGATATCATTTTCATTCAATATTGTTAATCTAAACACAAAGTGATGACAATCGAAATGAAAATGATATAAAAATATTCCTCAACCAAAAAATAGTGCAAAACCCTAAGCATCGAGCTTCATCAATCTAAGAGATTTTAACCTGGACTTGAAGACAGAAAGTTTCTTTTGGTGGGCTGCTCGGACCCGTCCTTCAATCTCCCTTCGGAGTTCTGCTTCAATAGGAGCAGCAGCAACAATATCTTTGCGAATCCTCTCAGCCGCATGGAGCGTACGACAGAAATCCGTATAAATCTAGCCGCTTTGGAGCTTAAGTCCTTTTCTAACATCCTCATATTGGGCCAATTGGGCTTTCTTTTGGTCCAACTCGGCCTCTAATCGAGCAATAGCTTCTTCAATAGCGCGAATGTCAGATGCAACACTTTTGATGTTAGCATATGCTTGAGAATGTTGCTTCCTTAAGATTGTTATGTGGGCCTTTTTATCAGATAAGTCCCTGCGAAGGGTCCCTTGATGATGTACCTTCGAGATTGTAGCCAAAGAAAGAGCAGACTCTATTTCAGAGTCCAAGTTGGTACGCTGCAATTCCTCGAAAGCTGCCAACTCTGTCTTCAAGATCATGATACCCCCTTGACAGTGCTTAGTCCATGACGCATCCCCTTTATCCTTAATTTTGTCCGAACACTTGGTCAAGATGGGTTCACAATCTTCAAAAGAAGCACCCCCAAGGCTGACGAGATTAATAGTCATTTGTATCCAGTATTCCAATTCCTGAATTAATTTCTTCAGAGCTCTCGAGCGTGGAGGAGGAATGGTTGGATAGATTGGACCCGCATATTCATCCCGAGCAGGTGGAAGAGCAACCTCAGAAGGATGACCTTTATATGTGCTTTGATCCTGAGTACGAGGAAGGGAAGCGGATCCAGAACCCTCAATGGGTGATACCTCTTTAGCTCCAGCATCCTCAGGAATAGAAGGGGTCGATTGGGACATTTCGTCCTCTCCATCAGTTAAACGCTCAATGGGCGCAGACTTCATCGCATCCCCCATTAACTTGGCCCTTTTGGAATTTTTAGCCATGATAGGTATTCGTTTACAAATTCTCCTGTCGTACTCGCCTTCCTTGCAGCAGAAAGAGCCTTCTTACCTGACCTCAAAGAACGAGGTTCAGGAACGGGCGCTTCTGCAGGTATCTCCTCAACTGCTTTGTCTTCGGGGGAATCAGCAATTGGTGTTCCCTCTTCAATCCCTATAGGAACCTCTTCCTCAGAAGGTTCTATGGTGGGTGAATCCCTAGGGGCTTCAACGGCTCCGGTCGCTTCCTGTTCACAAGATAAATATTCTTCTATCCCCGGTAGACGAGTTGAACGATACAATTCTCGTATCTCATTTATACAAGAAGTGTAAATATCATATCCAGGGATTAGAGAAGCTTCATCATACCAGTTGCGAAAATCGACAACAGTGGAGCATCCAGGCGGTGAATTGGGTAAAGTAAAATGCGCGTGGGTCCCCCCAGCGGAGAAGAAATACCATGCGTAGGCCCCCTCATATAAATTCCCAATTTGAGCCAACGCCGGGTTGGGATTGCCAATGTAAAGCTGGTCATATCCAAACTGTCTAGCAAATCTAGAAGGCGTGTAAGGCTCGATGATGCACTTCTCCCGCAAGCGATAGACCAGATAGCCCAACCTGATCATAAGAAGCCATCTAAATGTGCCCTCTTCCAAAGAAGTTGAGCCCTCAAAAAGCAAGTCCATGAAGCAGGCATTCTCCACGTCAGCTCCGTCAAAATTAGGAGCACAATAGAAAATCCGGTAATTATTTTCCCGGGACAGAAGCTGTCGAGCCTTGACTATGTAGGAATTAGTCCACGTGGCCGACTCTAATCTCTGTACAAAGGGAATATAAGCGTCATCACCCTCATATACCCCCGTCATCAACGAAGGGCAATGCAACACGAACCAGGCCACTAAATACGTATACGGCACTGGTATACATGGTTGAGGAACTCTCCTACCTTTCTTCTTAGTAGCTTTAATTCTCGAAGTGCCGAGAAGTTCTAAGGCTAACATCCTTAGGCCGTTTTCTATGCAACCTACCATAGAAGTAAGGAGACTCACAGGTCTCCCATGCGCCAGCAAAACAGCGGGATACACAACCTCAACTAGTATTGCCTCAACGGGTTTCGATGGTACTACGCACCGCTTCAACCAAATCATGAAGAAGCCCGCAAGAAGAACCGTGTCAAAAATAGGAACTGTGGCTTGGTAGTGGAAACTTTCAAATTCGACACCAACCTCAAAATCATCCTCTGCATGCTCTGTCTTGTAGGTAGTACTGGAAGCCTTAAATTGAGCTTTGGCGTCCTTAGGAGAAATGGTTGTAACTCGAGATACGGCTACATCTTTCCGGTTTAAGTTCTGAAAAAGATATTCCGCCCACGTGGTATGCATAATGCCCCCTCCACGCATCCCAAAGACTTGAGCACATATATGGAAGTGACACATCAACTCCCAGAAAGTAGCATAAACTTCTGGATGCGCCGCCCTTAACATGGAAAGCTCCTCTATGGTAGGGATGAATTCTTCATAGGGCATTTTACCAAATGGCAGCCTCGAGACTGCTTGCATCTCATGGAGAGCAAAACCTAACTCCCCTATAGGTGTGAAGAATGTACAGCTGTCCGAGTTATATTTCTCCAATATAGCAAAGAAATTATGATAACTCTGCACGACCCCCCATCGAGTAGCTAACACGGGAACTGTGAGACCCGATTGGGCTGTAGGTGTAAATTTTGATCTCCCGAAAACATGGAACTTCGTTTGTATTGATAAGAAGGCTTATTACAAACTAATAATCAAACGTTTACAACAGAAGCGGATTCGTTTGTATTGATAAGAAGGCTTATTACAAACTAATAATCAAACGTTTACAACAGAAGCGGAGGGAAAGCCCTCCTTATTTAACGTGGGTTCCTTGGTGGTGATAGGACGCCTCGCTCGGTGCTCGTGCCGAGTCTGCTTCCCTTGGACGATCCGATCGAAGTTGCTGCCAGAGCTTCAGTTCTCAAATGAGGGAGCCTTTGGCAAAGGTCCAGGTTTAACCTTTGGGAGATTAGCCAGCAGAATATGCAACAGCCAATCCCCCCTTCATGCTGGCTGAAGATGGGTTTTAATAGGCAAGGGATTGCATGGTCCATCCCTTGATTCATGGGATTTGACCACTAATAGAGGTGAGGGACCCAGCCGCCCTAGCTGTGGGATGTGGCCACTTAGGGGGTCCTGTCAGCCGCCCTAGCTGTGGGATGTGTCCACTTAGGGGGTCATGTCAGCCGCCCTATTCTTGCTAGGTGAGGAGCGCCATGCTTTCTCTCTTGATTTGTGGGATTTAACCACTGATGTAACTATTCCTATACTCCAAGTGGGCAGTTGACAGTGAGCTGACGAGTCTGCAGCTTGGGTCTGCAGGCGAGCTTGAGACTACAGGCAGACTTGGGTCTGCAGGTGAGCTTGCAGGCGAGCTGAGTCTACAGATGAGCTTGGGACTGCAGACAGACTTGGGTCTGCAGGCGAGCTTGGGACTGTAGGCAGACTTGGGTCAGAAGGCGAGCTTGCAGGTGAGCTGAGTCTGCAGGCGAGCTTGGGACTACAGGCAGACTCAGGTCTGTAGGCGAACTGGGTCTGCAGGCGAGCTTGTGACTGCAGGCAGACTTGGGTCTGCAGGCGAGCTGGGTCTACAGGCGAGCTCAGGTGTGCAGACAGACTTGGGTCTTGATCGTGCAGGCGAAATTTGAGCTGCAGGCGAGCTCCTGAGCATGGATCGAAGAATAGCCCGTAACTTTCAAACCGTAAGTCGGAATTGGACGAATTATATATGAAAATCGCCTATCTCGACGAGATGGAGCCATCCGAACCAAGCCAAAGGCTTTGGTTCGCTTCCTCCGTTTCGCCAAATTCTTTACGGTTTGGGAGATATCTGCGTTTTCCCCTTTTTATCAGTGTTTTCCCCCTTTTTGCTATTTTGGGTGAGGTTTTAGCAGTTTTGTTCTGAACTTCTCTGATAAGGATTTAAAAGCGATTTTTATTGTCTACAAAACCCCCTCCAAAGTTTTCAGACCTGAATCAGGCCGCATGGGGTCTGGAATACTTTGGATATGAAGACCTGTAAAGTGATCCCTGCTCAGATGGAGTGAGGAGCCCTCCAACGAGCTCGGTGAAGTTGATCTCTTCACTCGCAGCTGATGATCGTCTTCTAGCATTTTGAGCAAACCCTCAGCTATCAACGAACTTGATTCGTCTTTACCAACTGCCGTTTGAGTTGGACTAGCCATGCTCTTGCCCTTAGCATGGTAAGTTATCGAGGAGTTTCTCTTAGGCTCAATGCTAAAATTTCTCCTCTATCCTTAGCCTTTCGAGGCGTTTGGATTAAGAGAGTAGGGAGTAGTTTAACCTCGTATACCAGTCGGAGGGTAGGAGCAGTTTAGACTCATGCACCAGTTGGAGTGAGGGAGCAGTTTAGCCTCGTGCACCGGTTGGAGGAAAGGAGCAGTTTATACTCTTGCACCAGTGGGAGTATAGGATCAGTTTAGCCTCGTGCACCGGTTGGAGGAAATGAGCAGTTTATACTCGTGCACCGGTTGGAGGAAAGGAGCAGTTTATACTCTTACACCAGTGGGAGTATAAAGGGGGTAGTTTAGACTCATGCACCAGTCGGAGTATTAAGGAGGCAGTTTAGACTCATGCACCAGTTGGAGTAAAGGAAACAGTTTATACTCGTATACCCGTTGGAGTCTAGGAGCAAAGCTTATCTTCTCTTAGGGCAAAGATGAAGACGAACCCTGATTTGTCTTCTCTTGGGGCAAAGACGGACCCTGAAATAGCAGCACATCGCATAGTAGGCCACTATCAAACAACAATGCCTTTTATGGGAAAGACGGTGCTGGGAGAATCAAATCGTTCAGGGACGTATGAGTATGACAACTGATCGGACAACGTCATTTGCGGGAATGACGGTGCCGGCTATCAGAGGTAATCGTTAACATGATAGGAATTGCCGCAATCAGAGCGACTTTGAGGACCTACCATCCTTTGAAGAAGATTGGTAAGTTGATTTTGTCAGAGGTGTAGTGTTAAAATGACAATGGGAGTTTATTGCGATTTGAGCAACTCTATGGACCTACTATCCTATTGAAGAGGACTGGTAAGTTGATTTGTCAGAGGTGTAGTGTTAACATGACAGTGGGGGTCCCGCCATCCTATTGAAGAGGATTGGTGGGAGATTGTAGCTTTGGTCCTAACTATCTGAAGGTTTGACCAAGTGGGAGTTTGATGCAGCCCACCCGAACTACTAGTCTCGCCTGTTTTAAGCGGTTCGCCATAACCGGGAACCTGGCTCAAGAAGCGGAGCTTGCCTAAACTGTTAGGCTCGCCTGATTTGAGTGGTTCACCCGTACTGGGAACCTGGCTCAAGAAGCGGAGCTCTCCTAAACTGTTAGGCTCGCCTATTTTGAGCGGTTCGCCATAACCGGAAACCTGGCTCAAGAAGTGGAGCTCGCTTAAACTGCTAAGCTCGCCTGATTTGAGCGGTTCGTCGAAACTGGGAACCTGGCTCAAAGAGATGGGCTCGCCTAAACTGCTAGGCTCGCTCGATTTGAGAGGTTCGCCAAAAATGAGGACCTGGCTCAAGAAGATGGGCTCGCCTAAACTGCTAGGCTCGTCCGATTTAAGCGGTTCACCAAAAATAGGAACCTGGCTCAAGAGGTGGAAGTATAGGGAATAGTTTAACCTCGTACACCAGTTGGAGGATCAGAAGAAGCAGTTTATACTCGTGTACTTGTCGGAGTGTAAGGGGACTATCATAGGTGATTGTTAACGTGATAGCTTTGTGGGCCCGCCGTCCTATTAAAGAGGACTAATGGGGGAATTTAGAGGAGACTATTAGAGGTAATAGTTAACTTGATAGTTTTCAAAGATCCATCGTCCAGTTAAATGAGACTGATGGAGAAATGACTATCAGAGGTAACAGTTAACTTGATAGTTTTGTGGGCCCGTCGTCCTGTTGAAGAGGATCAACGGGGGAAATCGTAGGCTATGAGGAAATGGTCTCCATTACCAAGGCATCTTGGTCATCATCCCTTCGAAATTCATGTGGGTCTTCGTCACCCATATGCTTGAGCATGCTCTCGACTTGTTCTCCTTGGCGGAGTAAGTCTTTCCATGAGCGAGCTTCAACAGCGTCCATATTGGACAGAACACTGATGGAGAGATTGTTCCAACACATCTCGATGAGTGTGGCCTCGGAAACTCGATCGCGGGAATGCAGCGATCGGTTTCTGAATCTCTTGACAAAGTTGTTCACAGACTCTGTCTTCCTCTGCTTCACAGCTAACAGGGTGGCCATAGATACTTATGTGTCATCGTCGAAGAATCTGGCCATGAAGAGCCTTTCCATATCCTTCCAGCATGCGATGGACCCAGGCTCCAATCTACGAAGCCATTCAAAAGAAACCCCCTTGAGGGTACCAATGAACAGTCGAGTCATAATGGGATCGTTTCCCACTATGTGTCCAGTTTGCGCCTGGAAGTAGTAGATGTGCTGGGTAGGAGAACCCTTGCCATTGAACTACAGGAGGTCCAGCGGCTCGAACTTTGCTAGGTAGGAGACCACATCCCATTCAATTGGATACGGTCTGACAACCCCCAGCTTGTTCACATGCTTCTGGAGCTTCAAGGCGTCAAGTTAACTTTGGAGATCGTCAAACCTCTTGTCTCTTGGGTTATGGCCCGAAGATGACGCTCCTCTAGATGACTCGGATGAGGAGTGAGAAGGAGTAGGCACCCGCTCTTTGTGCTTCAAGGATTTATGCGAAGCCCCCGAAGTCCTCTCTCTCTCCCTCTTCTTCTCGCTCAGGAGCTGCTCCAACATCTCCTTTAGGGAGTCGATGGTTGCTTGTTGCTCATCGAGTTTCCTGGATATCTCATCAGGGATATCGGTCATGTGCACATTTGCGTGCTCGCCCTGAACTGAGCTTGAAGTCTGCGACATTGCCACTGCTGAGCAATCATCGTCGTCATTGTCAGAGACGGACGTCAGACCCGTGCTGGCAAACGGGGTGGCCACCCCCATTTGGGCGTGAGCGTGTTGGCGAGGTTCAGGCTGGCGAGGTTCGCCCGTCAGGCGAGATTGGTACAGCGTACCTGCGCCTGTCTGGCGAGCTGTTGCTTCGCCTTTCTGGTGAACTTGGGCCGTCAGGCGAGCTTGGTGAAGTCCGCTTGTTTGACGAAGCCCTCTTGAACTGCAGAGTTTGCCAGGCGCTTGGTTCACCAAAACTGAGCACCTTGCTCACAGAGATGAGCTCGCCTAAACTGCTAGGCTCGCCTGATTTGAGCGGTTCGCTGAAACTGGGAACCTGGCTCAAAGAGATGGGCTCGCCTAAACTACTAGGCTCACCTGATTTGAGCGGTTCGCCGAAACTGGGAACCTGGCTCAAAGAGATGGGCTCGCCTAAACTGCTAGGCTCGCCCGATTTGAGCGGTTCGCCAAAAATAGGAACCTGGCTCAAGAGGTTGATTCCTCTCAAGCCTGAATAATAATTCAGGCTGTCGTGGAGGATGAGGGATTATGCCTCGAGACGAGCGAGAGCTTTTCGTTGCCGCTGTTTGGATCTTTTTGAACGAGGAGCGTTCATGTCGACGGCGGAGGCATAGTCTGCGTCGAAATGAATGGTTGATTCCTCTTGCACATGGGTCTACGAGGATCGTTCATCGACCCATTCAGCAGCCCCTAGACCTGCATTCTCGAATCTCGGCTCGGCCTCAACTGGTTTGGGGGGAAAAGAACCCCCTGTCTCGGCTTGGGTAGATCCCTCAGGCTTGGTTTCGGCCTTTTGGGGCTGGGCCACCCGCACGACTCTGCAGTCGTCGCGAGATGTATTGCCGCCAGAAGAGGACGATTGTAAGTACCTCTCGAATTTGATCACAAGGGACTCAACAGTAGTCCCTGCAGCAACTTCGTCAAACTGCGCCACCACCAATTCATCTGAATGAACGGATTCTCCCACTGTGGTCTCCATCTTCTGTAGGCGTAAATTTTGATCTCCCGAAAACAGGGAACTTCGTTTGTATTGATAATAAGGCTTATTACAAACTAATAATCAAATGTTTACAACAGAAGCGGAGGGAAAGCCCTCCTTGTTTAACGTGGGTTCCTCGGTAGCGATAGGACGCCTCGCTCGGTGCTCGTACCGAGTCTACTTCACTTGGACGATCCGATCGAAGTTGCTGCCGGAGCTTCAGTTCTCAAATGAGAGAGCCTTTGGCAAAGGTCCAGGTTCAACCTTTGGGAGATTAGCCAGCAGAATATACAACAGCCAATCCCCCCTTCATGCTGGCTGAAGATGGGTTTTAATAGGTAAGGGATGGCATGGGCCATCCCTTGATTCATGGGATTTGACCACTAATAGAGGTGAGGGAGCCAGCCGCCCTAGCTGTAGGATGTGACCACTTAGGGGGTCCTGTCAGCCGTCCTAGCTGTGGGATGTGACCACATAGGGGGTCATGTCAGCCGCCCTATTCTTGCTAGGTGAGGAGCGCCATGCTTTCTCCCTTGATTTGTAGGATTTGACCACTGATGTAACTATTCTCATACTCTAAGTGGGCAGTTGACAGTGAGCTGGCGAGTCTGCAGCTTGGGTCTGCAGGCGAGCTTGGGACTGCAGGTAGACTTGGGTCTGCAGGCGAGCTTGCAGGCGAGCTCAGGTGTGCAGGCAGACTTGGGTCTTGATCGTGCAGGCGAAATTCGAGCTGCAGGCGAGCTCCTGAGCATGGATCGAAGAATAGGCCGTAACTTTCAAACCGTAAGTCGGAATTGGACGAATTATATATGAAAATCGCCTATCTCAACGAGATGGAGCCATTTAAACCAAGCCAAAGGCTTTGGTTTGCTTCCTCCGTTTCGCCAAATTCCTTACGGTTTGGGAGATATCTGTGTTTTCCCCTTTTTATCAGTGTTTTCCCCCTTTTTGCTATTTCGGGCGAGGTTTTAGCAGTTTTGTTCTGAACTTCTCTGATAAGGATTTAAAGGTGATTTTTATTGCCTACATGGGCGAGTGGTTCCTTAAGCTCCTCAAGAACAAAGTTAACCATACGGGTCCACCAACCTCCTTCCGCAGAACAAACCCATCCTGGAGATCTGAACATCTGGGTAGAAAATTCACCACGAACCGCAATGAATTGGCGAATGAAGATATTCGCTGGATGCGACACCTCTGGAACGAGATCCTTCTTCTCAAATAAGCCGGGTCTCAACCCCTTGAGTTGTCCCCCGATTTGTGTACGAGATCGTCGACCAAATCCAAGTGACACATTCTCTTTCTCCTTGACTATGTCAAAGGTCAAACCCCGGCGACAGCTCACATTCAGGAAATAGGAGAGTGGGTACATCCTCTTCATGTTTGGGAGGAAGAAGAATCGATTATCAACTCTTCGCAGCAGCTTTGAATCTTCTGCATGTATAAGGTGATCATCGACTGGTATACGATCTCCGAATATGAACGCTGGTTTGAGGAACTGGGCACGGCCTGTAGGGGTCTCCATGTCTAAGTTAGTGATCAGAATCCCGAGAGTAGAACATCGGGGGAACTTAATCATGTCTGTCCTTTCCGAGTCAGAGAAAGTACACAGCGGAATTCTGTTCTGGAGACTAAAGATTTCATTCACGTCAGGTTTGCCGATATACCCAAAATGATGCTCTTGCGAAAGTGGCACGTTTGGAAGAAGCACTGCACAATCAAAAAGCAGAGATTAGTAGCTGAAAATAAACTACTTACATAAATACAGATTCTGAAATACAAAGAGTCGAGCCTCGCGCCAAAATTCTTAAACGCGGGGGTTGAACCTCGTGTCAAGAATCTCAAACGCGAGGGTTGAACCTCGTGTTAAGAATCTCAAACGCGAGAGTCGAACCTCGTGTTGAAAAATTTAAACGCAAGAGTCGAGACCCACATGGAATCCCAACTCCGCGTTTTCGTTGAGCAGAAACGAGTCATCTTCCTCGTTATCAAGAACCTATCTAGGGTTTTCAGAGAACTTGCCAAGGCAAGTTATTTCGGTCAACACTCACCACGACAGGGAGGCCCCTGCGATGGCAACGGTGACAGTAATGTTCCTGCAGGAACAAGAACACCGCTGGCGTCCTTAGCCGACGGCGTTTCGGAAGTCGCTCCGGCGACTTTCTTGGAGCTAGAACCCACTTTCCGTGGCGCCATCGATACAATCGATCAGAGGAAGCACTGTTGAACGAGAGAGACGGAGTTCGTCGGAGGTCTCACCGAAATCAAACAAGAGTTCTCGTTCTTGGAAATAGTCGAAAATAAAAAGAGTGAAGTGACCCTTGACATGACCACTCAGGTCTATTTATAACAGCCATCAAGCTGTTAAGATGGCACGGGATTCTAGGAGTGAATCCCAACCATCTTCAAAACACGAAGTTCACAACCGCGTTCAAATTCCCAAATGCAAAGCCTAAGCCTGTATTACGAAGTCCTTTAACCTCGCGTTTTGAAACCTCAAACGCAAAGGTCACCTTCACATTACAATTCTCCCAATTGAAGAATATATCCTTGGGCTCTCAAACATGACACTTTAAGTTCATGAATTCTTCTAATGGAGTACTACTAAACCTTTGTATCTCCTCAGTTGAATTTAAATATCCATCAGGATAATATTACACCTCAGACAAAAATCAACTTATCGACTCTCCCCAATAGAGTGACAAGTCCTCAAAATTGCTCCGATCGCAATATCTCTCTCCTGTCACGTTAAAATTACACCTCTGACAAAATCAACTTATCGATTCTCCCAATGGAACGATAAGTCCTCAAAATTACTCCGATCGCAATATCTCTCTTCTGTCACGTTAAAATTACACCTCTGACAAAATCAACTTATCGATTCTCCTAATGGAACGATAAGTCCTCAAAATTGCTCCGATCGCAATATCTCTCTCCTGTCACGTTAAAATTAGACCTCTGACAAAATCAACTTATCGATTCTCCCAATGGAACGATAAGTCCTCAAAATTGCTCCGATCGCAATATCTCTCTCCTGTCACTTTAAAATTACACCTCTGACAAAATCAACTTATCGATTCTCCTAATGGAACGATAGGTCCTCAAAATTGCCCTGATCGCAATATTTTTCACGCTAAGTTAAAATTACACCTCTGGCGCTCATAGACTTCTTTCAGTGTTTAAAGCCAAAATAACACAGGAATAATTCTACTCTTTAGCTCTGTTCTGGGAGAATAATCAAACATTTATCCCCAACAATTTGGAATTTTCTAAAATTATCCTAAACGATAGTAAAGAGAATTTTCTAAGTCAGAGCTATTGTGGAAATCTATGCTAAGTCATGAATACACCTCGGGCGTTTCTCGTGATTTGTTACATAGAATCAGAACATGACAAATGCAAGAAACAGTGAGGGACCAATATCACTTTTTATTCAAGAGCTAAAAGAAAGTGATACAAAACAAACTTGTTCTTGTCAAAAGAACATTACAAATAAAAGAAAGTGATACAAAACAAACTTGTTCTTGTCAAAAGAACATTACAAAGACAAAATTCACTCACGCATCAAATCAAAAGAGATGAGTTGAGTCTTGACTTCAGCTAATTCCTCCTCATGATTAGCTCGCACTATAGCTTCAGCCTTTGCTCGGAGTTCATCCTCACTTGGTATGATGAGGGTTGCCACTTCCTTCCTGGCATGTTCCAGGGCTTGAGCCTGTGTATGATACTCCAAAGTACCATTTGCATTCTGGGTGCTAAGGATATTAACAATGTTTTCTTCACGAGAAAGTTCAGTCTTTAATCGCAGAACTTCGGCCTCAGCTTCAACGAGTCTGTCACGAAGCGAATTCATAGAAGCAGTTGAGCGTTCTAACTCCTCTCGCTTCCGAATGTTACACTCGCGAAGCTCCATGATCTGACGCTCTCTTTCAGCTAAGTCCCGCTCTATTGCTTCTCGGCGAGCCACTTCTGCAACCTGAAGACTAGCCAGAGTTGACATAATTTGCGGCTAAAGTTCTTTACAGCCCAATGCCTCGAAGCGTTGTAATTGCTCTTCCAAACGAAGAATAACCTCGGAATAGCGCTGGAACTACTGAGTGTTGCCCACGCTCCTGACTCCATTTAAGCCTGCCTCCAGAAGAGGTCGGAAGGAGTTCAAAGTTCCCCGACCATTCACCATGTACTCAACTACCGTCTTCGCAAGGCTGTTTAGATATACTAGAGAGATTTGAAGGAATTCAGGTGCGTCAGCGAGACTAGAAACCGCAGCCGGAGACACCCCTCTAGCCACTGAGATTGGTGCGTCAAGATGATGACTGCAAAGGACTTGAGGTCAAAGCCATCAACGCCTTCGCCTGAGATGAGCTCGACCCAACCTCTGTGGGGGTGAATGAGATCTTCATTAATGCTTTCGGTGAAGAATCCATAGCAGAGGAGTCACGCAAAATTTGCTCCTACAAAGGAGCTGACACCGGCACGAGCTGCTGTTCCGGAGGAGGAGTCGCGACAGTAGTTTCAGGCAATGCTACAGGTGAAGCAGTTGCCGTAGGTGAGCCAGGTAAATGTTGCTCTTGTAAGGGAGCCGACATCTACGCAGGATCTTGCTCCGAAGTAGTAGCAGCAGTAGTCTCGGGAGGAGGCGAACCTGCGCGGAAAAAGGGCCGGAACGCGAAAAAAGCGTGTGGAAGGGTTTGAAACAAACTAAGATTACTGGTGGGATAGAAAGGAGTGTAACCAGATGCTTTATCAGATGGGGCCTTAGGAGCATCATCAAAAGTAGTGATGTCATCCATGGAATCATGTCCTTCATCATCTTCACCACCATTTGGCACGTTGCCAACTTCAGCATCCTCAGTCCCTCCATCTTCGTCAGCTGCCTCACCAGTCGAAGAGCCTTCAATATCCACCTCCTCTTCACCGTCACATGTAGTTGAGGATTCAGGAAGACTTGATCCAGCAGCCGATTTAGTCATAAGTCCTGTCGTTGGGCTAGAACTTAAACCACCAGCCTGTGGCATTAATGCTGATCGAGGAGGGGATGGATTCCCTTTGAGACCCCCTGGTTCTAATACAGGAGACTTAGGAAGGTCCATCGCCAGAGCAGATTCTGCATCTGTAGCCATTAATTCACCCTTTTCGCCCTCGGAGGGATGGTAAGAAGAAGCTTCGCTCGATAGGGCAGGGCCATGAGAACGGAGTCCAGTTCTATGTGGCAGGCCCGCAACTGAAGATTCATGTTGCTCTTCATCTTCAGCAGCTCTAATAGCATCAGCCATCAACTTTGGTTACTGCTGACCTTTAGGGGGAGGAGACCTGACCATCAACTTCCGATGGGTCTGCTTATTGTATTGGCCAGCTTCATCCGCTGAGAGTTTTCTCTTCCCAATTGCTCTTGTTGTGGGGGAATCAACCACTCGTTGTTCTTCCCCTGGAACAGGCTCAACTCCTTGTTCCTCTTCCTGCCCAGTAGGCTGATTCTCAACGGATAGAAACTCGTCAATCCCTCTCAAGCGGGATGTCTTTGACCCCCTTCTCGAAGCATACATATGCCTGATGTCTTTCAGGCAAGACGTATTCAAGTTGTAATTAGGAGTCCGAGAAGCGGTAAAATACCAGTTGTAGAAGCTCATGGAAGTATAGGAGTTGGGTGTTTTGTGGGGAAGCCTGAAGATTGCTCTGGTACAACCTGCCACAGAATAGTACCAAGCCCTGGCCCCTTCATATAAGTTGCTCACAACTAAGAGTTAAGGTCGAGGGTTCCCAACGTACAACTGATCATACCCAAATTGGCGGGCAAACCTATAGGGTTGGTAAGGGTCGAGGGTTCCCAACGTACAACTGATCATACCCAAATTGGCGGGCAAACCTATAGGGTTGGTAAGGTTAGAGGAAACACTTATCACCTTGCCTGAAGATCAGGTAGCCTAGCCTAATAGAGAGAAGCCAATGGAAAACACCCCCGCTCAGCTGGGTGAATCCGTCAGGACCCGCCACATCCTGATACTCTGCTCCATAGATGCCACCTTCAAAATCAGGGAAACAACGGAAGATATGGTAGTGGGTGTCTCGCGACAAGATTTGGCGAATCCTAACCATATAACCTCCCTCCCATTTTGCAGATTCTAGTCGTTGCACAAACAGGGTAAATGAGTCTCCTGGGGGAGAGGCTGCACTCATTAGGGGAGGGCAGTGAAGCACATACCAAGCCATTAAATAGGTATAAGGTAATGGCACCCTGGGGTTGGGAGTTTTGAAAGCCTTGTTACCCCCAGACTCAACCTCTGTAACATCAGTGAAATCCAGAGCTAACTCACATAGCCCATTCTACAAGCAACTCACCATAGCAGTAATGAGGCTCACAGGCCTCCCATGCGCCAAAAGAACAGCTGGGTAGATCACCTCAACAGCAAGAGCATCAATTGGCCTGGTAGGAACGACACAACGCTTGAGCCACAACATCAAGAATCCAACCAACAACGCCGTGTCAAAAATTGGAATCAGAGCTTGATAGTGGAAGCTTTCAAACTCTGTATAAGCCGGGAAAACATCTTCCTTGGCCTCGTTAGTGTAATGGGAGGTAGCATCATCAATTCGGGCTTGGACCTCCCCCAGAGTGCTTGCAGACAATCTGGTCACCGAAGCTCCTTTATTGGTCAGGTTCTGGAATAAATACTCCGCCCAAGACACCTGTTTGATGCCACTTCCTCGAGCCCCTGTCTGCTGCATGCAAATATGGAAGTGACACATGACTTCCCAGAGGGTGGAATAAATTTCAGGGCTGGTCTTCTTTAAAATTTTAAGTTCCGCTGATCCCGGAACAAATTCCTCGTATGGTAAATCCCCAAGAAGAAGACCTGAGACTTCGTGCATCCATGAAGAGCGAAGCCTAATTCCCCCACCGGAGTGAAGAAAGTACAAGTCTCGGGACTATACTTCTCTAATATGGAGAAGAAATGAAAATGGCTTTGTACGATCCCGAATTTAGTAGCCCGTACCAGAATCTTCAAGCCAGCTCGAGTAAGAGGTACTTCTAATTCCTCCAAAACAAACTTGGTCATCCGGGTCCACCACCCTGTCACCGGAGAATGAACCCAGCCAGGAGTTCTAAATCCTTGCGTGGGAAATTCTCCTTTCTTTGCCATAAACTTCTTGACAAAGGTATTCGCCAGACTGGCCACTTCGCCGACAGGGTACTCCTTAGCGAACAGGCCTGGCCGTAAGGCCGTCACCTGTCTGTTGTAACTAACTGTGTGGACCCCTTGAAAAGTCAGGGTTCCGAGAACAATTCCATCCTGATCCTTAACAAGGTTCCAATCCATGCGCCTGGGGATGGAAGCACACTGAAAGTAAGATATGGGGAACATCCTCTCCATATTAGGCAAGAAAAGGTTGCGGTCTTCTACTTTCCGCAGCTACTTGTAGTCCCCATCATAAGCAACGCCTGCCTCGAAGTCAACAAAATCCCCGAAGAGGAATCCAGGTTTGACTATCGGTTTATGGCTCAGGTTCTCAAGTTGAGCATCCATAACCAATATCCTAAGAGTTTCAGGAGAAGCCTGGGTGATTAGTTCCACACGGCTCTTTTCCGTAATTCGGAAAATTGGGAGTTCTTGGCGCAAGTTGAATGTCATATTCAGATCCACACCACCTTCGTGCCCAAAATGATGGCGAAAAGGGAGAGGCTCGCTAGTATGACGCACTGCAAAACAAAGAAAAAGGTTAGACAACGCAAAGGCAAATCTTAGACGCGGAGGTCAAACCTCGCGTTGAAAATCTCAGACGCGTAGGTCGAACCTCGCATCAAAAATCTCAGACGCGGAGTTCAAGCCTCGCGTTGAAAAATTTCAGACGCGTAGGTCGAACCTCGCGTCAAAAATCTAAGACGCGGGGGTCGAACCCCTCGTCGAAAATACTAAACGACGGAGTCCAGCCCCGCGTTATTGAAATGAGTTTCCTCGTTGATCCAAAGATCAAAACTTACCGCAGCGAGTTTAATGACCACAGAGGTCGAACTCACCGCCGATCAAAGGAAGTTGGGGCGGCATGCCCGCCTGAGCCGTAGCATCGCTGGCCGACGCAGATGGCACCGACCCCTGAACCACGACGACGTCGGACTTGGAGGGACAATGGACAGTCTTCTTCTTGGGTACCATGGATCTCAGTCGAGAGAGAAGATGAACAATTCTTGTCGGAAGATAAGAACGAAATTTTCGTTATAATTTCAAGAAGAGTCGAATGACTCTTGATTTGACCCCCAGTGGTCTATTTATAGACAGCTGTGAGCTGTCAAATCGAAACGAGATTCTAGACCAGAATCCTGCCCGAACTCGATTTCAGTGATCGAGTTGGTTGAGCTTCCAAACGCAAGGCTCAACCACATGTTCAAATTCTCAAACGCAGATCTCACCCACGCGTTCCAATCCTTAAATGCAGAAGTTATCTACGCATTTGGACCACTATAATAGCAGCTTCTCGACTACCAAGGTTATGACACATCCCTAGATAAATAAAAGAAGAGCTAACAGCGATCATCAAGGTGACCAAAGCCGAGAAGAAATAGATGACTCCGCTGGGGAGTCTATTGGAGGAGTACAGATAGATTACAATCAACAACATTAAAATCATCTGGCTCGATCCGACGTGCCACTCATTCTTCTAAGTGGCTTAACATCCTAACAAAGAGTGATGATGATATTGCTAAAATCATCACCACCAGTTGAGCTGATCAAGAAAGGAGATAAAGTGGAAAAGAGTGATGATGATATTGCTAAAATCATCACCACCAGTTGAGCTGATCAAGAAAGGAGATAAAGTGGATTCCTCTGAGGCTGCCCTCCTGACTAAAGATAAAGTGGATTCCTCTGAGGCTGCCCTCCTGACTAAACTTAGGATAAAGCCCCTCTCATGTGGGCTTATGATTCTCTCTGTCTATGACAATAGATCTATCTTAAGCCCAGAGGTGCTCAACCTCACGAAGGATGGCCTCGTTGACAAGTTTGCAGCTGGTGTTTCAACGGTCGCTTCGCTGTCCTTGACTCTCTCTTACCCAACTCTTGCAGCTACGCATCACATGTTCGTCAATACCTATAAGAACGTCCTTGCTGTTGCTGTTGTTCCTGTTGCATCTGCTAAGAATGCTGCTGCTCCTGCCTCTAAGGAGGTAGAGAAGAAGGACGAGCCTGTCGATGAGTCTGATGATGACTTGGGATTTGGTTTGTTTGATTAAGTTCATTGTCATTAAGACTCAAAGGTTACGTTGTTTGGTTTGGGGTAACATAATTTCAACATTACAATAACTAGGTTTGCGACGTCTTCAAATCAGACGGAGTGAACAATCTATACACTAAATTTTGGGATCCAAAGTATTCCAAAAATTCGTCCCAGTCAACCGCGAACTTTCGAAAACTTTGGAGGGGGTTCTGTAGGCTGTCTAAAAAATTACAATGGATAGATGATCCCCATCAAGCCCCAACAATGAAAGTTACAATCAGACGACTTTCTTGTTACCGAAGGGAAAGTTGCAACCAAAAGATTTCCCTATGGATCAAAAAGAGATTACAAGGTAATGATCCCTTCAAATCAAGAAGAATTCGTCCTTACAATCGAAACACAAGTAATTTTCAAATCACTACATCCGTAACTCTACAATCGCTGCAAACACAGCCTCATATTTGAGATGATTGATCTTGATGGCTGTGACAACAACATGACTAATATTGTATTAGCAACTATTAGAGGTGCCGATGGGCAGTATAATGATTTCAGAAATAAAAGGTTGAACTTGGTTGGTGAGTTGTTTGGTAGAGAGCTGTGGGCAAATATTCGTCACAATGGATAGCTGATCCCCATCAAGCTCCAACAATAAAAAGCTACGATTAGATAGTTTTCATTCCAACAAAACGAAAGCTGCAAATGAAGGACTTTTCACATAGAGCGAGAAGTGTTATAAATCAACGACACTTCCGACAACTGATGAAAACTCTATTCAGCAGTCTTCATAATCTACAGTAAAAGTTACAATCTGACGATTTTCACACCCCACAACAGCTAACGCGAGGATTACTGAACGACAGTCCTCGCAACGCTCTATAGGAGAGGTTACAAATTAGCTAACCCCTTCTAAAAACGTGGAATTCATCCTCGCGTTACAATTCTGGAAATGCAGGTGACCCCGCGTTTCCAAGCTACAACAAGCTGAACATGAGCGGCCCTCGCGTTTTTTATGTTCAGTCAACACCCAACCTCGCGTCTCAATTCCAAGACGCGAGGTTAGGGTTCTGAACGCCAAATTGGGCGTTTGACTCATTCAAATATGAGTCGAACGGTTTCAGAACCGTTTTCCCCACGATCTGAGGAAATCACGCCCACTTAGAAGCGGATTTAGAGGGAAGTTACAACCTCTTATCCACCTATAAAATCTCAAAAAACTCAACTGAGTTAGGGGCTGGCATTTTGGAATGGGAAATCAAGAGCAGAGGGGCAATAGAGGTGAATTCCTTGGAGATAGAAGATTTGAATCAAATTTAGAAGATTAAATCTAAGAGGATTCCTCAACAACAGAAGATCTGCTTGGTCATTAACCGAATTTTTGGTTCTAACAACTCGATCCACAGAGTTCTAACTCGTTCTGAGTTCTTAAACTCGTTAAGAGTTATTCATCAAGCTTTCCACAAAAGTTCATCGTTCCCACAGGATAAAAGATGGTCGGATCGTCAACGGTGAGCGAATTCGACGCAAGCAATCGAAAGAGGCATTCCATCGCTACCGAGAAGAACCCAGTTTTTAAATAAAGGGGAGAATCAAATTCATTCTCCTCTCTTTTGTAATCAGAATCCAAATTGTAATCGATTTTGAGAGAATACAAATCAATTTTTCTTTCATATCTTTTACATCGAATTTTTCCACAAACAATGACTTAACTTAGGGCCCCAGCGTGCGCGGCCCTTTAGGACCGACCCCGAGTTAATTGAGGTTAGTTGGGATGGCAAACACATGACGATCGAGAGAGACCAATGGCAGCTATTTCTACGTAACCAAGAGGTCGGGGGTGCCAATTCTCCGAGGTCTCTCCCCATCGGTAATGTTCCTCTTCCTTTAAACCCCACCGTCTCCCACAGTGGCTCAGCAGAATCTAGTTCTCCTTCCTCAAAGCGCAGTAAGCTAGGACCTTCAAAAAAGAAGGCGAGTGATAGCGAAAAGGGTTTCTTAGACCGAAACCGATCCAGCGAGGGTAGCAACAAATGAGGACCTGGCATCATTGCGTATTTCAACCCCCTGCCCAGTTAGTTCTTGTTAAATATTACTTATCCAGAAAACAGTTTGTTAAAAATCTTAACCCAAATACAGCGATGTCGTGTTATTCTTATATATTAGTTTAACTAATGTTGTGTTAGTTCTAATCCTCACCATTTAGTTCTATTTTGTAACATATTAGTTGTAATTTATATGGTGTTTGTTCTAATCTACACCATGTTACTTCTATTATATAGCGTGTTAGTTCTAATCTACACCATGTTCGTTCTATTATGTAGCGTGTTAGTTCTAATATACACCATGTTAGTTCTATTATGTAGCGTGTTAGTTCTAATATACACCGTGTTAGTTATATTCTGTAGCGTGTTAGTTCTAATCTATACCATGTTAGTTCTATTCTGTAGCGTGTTAGTTCTAACCTACTCTATGTTAATTCTATTCTGTAGCGTGTTAGTTCTAACCTACACCATGTTAGTTCTATTCTATAGCGTGTTAGTTCTAATCTACACCAAGTTAGTTCTAATTTATACCAAGTTATAATTCTATTTTATACCACGTTAGTTCTAATTTATACCAAGTTATATCTAATTTATACTAAGTTAGTTCTAATTTATACCACGTTATATCTAATTTATACCAAGTTAGTTCTAATTTATACCATGTTAGTTCTAATTTATACCACGTTATATCTAATTTATACCATGTTAGTTGTAATTTATACCAAGTTAGTTGTAATTTATACCTAGTTAGTTCTAATTTATACAAAATTAGTTCTATTTTATACCATGTTATAGTTCTATTTTATACCACGTTATAGTTCAATTTTATACCAAGTTATATCTAATTTATACTAAGTTAGTTCTAATTTATAACAAGTTAGTCTAATTTTATACCACGTTAGTTCTAATTTATACCAAGTTAGTTCTAATTTATACCAAGTTATAGTTCTATTTTATACCATGTTAGTTCTAATTTATACCAAGTTATATGTAATTTATACCAAGTTAGTTCTAATTTATACCACGTTAGTTCTAATTTATACAATGTTATATCTAATTTATACCAAGTTAGTTGTAATTTATACCAAGTTAGTTGTAATTTATACCAAGTTAGTTGTAATTTACATCAAGTTAGTTGTAATTTATACCAAGTTAGTTCTAATTTATACCACGTTATAGTTCTATTTTATACCACGTTATAGTTCTATTTTATACAACGTTAGTTCTATTTTATACCAAGTTATATCTAATTTATACCAATTTAGTTCTAATTTTAACCACATTAGTTCTAATTTATCTCAAGTTAGTTCTAATTTATACCAAGTTAGTTCTATTTTAAAACAGCTAGTTCTAAATTATACCATGTTAGTTCTATTTTATGTCGTTATAGTTCTAATCTATACCATGTTAGTTCTATTCTCTAGTGTGTTAGTTCTAATTTACACCATGTTAGTTCTATTATGTAGCTTGTTAGTTCTAATATACACCATGTTAGTTCTATTCTGTAGCGTGTTAGTTCTAATCTACACCATGTTAGTTCTATTCTGTAGCGTGTTAGTTCTAATGTACACCATGTTAGTTCTTTTCTGTAGCGTGTTAATTCTAATTTACACCATGTTAGTTTTGTCGCAGCATGTTAGTTCTGATTTTGTACCACTTTAGTTCTATTTTATATCACGTTATTTCTATTTTATATCAAGTTAGTTCTATTTTATACCAAGTTAGTTCTAATTTATACAAAGTTAGTTCTATTTTATACCACGTTATCGTTCTATTTTATACCAAGTTAGTTCTATTTTATACCAAGTTAGTTCTAATTTATACAAAGTTAGGTCTATTTTATACCACATTATCGTTCTATTTTATACCACGTTATCGTTCTATTTTATACCACGTTATTTCTAATTTATACCAAGTTAGTTATAATTTATACCAAGTTAGTTCTAATTTATACCACATTATAGTTCTATTTTATTCCACGTTATGGTTCTATTTTATACAACGTTAGTTCTATTTTATACCAAGTTATATCTAAATTATACCAAGTTAGTTCTAATTTTAACCACATTAGTTCTAATTTATCTCAAGTTAGTCCTAATTTATACCAAATTAGTTCAATTTTATAACAACTAGTTCTAAATTACCCCATGTTAGTTCTATTCTGTAGCGTGTTAGTTTTAATATACACCATATTAGTTCTATTCTGTAGCGTGTTAGTTCTAATTTACACCATGTTAGTTCTATTATGTAGCGTGTTAGTTCTAATATACACCATGTTAGTTCTATTCTGTAGCGTGTTAGTTCTATTCTGTAGCGTGTTAGTTCTAATTTACCTCAAGTTAGTCCTATTCTGTAGCGTGTTAGTTCTAATATACACCATGTTAGTTCTATTCTGTAGCGTGTTAGTTCTAATATACACCATGTTAGTTCTATTATGTAGCGTGTTAGTTCTAATATACACCATGTTAGTTCTATTCTGTAGCGTGTTAGTTCTAATCTACACCATGTTAGTTCTGTCGCAGCACGTTAGTTCTGATTTTGTACCACTTTAGTTCTATTTTATACCAAGTTAGTTCTATTCTATACCAAGTTAGTTCTAATTTATACAAAGTTAGTTCTATTTTATACCACGTTATCGTTCTATTTTATACCACATTATTTCTAATTTATACCAAGTTAATTGTAATTTATACCAAGTTAGTTCTAATTTACACCACATTATAGTTCTATTTTATACCATGTTATATCTAATTTATACCAAGTTAGTTCTATTTTTAACCATGTTAGTTCTAATTTATACAAAGTTAGTTCTAGTTTATAACTTGGTATAGTTCTAGTTTATACCATGTTATAGTTCTAGTTTATACAATGTTAGTTCTATTTTATACCAAGTTTTATCTAATTTATACCAAGTTAGTTCTAATTTTAACCACATTAGTTCTAATGTATCTCAAGTTAGTTCTAATTTATACCAAGTTAGTTCTATTTTATAACAGCTAGTTCTAAATTACACCATGTTAGTTCTATTATGTAGCGTGTTAGTTCTAATATACACAATGTTAGTTCTATTCTGTAGCGTGTTAGTTCTAATCTACGCCATGTTAGTTCTGTCGCAGTTCATGTCAGTTCTAGTGTATGTCGTGTTAGTTCTATAGTGCACAACGTTAGTTCTATTTAGTAGTGTGTTAGTTATGGTTTATGGCTTGTTAGTTCTAGTTTATTGCATGTTAGTACTATCTGATGGTATGTTAGTTCTATTCTTTTGCTTGTTACTCCTAGCCCCTCTAGCGTTCGTTATAGACGATGATGTGTTATTTCTAATCTATTTAAATCGATTAGTTCTAATGAGAGCGCCTCGAATAACTGAGATGTTAGTTCTATTCTTTGTGCGTGTTAGGCCTAATATGATAGTTGTTTTGTTACTTACAAATTTTTATCTAGTGTAAGATGGTGTTAGTTCCCGATTAACAAGAAAAAACATTCAATTGGTAAAAAACGAAATATTTGTTGCATACTGGGACGAAAACACTTCAACATATCAAACACTTAGTCAGCTATAGATTCATTACATATTTTATGGTTATGACCTTCCATATGACATCGAGAACATTTTACTGGCTGCGTGTAAATAGTTTTGTTGTTGATACGCCTGGTTTTATTTCTCCCTTTCTTTTTTGTTGTAAGTGGAGGTAGGATCTGTATCTCATCCCTTAGCACGATGCGCTTCTCATAGTCAGGGATAGGGTAGAGTATTGGCTCGTAGCTTTTTTTAAAGACTTCAACCGTCATAAACCAGTCACAGAAATGGTAGACATCCCTTTTCATAAACATAATGGATGCACATGCATGTTTGCAAGGGACACGAGTTACATCCCACCCACGGTAAGTGCATGTTTTATTGTCTAGATCCACTTGACAAGATCTATGGGATTGTACCTCAAATAATCCTGTGTCGGACTGACGAACCTCCAATGGACGGTCATTTTCCATGTTCTCTTTGAGAGCAAGTTCAGCTTTGGGGCAAAGAAATTGATTCCAGCTTTCAGCCATGACTCGTCACTCATTCATGCGAACCATAATCTGTTTACGTATGTGCTCTACTAGTTAAAGTATCCGTAGTAGCCTAACCTCATGTATCCATTTGTTGAATGACTCTGTAACATTTGATGTAACGTGACCATATCTGAAACATAATAGGGAATTCGTCAAGCGGCTTATAATAGATAAATAATGAAATAGATTATAACTTACCTAACTCCAGGGAAAAACACATTGGCCTAGTTTTCTGGAGCGTAGTTCATCACAATATTGTAAGCTCTTTCGTTAACTAGTCTAATGTCGTCCATATAATCGTTTCATTTTGCTCTAGTATATTTGTAACAGGCAGATTGCAATGGATTACCCAAGATCTGAGTATCTTTTGATTTGAATCCCAAATCCTTCAACTTTGTCCTGAAGTTCTCAACTAGATGCAACACACATCGAGAGTGTATAGAATATGAAAAAAAAATTCTCTAACTGCTTCTCTGATCCTCTTATCCGCATATGAAATTATCACTATCTTGTGTGGAGGGTTGTATGGATCTGTCCTTTCATAGAGAATAGACCACAAACCTACAAAGAGTTGTGGTTACCATACAAGAATTAGAGTTAACAAGGAAAGAGCTAGAACTATCATAACCTGCAATAGAACTAACATGGCTAGGGATAGAACTAACCTTGTAAGAACCACTTCCAGTTAACATTATTTTCCTGATCGCATATACAATACGCCAATGGAAATATCCCCTGATTTCCATCATATGCTACGGCGCTTAGGAGTATGCCTTTGAATCGATCTTTCAGAAAGGTACCATCCAAAAATAAGAGTGGTCTACATCCGTGTAAAAAACCATTTATGCACGCGGCGTAGCAGATGAAAATCCTTGTAAACCTCCCCTCATATTGTTCAACATGAATATAGCTACCTGGGTTTGTCTTCTTGACCTCTTCTACATATCTAGAAAATTAAAGATTAAGCGTTGTAGGCTGTCTAAAAATCACAATGGATAGCTGATCCAAACAAGTCCTGACAATAGGAGTTACAATCAGACGACTCCCCAATCACTGCATTCGCAACTCTGCCACCGCTATAAACACGGCCTCATCTCCGAGAAATAAAAGGTTGGACTTAGCTGGTGAGTTGCTGGGTAGAGAGCTGTGGGCAAATATTCGTCCAGAAGACACTATGGATGTTGATTCCCGTCAAGCTCCAACAATGAGAGCTACAATCAAATAGCTTTCACGCCGACGATCGAAAACGACAAATAGGAGACTTTTCACACGGATCGAGAAGAGTTACAATTCGACGACACTTCCGACAGCTGATGAAAACTCTGTTCAGTGGCCTTCACAACCAACAGTGAGAGTTACAATCTGACGACTCTCATATCCTATAACAGGCAAAGATCAATAAACAATAGCCTTTGTAATGTTATAGTGGACGAGGTTATAAGCCAACAAGTTCTCCCAAACGCAGAAATTCATTTCTGCGTTTCTCAAACGCACACAATCTGTGCGTTCATCTAAATCACGAAACGCACCCATAACGTGCTTTCTTCAACAGACTCAGCTATGTCTCGAACTCTGAACGCAGAGTTAAATTTCAACGCACCAGCAGCCTGTGCGTTTCCAAGTTCAGAACACACGAGGCCCGTGCGTCTCAAATCCCTAACAGAGATTTAACTCTGCGTCTCAAACCTTGGGCGCAGAGTTAAAGCCCAGAACGCCAATTGAGGCGTTTTGACTTGTTCAAACGCAAGCTGAACGGCCTCATAACCGTTTATCCCACGTTCTGAGGGATTCTCGCCCACAAAGGAGCGGAAATAGGGGTTGGTTGCACTCCACATCACCCTATAAATAACCAACTTACTCAACTGAGTAAGGGGTTGGCGGGTTGAGAGGTTGATCAATCGGTTTCTGAGATAAAAAACCGCAAAGAGTTGAGGGGAGCGGGGATCAAAACCACCCAAGGTCAACAAATCTCGGCAGTTGAGTAATCGGAAGGAAGAGATCTTCGGGGGATCAAGGAACTGATCAACGATCAGTTAATCAAATCCCGAAGGATCCTTTCATCAAAGGTATCATCCACTTGGCAATTAACCGAATTTTCGGTTCCAACAACTCTGTTTTAGAGTTTTAACTCATTCTGAGTTCTTAAACTCGTTAAGAGTTTTTAATTAGCTTGTAACGCAAGTTAATCACATCAAACCAGACATTCGGTTTTCAACAACTCTTATCAGAGTTCTTAACTCGTTCAGAGTTCTTCAACACTCGTCAAGAGTTCTAAACCGAAGTCATCAAACACTTCAGTTATTCCAGTGAAGAAGGACGGTCGGATCGTCAACGGAGAGCAAGTTCGACGCGATCAATCGAAGGAAGCACTCCATCGCTACCAAGAAGAACCCAGTCTTAAACAAAGGAGAGAATCAAATCCATTCTCTTCTCTTTTGTAATCGGAATCCAAATTGTAATCGATTTTGAGAGAATACAAGTCAAATTTTCTTTCTTTGTCTTTTTACATCAAATTTCCAACAAACACAATATATCATAAAACCAACCATGATATACATTCACATTCAACACTCATTCAATTTCATCCGTCAATCCACAATATCGAATAATACTCGTCATATAATCACAATCACAATACATCTCGCATGCTCAAATAATATTCATTCACTACGCAATAAAATCACATATATATTTTATATATGTAAAATTCAAAAGTCATGATATGTCTTAACACAAGTCTCACTCACTCCTCGTCATCAACCAAACGCACATCACAAGTGTGCGTTCAAACAAAGGACGACCCTCAGGGGTCTGTTTCAGCATCCAAACGCACATCACAAGTGTGCGTTCAAACAAAGAACGACCCTCAGGGGTCTGTTTCAATATCAAAACGCACATCACAAGTGTGCGTTCAAACAAAGAACGACCCTCAGGGGTCTGTTCAATCATCTAAACGCACACCACAGGCGTGCGTTCAATCAAAACCCGACCCCCAGGGGTCTGGGTCATCAACCAAACGCACATCACAAGTGTGCGTTCAAACAAAGGACGACCCTCAGGGGTCTGTTTCAGCATCCAAATGCACATCACAAGTGTGCGTTCAAACAAAGAACGACCCTCAGGGGTCTGTTTCAACAACCAAACGCACATCACAAGAGTGCGTTCAAACAAAGAACGATCCTCATGGGTCTGTTTCAAAACGCACGCCTCAAGTGTGCGTTCAACCAAAACAAGACCCGCAGGGGTCTGTTTCAACATCAAAACGTACACCACAAGTGTGCGTTCAATCAGGACAAGATCCACAAGGATCTAGTCCATCAATCAAACACAGGCCTCGGCCTCGTGTTTATAAACCTAAACGCGACTCTCGTGTTTCTTCTCAAGAACATGACACGGTCCGTCAGGTTCAAAAGGGACAGCATGGATTTAAGATTCATGCCCAACCCATCCAAGGGCAGGGGGTTCCATCTCCACCTTCACGAGATCTTTCCCAGGTCTCCGACTTGCGTGAGCTATTGACAAGAGGAAGGCCCACACAGCAAGTAGCCCATTCATGCCAGTGTGAACAACTCATTTCCGCTGTTCTCTCCGAATGCAGTTGTTGTTCACCTACGCCTAGGCAGTCGGTGTTCAATAGATTGACGAATGTCGCTAGACCTTGTCACGCCCCGCTTCCCAAAATACCAGGGAATCGGGACGCGAGCAAGCCCGCGACGTATTAGACTGAGGAGAGATAAGTGCTAGACCCCGTCTTCTCAATCTAATACGCTAAGCGTCTGGAAATAAGTACAATACGAAGTCACAGGTCCCCAATCACACATAGCAAGAATATAAAGACAACCCAGAATAAGAAATAAACATATCATCAATGGTAAATCATCCCAGACATAAAAATATGGGTCAAACGTACCCTTATACATATCTGAACAAATGAGTGCTGGAGAAATGTAAAATACAATGACCAAGCAGAAAAGAAATGCTACAAAAGTAAACTGAGATCATCGAACAACAAGAGGGAATAACTAAACTTCGGCTTCTTCTTCTGCTTCCCTGCTCCGTCTGCAGGGCACTCTTGCTGAGAATCCTCTGGCTCCTAATGATCTCCCGGCTGAACCTGTTCTTCATCTAAGTCTGACGTACACCAGAGAAAACAGGTGTACGTCAGGTGCATGACGCACGGCAAGACCCGACCCCACAAAGAAAATAGGAACGGTCGAATGACCAATGCAATAACAATAATAATAAATAGAAACATGCAGCTGGAATACTAACAAGCTAGATGCAATCCATCACTAGATTATAACGATCATAAGAATCCATAATCATCCGCGTAACAAGGACATATCCCTAGATAGAATTAATACTTAAAAATCTACAACTCGAGACGTAGTACGTCGAGCGAAATAATCCAAACAAGGAAACCCTCATGTATATACCATTAGGAGATGGCCGGAGGGGGAGGCGTCGACAAGAGGAGAGAGGGGGCTGTTGTCGGGTTCAGGCACCGGCGAGGAGCGGCCTGGGCATGGCGGCGGAGCTCGGGGAGGAGAGGGTGTGACGAGGACTGGTCGGGAAGATCTCGACGGCGGCTTGGCTTGTCGGCGGCGGGGTGAGGTCGGAGGCCGGCGAGGGAGGTGGCTGGGGTGCGACGGTGTTTGGGTTGTCGGGGAGTTGGGTTCTTTTGAAGAGGGAGAGAACGAAGGAGAGATGCACTGTACGTGAGAGAGAGAAAGAAGTGGTCTGGCGGCGTCGAAACCTAGGGGAATGAGAGAGCTTATATATAAAGTTATAATTAGGGTTAGGGTTTAGGTATTTAACTAAAATAATTAAAATAAATAGTTATGGGTATTTAAAAATTAAACTAATTACATAATAATTATCTATAATTAAAAACGTACATATTGAGCTAATACAACAGTTAATACGAAATAGTCGAAATATATACATATTATACAATTAAATGAGAACAATTAATAATAAAAATATTTCTACTTATATTTAAAATCAAATAATTATGGGATAATTATATACACAGTAAAACGTACTAGTTATACTAATACGATAGATAATATGTAACAATAGAAATAATACAATAAATTATACCAAAAATACGTAATTAATAATACTATGTATTATATGAAATAATTTGTAATAATATTAATAATACAATATATTATTTAAAATATTACGTAATAGTACTGATAACTCAACAAATTAATTCTAGAAATTTTTTACTGTATAAAATAAATTTATAAATATCAAAATCATTTCAATAAATATATAATCAGGTTTTTAAATCATAGAAAATTGTAGAAAATCGAGAAAAATAAAAATACACTTTTAAAAATAATAATTAAATGTTTTAAAATATCAGAAGAAGTACTTAAACCAGTATCAAAAATCACGGTCCTTACAGAATGTCCTACTCAGGCAGCGGTATAGGATCCTATTTGTGGTGCCTTCGACCACCATAGGCTAATAATGTGCTCAAGGAGATTCATGAGGGCACATGTGGAAACTATCCTGGGGTCTGAAACCTCGCGCTGAAAGTCATCCGACAAGAGTACTACTGGCCCACTATATTGGGCGAGTCCAAGTGACTCATCTCTTAGTGCAAGAAGTACCAGTTTTACTCATCCATCTCGTGAGCAGTGGCCTCTGAGCTAACTTACATCCTGAGTCCCATACCATTTGCTTAATGGGAGCTAGATTTGCTGGGTCCTCTCTCCTGGCTTCGGGACAGAGGAAGTTCCCATTGTGGTGATTGACTACTTCACTAAATGGATCTAAGCCGAACCACTGGCTAAGATTAGTGAGAGCAATGTCACAAGTTTTGTATGAAAGTCTATTGTCTGCCAATTTGGCATGCCCCGATCCTTTGTGACTGACAATGGCACCTAATTTGACAGCGAAGGCTTCTACAGCTTTTGCGAGGAGTACAACATTCACCTCAAGTTATCCTCCATCGCCCATCCCAAATCTAATAGACTGGTAGAGGCTGCTAACAAATACATCCTCTAAGCATTAAAGAAGAATATGGACGCCGCAGTAGGAAACTACGTTGAAGAGTTGCCTAGTATCCTCTGGTCGTATCGCACGATCCACAAGAACTCAACCGGGGAGACTCCATCAAGCTAGCCTATGATGCCGAAGCAGTCACTCCAATTGAAGTAGGCATGCTAACCATCTGACTACAACACTTCGACAGGGACGTGAACTCAGAAGGACTTCATATTGGACTCAATCTCCTAGGCGAGACATGAGAGAAAGCGCTCCGGACCCTGGTCACCAATCAGCAACGAATCACTTGCTACTACAACAATCAATTATTGGTTCTCTCAATTAGAACAAAGCTACAAGCTAGTAAAGCAGAAATAAGGAATAAATGAAGGCATACTCTGAAATGAGAGCAAAGTCAATCTTTATTCTAAATTCTAAAGATACTTCATTACAAAACTCATTACAATATCCATGTCATTATTTACAAAAGGCACGTCGACATCTACAATAAATGAAGAAAATACAAGCCATCATATCTCTCGACCAGATCCGCGAGTAGGGCTTGGGATGTCCTGTGCAGGGGCTTCAGGGGAGGGAGTAGCGGAAAAAGAAGCGGTAGGGTTCTCTCTAGGGCATCCTCTGACTCGTCATCCCCATCACCTAAAGCCAATTCCAACCCTCCTCCTCTTACCTCAATCTCCTTTAGGAGGTCAAGGCAATAGGAGACTTGGGGAGGATAAAGGTGATCAGGTGTGGGACGAGAGCTAGGAGGGAGCAACGAGGCTAGGTAGTCAACATCAGCCTTGCAAGCAGAAGCCACCTCAGCTTTGCCTAAGGGGCTCTAGCGCCAGTTGTCGATCACCTCCACCCTATGCTGCTCCGAGTCTAGGTGAGCCAGCCTATCCTTAAGGTCCTTGATAATTATCTGTAGGCATCAATAATTACCTATAGGTCCCAAACACAGCTCAAGACTGAGAGAAGACAAAGAACGTCATCATATAAGTTAAAGAAGCAAAAGGAAGCAAAGAAGAATGCAAAGTGACAACTCAAAGGCACACAGAGCTGTCTCACAGTTGGTGAGACAGTCTCCACTGTCTCGTGTTTCTAAGATAATATAGGTTGTCTCGGATACGCAAGACAATGAGAGCTGTGTCGCCAATTGTGAGATAGCCTCTTGTGTTTTCTGACGGTTTTATGACTTTTTGCAGGGTCCACATAGCTCCATAACTGCTGGGAAACATTCATTAATGTTAATGGATGGTTATAGCCATGAAATATGCTCACTACCCTCAAAAAATGCGGCATTTAACACACTTCAAGTGGTAGGACGACGGTTATAAACTGACTGGAATTGCTTCCATTAGCCGAGACAATAAACACTGTCTCGCCCAAAGGAGGTAGTAATCGTCAATTGTTTCAACTTTTTTTTCCGATGGTTACGACTTTCAAAGGCTTTAAATACCTACTTACATATTTGTGTATGGGACCAAGAGGCTTTTGGAGAGAGATAGCAGAAAGAACTTGGCATTTGATGAACTTTGAGAGTAAGAGAGAGTCCCTCATCCACTTTCAAGTATCTTCAAGAGCTCTTCAGTGTTTCCTTGAGTTCAAACTTGGATTTGATTTTGAGAAGAGTATCTATCTTACCTCGCTAAGATATTTACTTCAGTTCTTATTTCGACATCAAAACATCAACTTTTAGCCTCCTTCGTTTCTGACTTGGAATGTTGATTCGGTGGTCCATAGATAATGCATCCCCGGCACATATAAAGATCCTACACAAGCAGAAGCTACTACGTAGGAGTTTCTACATGTGTTTTTAGGGAACACCACGATTTTATTTTTATTATAAAGAAAAGTTTTACACGTGTAAGGTTTATTCTTTTGTTTCTATTAAATAATTTAATGGAAGCTACAATGAAAATCGTTCCCGATGCAAATACACTGGTGACCTCAGTGGGAACCAATAGTCTCGGCGTCGAGACTGGAGTGTTGTAGCCGATCAAGATCCCGGTCGACTCAACGATCAAATACGAGTTTGACCAAGTAAAGTTCGAGAAGTATCTTTCCTCGTCGTCATCAAGGTCTTCCTCTCCCTGTAAGTATAGGAGGATCTCATCCACGAAGAAGGTGTTTTAGTCTTCAACTCCAATGAAGGCTATGGGTGATAACTCTCACCTAATAGTTGTTAAGGCTTTCCCTTACAACACTCCTCTAGCAACCAACAAAGCCGGAAGCTCTGCTCACAATAAATCCTCTCTAGTTAAGGAGTTGTTCAACTAAAGTTTGCGAACTCTGACAAACAGGGCTCGTTAGAGGCAACACCAATGCTAGGCCCGTCAACTTGCAAAGACCTTGGAGCAAATGGATGGAGTTCGCTACTTTGCAAACTTAGAGTCAAGGAAGCGTCGAGTAATCCAGCCGCCTCAATAGCAAGTTGCTGTCACTTCCTCTAAGCCATCAACCAAGGAATGAGTTCTCGTCAAGAGGACTCGTTCGACAAAGAAGGAACTCATTCAAAAGCACCACGCATGTGCCGCACACGCCCATGCCCTTGTGTGAAAGGCACAAGAAATGAAGAAGAAAGAGGAGAAGTCCCGCAATGTTTGGATTCTGAAGCCTGAACTTACACGGAAACAAAGTCTGGAGACAACATATTTTGTCCCCTTTAGCCGAGACAGTTATCACTGTCTCGCCCAAAGGGTCTTTGTTCGAGACAACCCTTACTGTCTAGCCCAAAGGGAGACCTCTACGACCACTTCTTTGCCTCCTTCGGCATCCGTTCTAGGTTCATCCTCCACGGTTGCTTTCGCCATGCCACCAATGAAGCCTTAGGTTAGTCCTGACCTATCAAAATTCAAAATCACGATGGCAGATCACATTGGTCCTCTACACGAAGATCAAGTCAAAGTACCAGTGAAAGAACGCTTGGGTCCAATGATCAAAACCCAAGAAGCTTCACAGACTGGGGGTCGTACACGCACTCCCATCAAGCCAACTACTGCTCAAAGGTGTCCTGCCACCTCCAAACAAATCGAGACACCTCAATATACTTGTTCATGTGCTATGCACAAGAAGACCAAGGAGGCCTCCCTTTCTGGGGAATTCTTGTCACCTCTCGCCCGTGGGTCTATATTGAAGCCTATGAGCCCGTTAAGATTCCATACTCGTAAGAGGGTGGTTCTAAATGTGCAACTCCTATCGTAACCTTGGATAGTTCAAAGGCGACGACAAGTTGTCCTGAGAATATCAACAAGGTTCTACGTCCCCAAAAGAAGACGTGTCCATCAAAAGACAACGTTATACTGGGGGAATCACACCAACAAATGATGGGGTTCTCCGGCAACTATACTGATGAGTTGAACTCATCCACATTAACCACCTGAGTCTAGTCAACAGGCTGAATCTAGTTGTCGCCCTTAAAATAATATTGAAGGCAGCGACTCAGATATAGATAAAACTATCGTTGCCAATCCACCTACTAATAATGTTAAGGGTGATCTAGTTAATTCTTCTCAACATCACCCGAAGAAAGATGGGGGCGAAGACAAGAAGATGATGAATGAGCTAGAGAATAAGGTCAATGCCTTAATGTCTGTGTTGACCTTTTTGTTTTGATGATGTTTTAACAAACAATTTATGACTAATATTATTTGTCTAGTATTTATATTTTCTTATTTATTCTAGATAAATAATGAGTCAGAGGTTCGATGGAATTGCGCCATAATGATCATATCAAATGGAGGTTGGCGGAAATAGTAGAGTGAAGTAATACATTTCAAGTTAAGATTCTAGATCAGGCTTCATCCGCAAAGTTTACCAAGACAAGCATATTAAAGACCAATCAAGAAGAGTTTTAAACAAGTTTAAAAGGGTATTTAAGATTTATTTAAGTTTATTTTAGTGTTTGTTTGGTTTGTGAAGAAATTTTCACAAGAGCTTGAGGAGATCATCATTTGTGTTTGAGCATTCAACTCATCTCT
>NC_033794.1:66767703-66791714 GCF_001876935.1 Asparagus officinalis | reverse complement strand
CAATTTTTGATGCCTACATTGGACATTTTTTCTGGCAGGTACCACAAAGACGGCCTTCAAGGACTCGATGCGTCGCTGACTTGTTGTGAAGGACGAATGAATCGGCATGTATAATACTAACTCAGCATATAATAGTGACAAGGGGTCTTACGACATGTTGGCACTTGTACCATATATGTTAGAGTTAGATTCAACGCAAGACAAGTAAGCTATGTTCTCGTTATTATTAAAGATAACTTCGCCATCATCATCAGCAGTGTCATTTACATCGAGGCTTCCAATGGCAATCACGATGGGATCAATGTCATTAAAGACAAGCCCATATTCGTACTCAGGCTCACTATCAGCCTTATTACAACTATTAAGGTCCTCAACTGGTGATGTGTCTGTTGGCTCACCATCTAGGTAGTGGATAGAATTAGTAAAGTAATTCTCTACCCCCTTGAATGGTTTCTTTTCCTTAACCACTATTTTAACATCGTCGTTCTCATCCACATATTTCATACACTGATGCACAGTGGATGGAATGATCAAGTTGTTATGGATCCATGGTTGACCCAATATTAAATTGTAGGATGTCTCAGTATCGATGACATAATAGGTGACATTCATTTTCATGTCCCCCATTTGGCATTTGAGCTTAATCTTGCCAAGAGGACGATGTAGGCATAAAAAATTACCTATAGGTCACCGCATGCGGCTCGAGACAGAGAGAAGATGATGAAGATTGCTATTCGAGTCACAGAAGCTCATTTGACGATGACAAACGCATGAAGTGAGTCGACGGATCGTGTGAAGCAACGGAACTTCAGAATAACCAAACACGAATTGATCGGGAGCTAAGTGTCGTTTACAAAAGATGAAGTGCCCCTCAGGTCCCATTTACTCTACATGTGACTCAATCATAGAAGCTTGTAGATCTCCTCATCGGCTTTCTAATGCACTTTGAATCACGCAATTCTGAGTTTGAACAATGAAAATACGGCGAAAACGGACAGAGCGCGCGAAACTACGTTCCGGGCCTCGCCAAGACACCCCTTGGTGTCTCGGCCAGGCCGAGATACCCAGAGGTGTCTTGGCCATGGCTGAGACACCCATGAGTGTCTCGACTAGGCCAAGACACTCACAGCACGCTGAAACACTCACAGGTGTCCGTAGACCCAAAAAAACTAAATTTTGGCAGTTTAAAGCTATTTTTTGATCGTTAACCATCTGGATTTGTTTCAATTGATAGAATATCATCCAAGAATGTGGTTAAGTACTTACAACTAAAGATAAGATCAAATTAATCATTCTTATCCAAAAACTGGGTTCCCTAAGCCTATAAATATAGCCCAGGGCCTTTATTTTTCCAGGTCTGGAATTCATGAGCGTCGGCGAATCCCTGTTGAATTGAGGACTAAAGAGCCACGAATTTTAGAGAGGAGGAGAAGACTTTAGCGAATTCTTCAACATAAAGAAGAGGAGTTCATCATATCTACAACCTGGTTCTTTGCCTTGAGATTACCCCGTTGCGGTGATCTCGAGAAGAGTGATTATCTCGCTGTTACCGAGATAATTGCTTCGGTTTCTTGATTCCTTCATGAATCAATGAAACTCCGGATCTGATCTGATCGTTCGGTGGTCCACAGATACTAACATCCCTATCACAGGCTAAGATCCCACGCAAGCAGCGGGCGATAAACACCCGTTGTGCTGTTTGATAAGAGTTGTACTTTTTTTCGTTTTCATTTTGTAAGGGTCTTATAAAAAGGCTAACTTTTGTTTTCATTGTAACGTTTGATGTTATAATGAACACAGCAATGAAATCATTAACTTTCTCCCCAAACAAGCTGGCGACCACAGTGGGAGCCAACAGTCTCATCACCGAGGCTGTCGTATCGCAGCTGATGATCAAGATCCTCGTGGCTGAAGAGGTCGAATATGAGTTTGACCAACAGAAGTTCGAGGAGTATGTCTCCTCCTCCTCCTCCAGATCTGCCTCTCCTCACAAGCGCAAGAAGGTCTCCTTCGTCCGAAAGATCCATTGGTCTTCAGATCTGAAGAGTCAAGAAGGTGAATTTCCCGCTACCGTTGCTTCAGCCGCACCTGACAACGATCCATCGGCGTCCAATGAGACCAGATCTGCAGATCTAAACTCATCCGCGATCAAGGAGTTAACTGCTGAAGGTGCGCTAACTCTATCAAGGAGAGCACATCAAAGGCAATGCTAACACCTCACGCGTAAATTCACCATGGCTTTGGATCAGGTGGACGGACTCCGTTACCAAGCAGATTTGGAGTTCAGAAAGCGCCAAGTGGATAATCCATCTCCGCAGCAAGCTTCGCGAACCTCCTCCCGACCACCTACTAACGAATGGGTTCGTGTCAAATGGAACCGTTCTACTCTTGAGGAGCGTATTCAGAAGTGTCGCGCACTTCTTGCATATGCACAGATCCTTGTGTGAAAAGCACAAGAAATGCAAAAGGAAGAGGCAGTTAAGAGATCGCCAAGATCCAAACAAATTTGGATGCCCAAGGCCAAATCAACGCCTAAGGCAAAAGCAAGCAACGTTGCTCCCCAGTCTTCGTCAACTTCGGATCCCGCTCCTTCTACCACCACACCTTCGGTGAAACCCTACGACGATGTGGACCTCTCCCAAATTAGAATTCCGTTGAAGGGTCGCCTGGGTCCTTTACACAAAGATCAAGGCAAAGCGCCTGTTAAGGAATGCTTGGGACCATTGAAGGAACCTCGAACAACCATCCAGACTAGGGGTCGTACGCGACATCCTAACAAGTTGATTCCCATAACTACCTACGTGGAGATGCCTGCACAAAACCAGGAGCCCGTTAAAATTTCATCCTCACACGGGTGTGATTCCAAACGTGTGACTCCTGCTAAAACCAATAAAGCGCTACCTATGCAGAAGAAGACACGCCGAACAGATGACTGCGTTCAATCTGAGGAATCAAACCAATAGCCGATAGGTTGCTCTGACTGCAACATCGATGAGTTGCACTATCGGGCTGGGGGTATGAATAAATCTCGAAAGAGAAGTACCTGGGAAGCAGACTCTCACTATCCGTGTACCAAACTTATCAGGGTAGTATTATTAGTGTGTAGCTACCCCAAGACCGCTCCACAGAGGGTCTTAATATTTGAAAGGATCTCCACCAGAACGTCCAAGTCCAAGCCAAGGCGTTTCTATAGAAAAAGATCAGCTGCGTAAGATGATGAACTCCCAAAGATCACCATCAATATGGTCGACAAGGAGAAGTCAACGCGAAGTTTCAATCCCCGACATTTTTTTGACATATCCTAACATATAACTCGGTTACACGTGGGAACTACTAGGCGTATGGACTATCAGAGGATGAATAGCGGATTATCCTTGAAAGATGAAGCATCAGATGCGAACTTTGCCATCGCTTCTGACAATACAGTGTCCAGTATAGGACAATCCCATGAGGCGTTTATGGTCAACACCGAGCAAATGGCCAAAATCATCGAGGATGCCTTGGCTAAGTAAAAAGAGAACTTTAAGTTTGAAATGGAAATGGCTATGCTGCAAATGAGGGAAGAGCATGATCAACAGATCCGAGCCTTGTCGAATCAGAAAGGTGAATCCAGTCATTGCAACAATGTTAGTCATGCAGCTATCGATTCAGATGTGGATGAACACCTCGATGCAGATAAACCTCCCATTAACCAAAACGCTAGGAGTGGCCCCACTGAGAATAACAACATCGGGGGTGGTCCCGCTAATAATGACAACACTGGGGTGGCCCCATTATTCCTCCTCAAAATCGACCAAGGAAGGACACGAACGAGGATGAAAAGATAAAAGACCTCGAGAGCAAAGTTAACGCTCAGATGTCTACTCGAGAGGTGAAGAAGATCGGTATTCCGTGTCCTTACCCAAGAGAGTGGGATTCGATACCGTACCCAGTAAAGTTGAACCTGATCAACTTTACGCCATTTGATGGAAAGGGTTCCCCCACTCAGTATCTAATCTACTTCAAGTCTCACTTGGGTGTGATTTATAGGAATGAATCCCTGATGGTCCGGTCACTTGTCGGCACCCTTCACGTAGCTGCCTTCTATTGGTACCGCCATCTCAAATCTGAAAGCATCAACAGCTGGGATGACCTGGAGAACCTGTTCCTCACTCACTTTTTTGATGATGACGCCGAGGTGTCAATCAGGACACTCTTCGATGAGAAAAAGGAATACGATGGGACTGTTGACGACTTCATCAAGCGCTTCCAAAATAAAGTGATGAACTGTCGAGAACCAGTCACAGAAGACTTCATCCTTAAAACTTGTCATAACAACCTATCCATCGATATATTGGAAGTTATGGGAGTAGCACCATCCAACACCTGAAAAAACTTGTCATAACAACCTATCCATCGATATATTGGAAGTTATGGGAGTAGCACCATCCAACACCTGAAAAGAGTTGAAGGTGCGCGGAGAGCATCGATATATTGGAAGTTATGGGAGTAGCACCATCCAACACCTGAAAAGAGTTGAAGGTGCGCGGAGAGCAAGCCGAACGCTTCATCTGAAGGAAGAAAGCTGAAAGAAGACAACCGATGGCTAACCCTCTGAATTCGAGCTTCGTCTCCCGTGGTAAGGGGAAGGCACCAACAGCAGTTATTGACGTTAATCAGACATCACAACAACAACCCCGGAGATAGCGAAATGCTTCGGATCTGAGACTCTAAAAAGAGTACTCCTTCAAGGATGAAGACGTTCCAGCCATTTTTGAGTCCCTCCTTGAAAATAACAAAATCAAGCTACCACCTATCACAGATTAGGAGGAAAATGACAATACTTTGAATCTAAAGTACTGTACGTACCACATGAGGATCCTTCATCCTACCAAGGCTTGTTTCGCTCTCAAGAACAGCATCCAGACCTTGGTTGAAGCTGACGTCATAACGCTGGGATAAGCCGAATGAGAACGGAAAAACTCCGAAGAGTATACGAGTATAAACTGCTTCTCAATCCTTCAATAGGTATATGAGGTTAAACTGCTCCCTGCATACTCCAACAGGTATATGAGTCTAAACTATTTCTTTTCTTTCACGGAAAGTTCCTAGAGAGTGCCATGTCTGGTATTCTTAAGGATAGTCCGGTCATCCAACTAAGTACAATATTAGACCCAGTTTCGCAAAGGAAGTTGGGGTGGATGATTCATGTAACGGGAAGTTCCTGGAAGAATGCTACATGTAATATTCTTAGGGATAACCCAGACATTACAAACAAAGTGATAAACACTAAACTCCCACTGTTAAAGTCCTGACATAGTACTCGGAATTTTAGTCTCCTGATCATTGACAATTGTCAAACCCCTTCGTGTTAAGTATTTATCACTTAACACCAGGGACTCTCTTCGAGTGATTTGTACGAATCAACACTCCCATTGTAATTTGCACTCCCCCTCTCACTGTTTATTTGGTCAAACCTTCCTATAGTTAGGACCACAACCAAAGCCAAAATCTCATCTTGATTCCTTCCATGAACGAGAGGTCCACTTTCAAATCGAATGATCAAATCTTCCTACAGTTAGGGTCATCTCAAACTCCTGCTTGGTCAAACCTTCCTACAGTTAGGGCTAAAACTTAGGGCTAAAACCACAATTTACTCTCGATAAATGAGAAATCTACCATTAGTTTGGTAATCAAACCTTCCGACAATTAGGATTATCCGAATCTTTTTAATTCTCGGAGTGGAGATCCCACTCTTAGTTTCACTCTTTAAATTCTCAAGGTGGAGATCCCACTTCAAGTCTCCTTTGCAACTGGAGATAGAATATAAAATTCTTCCTCTTCGGTTTTGGGAGATAGAATATAAAATTCTTCCTCTCCCATTTTGGGTTCATCTTTTCCCCAAGAGAAGACACCATCCTTCAACTCTAAAATCCGTGCTTCACACACGGGGGGGATTTTGTCCCAAATTCTAAGTAGGGATAAGTCAACGCCTAACACGCGTTTCCGGTTAGTTCTTGACCGTAAAAAGAATAAAAACCTACATATTTAACATTGTGGCAGGTTGTTATTCATAACACCATAATTCGTATCTCACACGCACGTGGAATTTTATCCTGAATCCTAAGTAGGGATAAGTCAATGCTTAACACGCGTTGTCGATTTAGTCTTTCACCGATTGAAAAGGACACCAGAATCCGAGTCTGGGGATTTTTATCCCAAAGCCTAAGTAGGGATAAGTCAGCACCTAACACGTGTTGCCGGTTAGTTCTTGATCGTAAAAAGAATAAAAGCCCACATATTCAACATTGTGGCAGATTATTATTCATAACACCATAATCTGTGCCTCATACGCACGGGGAATTTTATCTCAAATCCTAAGTAGGGATAAGTCAGCGTCTAACACGCATTGCCGGTTTAGTCTTTCACCGATTGAAAAAGACACCAGAATCCGAGTCTGGGACTTTTATCCTGAATCCTAAGTAGGGATAAGTCAATGCCTAACACGCGTTGTCGGGTAGTCTATTCCCGTGAAAAAGATGAAGTCTATATATTCGATATCGCAGCACTAAAAGAGTTAACTCTTTTAGCAAAACATTACGTGCAGAACGGATTTAAACAATCTACACACTAGCCCAACTCAAACGGTAGTCGGTAAAGGCACGTTAAATCCGTTGATGGCTGAGCATTGGCCAAAAATCCTAAGTCTACATCTAACACGCGTTGCTGAGTAGTCTATACCTGTAAGAAAGATGAAGTCTACGTATTTAATATTGTAGCACTAAAAGAGTTAACTCTTTTAACATAACGTTACGTGCAGAACGGATTTAAACAATTTGTGTGCTAGCCTGACTCAAACGGTAGTCAGTAAAGGCTAATCAAACCCGTTGATGGCTGAGGGTTTGCCAAAAATCCTATAAATGCAAGAGTCATTGACGTATCAGCTTCATTAGTTGGTCTCATGACTTGAGCATCTAACAACCTCAGGATAAGATCCATACATGCAGATGAATCAGCTTTAATAGTTGGTCCTGCAGCTCCGACATTTGGGACCGTCATGCTCTAATACCTTAAGAGCTTAAATTGTGTATACTCCAGCAAACGTACTAGTATAAACTATATTAACGGTGATCGATCCTAAACCCTAAGGTCAACGTTAGTAACCGCATGATCCTAGGTCAACACCAGTCAACGCGTTGCGATGAAAGTCAACTCAGGAGAATCCGAAACCCTAAGGTCAACGCCAGTCAACACATTGCAATGAAAGTCAACACCGGGCGATCCTAAACCCTAAGGTCAATGCCGGTCAACGCATTGTGATAAAAGTCAACATCGGGCAATCCGAAACCCTAGGTTAACGTCGGTTAACGCGTAACCCTAGGTCAACGCTAGTCAACGTGTTACGATGAAAAGTTAACGTCGGGCGATCCGAAACCCTAGGTAAACACCTGTTAACGTGTAACCCTAGGTCAACGTCAGTCAATGTGTTGTAATAAAAAGTCAACGTCAGGCGATCCAAAACCTTAGGTTAACACCGATTAACGTGTAACCCTAGGTCAATGCTAGTCAACGCGTTGTGATGAAAGTCAACGCAAGTCAATATATATTATGACAGAGATAGTCAGTTCTAAGTCAACTCGATGACACGAGCCAAAATCAACTCCCCAGTTTTGATTCAAGACTTCGACGACGGCCAGATTATAAACGCAGTGCCGGGAGAACTTCAGCGATTCGTCAAAATATCGTATAGACTAAAAATTGAAGGAGTCAAGAATAAAAGCTAACTACAGGTCTTTTTACACTGACTGAAGGTTGGACTGATCATATCCAAAGTATTTCAGACTCATCTTTAAAAGAAATAAGACTGAAACACTTTGGAGGAGGTATCTGTAGGCGTCAAAAATTACCTATAGGTCCCTGCATGCGGTTCGAAATAGAGAGAAGATGATGAATGTTGCTATTTAAGTCATAGAAGCTCATTTGATAATGACAACATATGAAGTGAGTCGACATACCGTGTGAAGCAACAGAACTTCAGAATAACCAAACACGAATTGATCGTGACCTGCGTGTCATTTACAAAAGACGAAGCGCTCCTCAGGTCTCGTTTACTTCACATGTGATTCAATCATGGAAGCTTGTAGATCTCCTTGTCGGTTTTCAAACGCACTTTGAATCACGCAATTCTGAGTTCGAACAACGAAAATACAGCGGAAACGGATAGAGCGTGCAAAACTATGTTCCGGGCCTTGCCGAGACACCCCTTGGTGTCTTAGCCAGGCCGAGACACCCTAAGGTGTCTCAGCCATGCCAAGACACCCTAAGGTGTATCAACCATGCCAAGACACCCCTTGGTGTCTCGGCCATGGCTGAGACACCCAGAGGTGTCTTGGCCATGGCCGAGACACCCATGAGTGTCTCGGCCACGCCGAGACACCCACGGGTGTCCGCAGACCTAAAAAACTAAATTTTTAAAGTTTAAAGTTGTTTTTGATCATTAACCATATGAATTTTTTTAACTGATAGAATATCATTCAAGAACATGGTTAAGTAGTTACAATTGAAGATAAGATCGAATTGATCGTTCTTATTCGAAAACAGGGGTCCGTAAGCCTATAAATATAGCCCCAGGGCCTTCATTTTTCCAGATCTGGAATTAACGAGTGTTGACGAAGCCCTGCTGAATTGAGGACTGAAGAGCCATGAATTTTAGAGAAGAGGAGGAGACTTCAATGAATTCTTCAGTATAAAGAAGAGAAGTTCGTCAGATCTGTAGCCCGGTTCTTTGCCTTGAGATTACCCCGTTGCGGTGATCTTGAGAAGAGTGATTATCTCACTGTTGCCGAGATAGTTGCTTTAGTTTCTTAATTTTTTTACGAATCAATAAAACTCTAGATCTGATCTGATCGTTCGGTGGTCCACGGATACTAACGTCCCCATCACAGGCCAAGATCCCATACACGCAACGGGCGATAAACACATGTTGCGCTGTTTAACGAGAGTTGTACTTTTTTTTATTTTTATTGTGTAAGGGTCTTATAAAAAGACTAACTTTTTTTTATTATAACGTTTGAATTTGTAATAAACACAACAATGAAATCATCAACTTTCTCCCCAAACAGACGGGTGTTGGAGGCGTTAAAGCCATAGATGGTAGTTCCCGTTGCTGATAGATGGTAAAGCGGGACCCTAAGATGATTGATGAACCTCAAAGGTATGATGCTTAGGGTGAAACTAGGGTCAACTTGGATTTGATCTACCCAAACAGAGCCAATATATCCTGTGAAGCATAAAGGCCTATCTTGCTTCAGGTTTTTCACGAACATGTCTTCTAGAGAGAATGTGATATATAGCATTCACCCTTGAAAGACCTGGTGGCATTAAGGGCATGCTTCCGCCTTGTCCTCCATCAGGTTTGGTGGAATGTGAGTAAGAAATATCTCATTGTCTACCAGTGCTTCACGTAGAGCTTCCCTTGTCGACCGGGATAAGCGCAGGAGCTCAAACAGTATGATCCTTGCCGAAATGTTGGCTAGTTAGGCCAACACATCGAATCAAAAGGGACCCTTCAAGCTTTTAGGAGTCTCCTTCCGGAGGGCCTTATTGTAATGGAGATCCTTTGCCTTCAGATTACTAGCAAGCAATTTTATTTTCTTTGCTGCTTCCTCTGCTATGTTTGGTGAGGTGTCTCCCATCTTAGGGTATTTCTTCAAATATTCCTTCCCACCACAGGTTCCTGACGTCTGAACCGGTTGCTTGGTGAATGTTGGTTGTTCATCACTGGAACTACTGAGGGAAGTAGTTTTAAACCCCTCATCCGGAATGGTAGAAACAACATTACATGACTTCTGTTTTGCTTTGGATTTCTTCGAACTCGACGACGCCATTGCTCATCTGCAAGTAGGTTAGGATGGACCCACATGACTTCACCTTTTGGAAGGATCAAGATTCATGACCCTGGTCTCGGCTTGTGGGATCGGCTTCACACCATTCTGAACTTGGATCTCCGGAAAGCTTATGAACTGTAAGGAGACCATATTGGCATACACCTTCTTCTGTTCTGATTAAAGGGTCATGACTCCTACGTCCAACAAAGCCTAGATTTTATCCTTCAGAATGTAACATGCTCTTGTTGGGTGATGCACCAACCAGTACATGCAGTAATTGGGATCATCTGTCCTTGACACCTCCTCAAGTCGCCTCGACTCTGGGAGCTTAAGGTTTAGGACGACTTGCTCATCTTTGAAGTCATACTACTTCTGGAAGCGGTTATCCAAAGAGTTACCTTTTTGCTTTAAAGAAAATTTAGGGGAGGAAGTGGTTTCCACTGCCAGACTATCCTTCCCCTTTTAATTTTTTTAGAGGGTGAAGTTGCCTTGGTTACACCTTTTCTAGAAGCGGTTATCCGCAGAATTACCTTTCTGCTTCGAAGAAGATTTGGGGGAGGGAGTTTCCACTGCCAAATTATCCTTCACATTTGAATGTTTCTAGGGTGTGAAGTTGCCTTGTTTACCCCCTTTTCTGGGTTGAGACTCCCGAAGCTCTTCAGCATCTATCCTCTTAAGCATACTCTCGACCTGCACTCCTTGCCAAATCAAATCCTTCCATCGACGTGCTTCGACAGCCAATCATAGACAGTATATTGATGGAGAGGGTGTTTCGACACATCTTGATGAGAGTAGCCTCGAATGCAGTGATCGGTTCCTAAATCTCTTGACAAAGTCACTAACGGACTCCGTCTTCTTCTACTTTTTAGCTAGCAGGGTGGCTATAGATACTTCTGTGTCATTATCGAAGAATCTGTTCATAAAGAGCCTTTCCATGTCCTTCTAGCAAGTGATGGATCCTGGCTCCAATCTACAAAACCATTCAAAAGCAACCCCCTTGAGGGTACCAATGAACAATTGAACCATGATGAGATCATTTCCCACTATGTGTACAGTTTGCGCCTGGAAGTAGTAAATATGCTGGGTAGGAGAGCCATTGCCATTAAACTGTAGGAGGTTGAGTGGCTTGAACTTCAGAGAATAGGGGACGACATCCTATTCAGCGGGGCATAGTCTAGTCACAACCAATCCCTCGAAATTTCCTTAAAGTTTCAAAGCATCTAGTTGCTTCTAGAACTTCTAGTCTCATTCTTTCTTACGAGGGTTGGATTCAGCTTCTGATAATTCAGAATGAATTTTGAAAATTTCTTCATCATCATCCTCTGTATTAGCATCATCTTGGTTTCGACAGCTAGATTCCCCAGCACCGGGTGAAGGTCGCCTATGCTTTGATCCTGAGGCTTCATCGGTGGTTTTCTTTTTCTTCTTCTCCTTTGTCTTGGTGAGTCTGTCTATCATCTCCCTCATGAGATTAATAGTTTCTTGTTATTGGAGATGGATAATTTGCTATTCTTCTAGCTTTTTCGCCACGTCTTCTCCATTCCAAGCTATATGAGCATTCGTTGTTCGCTCTGATCGGTGCTAGATGCTTGGGAAGTTGCAATGGCTAAGTTGTCGGATTCCTCATCAACATCATCAGAGATGTTTGTTAAATGCTGATAATTCAATGGAATCACTGAGCCGATACGGGTATGGGTATGTTGATAGACACCCTCCCCTTCGATGAGTAGTCTCCCTAGCTCTGGAGAAAACTCGGGATTAGAGGGGTCAGAAGAATTAGCTAGACTTTTGCCCTTACCTTTGCTAACCATATTAGCCGTGACTTTAGTGGGCTCATTTTTGAACGTTTGTCTTCTGGGATGAAAACGTCTCCTTTTGAATTATAGGGCCTCCGGTAGCTCTAACAACCACTCAAAGGTAGAGAACCTCGGTGTTGGGCCCCCATACTGGCATTTGGCAAGTACTATAGAGATGAGCTTCTCATAACTGCATTGAGATTTTATCTGGCTCATATTGTGTTTACGAACCAGGTAATCTCACAGATCAGTAATAGGACCACCCCCTATTAACTCTGGTAACTTGCTTATGCATGAGCAAGAATCTCTAAGGGTTAGTGATTGACGAGTCTGATTGGCTGGACAAACGTCGTCATTCATGCGAGCATCGATATTCAGACAAGCCTAGTCCAGGAGATGCACTTATCATCTTGGTCGAACCTCGGCTTGATCACATGGACATGATTCAGCAATAGTGCAAGCTTTGTGCTGAAGTCGAGGTTCATCATTTCGACGAACCTGCGTCTGGCCAGCTCGGATAGCAGGGCGAACTTGATTCGAGGGACGTACTTACCGTCTTGGTCGAATCTCAACTAGGCTACTTGAATGTGGCTTGGTAGCGGGCGAGTTTGGTGTTGAGGATGTAGTCCATCCAGTACGATGGGGCGATCCTGAGTAGGGCGACGTACTGGTTGTTTTGGATGAGCCTCATGTTGAGGATGGGGTTCATCATCTAAGCACACTTGGATGCTTGGGTGAGGCTTGTTATTCTGACACACCTCAGTTAGTCGAGTCTCGACTGTCTTGTAGGCCTTAGACACATCATCTCGTGGATGATAGTGGAAGCCATCCAGAGAGACTAAGGCTCAGGATTCATGGCAAGCTAGATTCTGGCGTTGACAACGTCTTGCCCTCCTTGACAGCAGATCAGCAGCGGGCTTCGTATTTAGCATTTGCTTGAGTTTTTTAACAACCTATTGCTTAGCCTGGCGACTGATTTTTAGAGCCTCGTCATTCAGAGGCAAGGATTTCTCCTCGAGGCGAACTCGAGTTGAACTATCAGAAGCTGAATTGGCTAGAGTCTCACGAGAGACTTTACGGCATTTACACGCCTTGATGAGACATGGAGTACGAGAGGAGAGGAGCTTCTCATACTTGGACTGGTTGAATTCAATGACGAGAGTTTGACATTAGTTCCCATAGCAATTTTGTCCGACTGCGCCATAATCATCTCGTCAGAGAAAATGAATTCTCCTACTGTAGTCACCATCTTCTGTTGGGTCCCAAAAAATATTAAAAAATGATTGATTATGTTAATTGTTTTAGCTTTGAGAAAAGATTCTATCACCTAGTAAGAATCTGTTTACAATCGTTCTTTCTCAAGTACAAAAGAGGAGAAGGTTGGTTTGGGTTCTCTTTTGTTTAACGTGGGTTCTATGTGGCGGTGAGATGTCTCGCTCGATGTTGGAGTCAAACGTACTTTCGTTAATGATTGGAACAAAATCCCTTTAATTCGAGGAGAAAAATTAGCCTTTGTTGATGGCTCAGATCATAAGAACCGAGGTTCGGATCTCAAAAGAGCGTCTCCTAGTTTGAGTACTAGCTCTCGTTTGTGTCTCTGTTTGTGCCCATGATGACTTTTTCATAGATATTTGCGGCTATTTATAAGCCTTTATCGCATAACTAACGTGCTGATCGTGGGGTCAGGGCATAACTGACTCCTCAAATTTATCCCACGTGGGCTGACTGGGTCTTTAAGACCTAGTCAAACTCCATTTGGTGAGACGAGCCTCACTGCGTGGTGAGGTTCGTCAGATAAGACGAACCTCGATGCGCAGTGAGGTTCGTCTGACAAAGTGAGTTTTGTTAGACCCTAGAAGGGGGGTGATTAGGGTATTATGCTAATCTAATCCGATTAAATGCCAATTAAAACTAATTAACAAGTTATCCTAGCAAGTATGAAATACAACAAGAGTATAAGCTAGGATAAACAACATGAACAATGAGATATATCCTATATGATGAATATATATATGCAAGGATATATAAACTAACACAAGATGATATATCCTATCAAAGAGATATACAATATGATATATGTATATGCAAGGATATAAAACTAACGCAAGGGGGAAACAAAATGAACTAGATAGTGGATCATATAAATAATGAGCTATGGACAAATGCGATATAAGATATGAACATAAATATAAATGAACGCCAAAGCACACTCAAACACACTATATGATCACGGAGTTCGGACCTTCCGTCCTACGTCTCCGTTCCCCACTCCCGGGGAGAAATCCACTATCACAATCGGGCTTTCTACGTTCACCCGAATAACGTTTACACCTCACACTCAGTTTTCTAGCTAACCGAAAACTTTACAATAATAAATGATTTGTTCTCTCATACAAGGGGAGAACTCAATTAAGCACAACTCAATGTTACAATCTCTCACAACCCTAATATACTATGTATGCAAATACAATAAGCTCAAGTGGGTGTGTGTAACAATGAGTGAAATCAAAATTAAATCTAAACTCAAATATAAAATCTAGCTTAAGAACAATGATAATTAACAAATGATTATAAATAAAAGCTAGAGTTGAGTTTAGGAAAACTTCTCTAGATCAAGATGGAGAGATGGAGATTTGAGGCCCAAACAAGAAGATAATCTCCTCCACTTGTGAAAGCTAAAACTGCTTTAAACCAAACCCTTAAACAAGCTTAAAAACAAACTTAAACTCTTTTTAAAACCCTTGTTTAAAAACTTCTTAGCTACTTGATAACTGAGATCAAGGAGGGTATTTATAACCTCCAAAACCTTAGCTAACAACCCCAAGCAAAAGACAAAAACAGCCCCAGAAAATCAGCTCAGAAAAATAGCCGTTGAGAAAGCAACGGTCATATTGGCGGAGCGGCGGTCGACCGGAAATTCTGGCGGTCGACGGATGCGAGATCTCGGTCGACCGGTGCGGTCGACCGACAAACTCTCTGCTGCCTACTGTTTTGAAACTTTACAAAATGATTTTGTCGACTTAATAAAATATGTATATGATTATTGTTAAGTGCATAAACTGAGAAAAATAATATTTTCACAAAATTGCATAATATATACTAAAACACAATAATAAATATGAAACATGTGATTTCATATTTATAAACATGAAAACTCAAAACTATGTATGTATATATATAACTATATATATGCATAGAAACCAAAACTTATGTATATATATATAACTACATATATATACGAAGAAACCAATAAATATGTGTGTATATGATATTGAGCTTAGAGTATCTAACACACATAATATAAAATCTAAACTAGATTACCCAAGCTTGATCTTGATCTTCATTGTAGCTCAACTTGGTAAGCTCGCGGATGAAGCTTAAACTTGATCTTTAACTTGAATTTGCATAGCTTCACCGACATTCCACCAACCTCCTTTGAATATGATTGTTGAAGCTCTATTCCATCCATCCTCCAACAACGTTGTTTGTCTATAATAAATAAAAAAACACAAATACTCCATCCTCCAACAACGTTGTTTGTCTATAATAAATAAAAAAACACAAATACTAGACAAACAACATTAGTGGTAAATTGTTTGTTAAACATCATCAAAACAAGAAGGCCAACAAGTTTCGCTATATGGTAAGCTTCGTAGTAAGTCTTGTGGACTTCTTCTGACGAAATTCGTCTTCACTGACTAGCTTCGTCTTTAATAATAAGCTTCATCTTCACTGACGAGCTTCATTTGCTGAAGAATAAGGTGTTGAGAACCTTGTCTTCAATGACGAGCTTTATTCTCTGAGAGATGAGGCACTGTTTGACGAGGTTCATCCGTGGATGGACTTCGTCTCTTGAATGGGCTTCATCTTCTAGTGGATTTTCGTCACTAAGTGAACTTCGTCTTTAATGATGAACTTCATTTTCTATGATGAGCTTCATCTCCAATGACGAGCTTGTTGGCTGAGAGGAGGTTCGTTATGATGACGACCCTCATTATGCTTATGGCGAGGTTCGACCCTGCTTTATTTCTTGGTATTTTTTAGTGCCTACAGACACCAAAAAATCAAACATATTTTTATCTTATATTAACTTTATCTCGTATCAACTAGTTGATTTCTATGGATCAATCATTGCCAGTTATTCTAGATAAGATATCACAACAGTTAGTCACCCACCACAACTAGAGGGAGAGATATGAGAACTGAGCCCACTTTTTACACATTATTAGTATTATAAAGTATCTCTCATCTGTAAATCACAGACATGTTTTTGATTATTAGAAGGAAATTAATTTGGAAAACTAACATAGAAAGGAAAAGACTCATCTTTCTTGACTGCTCATCTAGATCTAGCTCTAGTTTTGTTATTCGCTGAGGATTGCATCGCATTTTGATGGCAGTATATAAAAGGGTTTTTATATTAAAACCACTTTCATATTTTACCCAAATTGATACTTACTGTGAAGTTGGTTGTATTGAAAGCTACCCACCAGTAGATCATATTGAGCTACAAATTGCTAGACCTCTCTGTCGTCTATAGAGTTTGTACACACTAATAGGTCCTACATAATTTGGACACATTTTTGTGTCTTGTTTGAATTCAGATTGAGGAGTTGTTTGGCTAGTTGGGCTCCTATTTGGATTCGGATTGGGGAGTTGGACTCCTGTTTGGATTCAGATTGGGGAGTTATTTGGCTAGTTGGACTTGAATTTGAGGGAGGATATAAATAAAGATTGTCTAGGGTTTCTCTATGTATCTTTGACAAGAAAAATTGATATTTGTTTTGGCTTTGTAAGGGAGAGAGATTAGAGTATCTAATCTTCTCCGTCTTTATTGTAACCTCTTGATAAATAGTGGATTGTCGATCTCTCCAGTTGTGGATGTATGCATCTTGCCAAATCATGATTAATCATTGCCTTTTCTTTGTGAGGTGGTTGCACATCAGAGTTATGGTGGTTCTTCCTATTGGAGTCAGAGAAGATGGAGTCGAATTCTAACTCTGATGTCAAGTATTCAAAGGGTGCTTCAATCTACATGATTAAGAAGTTTAATTGCCAGAACAACTTTGGTTTGTGGCAAACACAAGTTAAAGACGTTCTCATCAAGGAGAAGCTTTACAAGACGTTGAGAGGGGTAAAACCTGACAACATGGAGAAGGCTTATTGGGAGGAGCTCGACTTGAGTGCGTGTAGCACTATTCGTCTATGTCTATCAAAGGATATAGCCTACAACATTGAGAAGGAGACTTCAGCAAAAGATATCTGGGATAAATTAGAGAGTAGATATTAGAAGAAGAACCTCATGAGCATTCTTTATCTAAAGAAGAGGTTATACAAGTATCAGATGGATCCAGGTAATTCTATGAGTGATCATATAAATGAGTTCATGAAGATTATTACTAATCTGTCCAACCTTGATGATATTGTTAAAGATCAAGATAAATCTATTATCTTGATGTGTACTTTGCCAGATTCTTATGATACACTAGTTGACATGTTGTTGTATTATGGAAAAGAAAAGATTTCTTTTAAGGATGCTACATCGACGTTGTTGTCAAAGGCTTCTAGGAAGCAGGATGCTAGTAAGGAGGAACAGGACGAAGGGTGGTATGCAAGAGGAAGATCAGAGAAGACTGGGAAGAATAGGAGTTGGTCTAAGTCCCGAAACCGAAAGAATGTTGAGTGCTATTTTGTCATCAAAGGGGTCACATGAAGTTTGATTGTCCGAACCGGAAAGCTAAGGCCAATAAACAAGAGATAAAATCGGATAATCAGGAAGAAGCATTAGTGGCTCAAGCTTCTTGCGATGATGAGACAGAGGAAGTTCTGACGAGTACTTCACATAGTTATTTATCAGACGATTGGTTGTTAGACTCGGGCGCATCCTACCATATGTGTCTTCACAAGGAGTGGTTCTCTACCTACAGACTGATTGAAGGTGGAAATGTCTTGATGGGTAACGATGTTACTTGCAAGACGGTTGGGGCAGGCACAGTTCGAGTTTAGATGTTTGATGGGGTGGTGAGAACTCTAACAGAAGTAAGGCATGTTCCAGCTTTACGAAAGAGTCTAGTTTCTATGGGAACTTTGGAGTCCAATGGCTATAGTTTTGTAGGGGATAATGGGATTCTAAAAGTTCTTCATGAAGACAAGGTGATGATGATAGGTAAACAACATGGTAATCCATATTTCCATGAGGGAAAGGTGATTACAGGAGCTATTGCAGTGTCCTAGGTCAAGGAATCTAATTTGACATCTACTCGATTGTGGCATATGAGCCTTGGACATATGAGTGAGAAGGGTATGACCATTCTTAGAGACATAGTCTGTTAGGCGATGAGAAGATATCAAAGCTTGACTTCTGTGAGCATTGTGTCTTTGAGAAGCAGTGTAGGGTGAAGTTTGGAACTGCAGAGCATCACACCAAGGGTACATTGGATTACATTCATTCTGATGTTTTGGGGCTAAGCAAAGTTAAGTCTTTGAGTGGAGCTAGGTGGTTTGTGACATTTATCGATGACTTCTCTCAGAGAGTTTGGTTGTACATCATGAAGGAGAAATCTAAAGTCACTGATTTATTTATTAGATGGAAGACAATGGTCGAGAAAAAGACTGGCAGAGTTGTCAAGCGGATTCGGTCAGATAATGGGGGTGAGTACACCTTTGATCCGTTGGAAGAGTACTGCAGGAAGCAAGGCATTGTTAGGCATTTCACAATAGTGTGAACACCTCAGCATATTAGAGTAGCGGACTGTATGAATCACACCCTATTAGAGAGAGCATGGTGCATGTTATCAAATTCTGGTTTGGACAAGTGTTTTTGGGCTGAAGCAGTAAACACGGCGTGCTATCTTGTGAATCATTCACCAAATACATCCATTGATTCGAAGACACCTATTGAAGTATGGTCCGATACTCCCTTTGATAATAGTTATTTGAAAATCTTTGGTTGCCCTGCTTATTTTCACGTTCAGGAAGATAAAATTGGTGTGAGAGCCCGAAAGGGTATCTTTTTGGGTTATCAAAGTGGTGTGAAGGGATACAGATTATGGTGTCCTGAGTAGAAGAAATGTGTAATCAGTCAGGACTTGACATTCAATGAGTCAGCCATGCTAAACTCAAAGAGTGTAGATGCGGGAGATATCAGCTCGGTTGGAAACACCGGTTCGAAGTGAATCAGGTTGGGTAGAAGTGGTGAAGATTTTTTAGGGGTGGAATTCACAACTCCACCGATGTCTACTAATGAGGCAACAATAGAATTGGAGGTTCCAGATGAGAGGCCTATTTAGCAACAACAACAACAACCATCCTTGGCAGGCGATAGAGAGAGAAGACCTAATGCGGGGAAGGCACCAGGTTACAGTTTTGAGGATATGGCAGCCTATGTTGTATCTATGTATGGAGATGAGCCCGTTAACTACAATGAGGCTATGAGGGGTGATCGTAGTAAGGAGTGGATGACGGCTATGAGGGAGGAGATGAGTCCCTTCATAAAAACTATACTTAGGATTTGGTGAAAGCACCAAATGGGAAGAAGTTGATTGGGTGCAAGTGGGTCTATACGGTGAAAGATGGTTTTCCAAGCTCCGGTGGAAGTACATGTGTACGGTACAAGGCAATATTGGTGGCAAAAGGGTATGCACAACTAGAAGGTGTTGACTATAATGAAGTTTTCTCTCCAGCCGTGAAGCACACTTCTATTCGGGCCCTTTTCGCAATGATTATGCAGTTTGACATGGAGCTCGAGCAATTAGATATCAAGACTACATTCTTGCATGGAGATTTGGAGGAGGACATTTATATGTCACAGCCCAGTGGATTTACAGTTGCTGGTAAGAAGGATTATGTGTGCAAACTAAAGAAATTATTATATGGATTAAAACAATCGCCGCGACAATGGTATAAGAGGTTTGACATATTTATGATATTGCATAAGTTTACACGGAGTGAGCTTGATCATTGTGTGTACTTTAGGCAGGTTAGTGGTTCTTTCATCTATTTGTTGCTCTATGTTGATGATATGCTTATTGCCTCATATAGTATGGTGGAAGTCAACAAGATAAAGAAGAAGTTGAGTTCTGAGTTTGAGATGAAAGACTTCGGTCCTGTGAATAAGATACTTGGGATGAAGATTTTATAGGAAGAAGGGGAGGTTGTGCCTTTCTCAAAGGCGGTATTTTGAGAAGGTGTTGGCTCGTTTTGGGATGCAAAACTCAAAGCAAGTTAGTACTCTATTGGTTCCTCACTTCAAGTTTTCAGGTCTGCAGTCTCCTACTACTGAGGTAGAACGTGAGTACATGTCCTAAGTTTCGTATGCTAGTGCAGTTGGTATCCTTATGTATGCTATGGTTTACACTCGTCCAAATCTTGCACATTCTGTCATCTTGGTTAGTCTGTATATGGCAAATCTGGGTAAACAAAACTGGAAGGCTGTCAAGTGTATTTTACGGTATCTTCAAGGATCGTTGGATGTTGGTTTGGTTTATTCGAAGACTGGAGAGTCACATGTGAGGGGGTTTGTGGATTCGAACTATGCGGGTGATTTGGACAGGCGTCGGTCCACCAGTGAGTACTGTTTTGCTCTTGTCAGCAGTCCGATTAGTTGGAGGTCTATGTTATAGTCTACTGTGGCGTTATCTACTATAGAGGTAGAGTACTGTTGGACCCTAGAGGGGGGGTGATTAGGGTCAAGAGGCTATAATTATGCAATAAAAATAAGACAAGCAAACCACAGTATACCAAAGTAATCAAAATAGAGGAGATAGAGTTAGGAATCGTTATCATGTGACGCGCGATATGTTAACGAGGTTCGGTCCGCTGACCTACGTTCCCGCTCCCCACTCTCGAGGAGAAATCCACTACACAATCCGGTTTGGAAGCCGGAACTTCGTCTACACAGCGATCCCCACACGCTCTCACACTACACAGTTGATCTCTCTAGATCACACTCCCTCACAGTTGATCTACACAAGATCACACTCACAAGATAGTAGAGATGGTGTAAGACTCGCTCTTTACAACGTCCCTATGGCAAAGAGAAAGAGCACACTGAAGCTGGGAAGTGAACACACAGAAGCTCAGTGAAAATAGGTTTTGAAATATAAGCTCTGAGAAAAACAACGTCACTGGTTTTTTGCAAAGGCTGGGACTATGAGGAAGAAGAAGAGGTGGAGTTTAAATAGGAGAAAAACAGCTGTTTAAACTCATCCCTTAATCCCCCAAAATCTGGAACCAAAACGTCGCTGAGATCTGTAATGAGCGGCGCCGAAAAGGACAGAGTTTACCGTTTGAAAAATACGACGGTCGACTGGCAGAAATTTCGGTCGACCGACGGAAAAGTTCGGTCGACCGACGGAAATTTCGGTCGACCGCTATCCAGATCAAAAACGAGAAAAACAAGCAGAGACTTGTCCGGTCGACCGGTGCGGTCGACCGAAGGAAGCTCTCGGTCGACCGCGGCAGTCGACCGACGAACTCTCTGCTGCCCAGTGAGGAATGAACATTGGTGCGGTCGACCGATGCGGTCGACCGCATTCTGATACATCCCATAACACTGTTTTTGACTCAACTAAAATATTTGGAAAATATTTATTTGACCTCTGAAAATTATGAAACTTTGTAAAATGTTTTTAATGCTAAAAACAATCTGTTTGGAAAAGGAATTTTGCAGATAGGTCCTCATACTTTTGAAAAATAGTATTTTGTGAAAAACGTTTAAAAACATAAGTATGAAAACGTGTGTGTGATATCCCAATAGCTTCAAGTGAAGTCAATAACTCTTTGCCTACATTCTATCACTAGAGAGAAAAAATAAAAGATAGCTAATATCCTTATATAGAATGCAATGCTTGAGTCTTGATATAGCTTGAATTTGATGAAGCTTCTATTTGAATTTGTTGTTTTTGAAATAACGTTGCTTCATCACTATGCCTCCTCCTCCTTTGGATATTATCGTTGTAGCGCATATTCCATCCAATCCTTCATTTGTGGCACTAATAAGCTTGATATATGAATTCACTACATTTGTACTTAATAAGGGGGTGATTAGGGTCTTATGCTAATCTAATCCCAATTAAAAGCTAATTAAAAATATGTTGATCAATTTGTTCTTGCAAGAAGAAATATGATATGGATATGAACAATAATGATGAATAGAATGTACGCTAAGCAAAACACAAACACACGATATGTTTACGAGGTTCGGTCACCACGACCTACGTCCCCGCTCCTCACCTCGAGGAGATATCCACTATCACAATCCGGTTTGGAAGCCGGAACTTCTACACACTCGGTTTATAAGATCACCGAAAACTCTCACACTACACAAACACTATGCAATCACACTTTACACACTAAGTGTAGGAACCTACCCCGTGTCCTCCTCCTCAAGTGCTCGATTACAACCTCTCCCTAGGTTCGTCAATCGACGCCACTCCTATTGGATTCGACCCCGTGTCTCGCCTCACACTTCTCTCGGTGTACAAGTGTATTACAAGTGATTCTCACAAATAAAAGTTAAATATAATGATTTGTTCTCAAATAACAAGTGAGAACACAATGAAGCTCACACTCACTAAATCACACTCCACAACCCACACTATATGGTATGAAAATATTATGCTCAATAAGTGTGTGTGATAACAGTGAATGAAACTCAATAAATATAGCTAAAAGAAATGAAAATAAAATAATAAGCTATATGAGAGTTTAGAAGACTTCTCAAACAAGAAGAACAGTAGAGATGATTCTAATAGGATTGAATGTCACTTCTTGTTGTAGAAAAACTTCTCTTGAAAATCTGATTGATGAAATCAACTATTAAACAGCTTTTAAACACAATCAATGTTTTGTTTAAACACCAAACTTGGATTTCTTGGTTCTTTAGAAGAAGAGCAGCAATGGGGTATTTATAGCACCCCAACACAACAGCAAAAACATAGGAAAAAGACCAAAAAACCAGTTTTAAAATAGCTGTAAAAAACTAGCCGTTGTAAAGTTTTGACAATTCGGCGGTCGTCCGGTCCGGTCGACCGCGAAGCTCAAAAAACTCAGAAAAATAAAAATTTAAAGCTGGCGGTCGACCAACGGAATTTTCGGTCGACCGGAAAACTCTCTGGAGGTTCTCTCAGTCGACCAGTGCGGTCGACCGCGAGCACAAAATAACTGAGCTCAGGAAAATACAACTGGCGGTCAACCGCACCGGTCGACCGAAAACTGATATGTTGCATATTGACAGGTTTTGGGGCTGTTTTGAAAATTCATTAAAAATATCAAATCAAATCCAAAAATAGTGAAACTTTGGGGAAAGTTTCTAAATGATGAAATAAACATGTTTGAAGAGGAATTTTTAGAAAATCAATTTTCGTTTGTGAAAACTCCCTGTTTTTGAAAAGTTTTCAAAAAACCTGTTTTTCGTGAATATGAAAATTGACATGAAGCTTGTAAATATGTATATATATATTGAGCATGTATTATATGTATATAATGAAGTATGAAAGAGCTGTAAAAATGAGATAAAAGTTATTGTAACAACGTTTGATGAAAAATCATTTATATGATAGAAAAAACGTCAAAAATCGTGTTAAGTGTACATATATTGAGCTTAGATATAATCATACAATATATGTAAGTAAACCAAACATATACCTAGGTAAATCCACACATATGAACTTGAATCTTTAACGCTTGATTGACGTGTGTTGAAATACCTGAAAAGAGAAACATAAACACAAAAACTAGAGAATATATTAGCGATAAATTGTTTGACAAATCATCATCAAAACTATAGGGTCAACAATCTCCCCCTTTTTGATGATGGCAAACAATTTATACATGAATATGAATTATAAACAGATAACCCACATATAAGCCAAACATGAATAAATCATACATGAATATCATAAACCATATATGAATTTGTAAACCATATGTGGATTTTTCTCCCCCTTTGACAACATCAAAAAGGGAAAAAGAAACAAATTAGGAGCAACGCTCCCCCTGCATATAAGCACAGATAATAAAAATGTATACCAAAAGCTCCCCCTGTCAAATTGAATAAATGACATCTATTGAACAAATATAGGAGCTAAACAACAATTATCCATCAAAAATAATCATAAACAGTATATAAATCAAGGAACTCATCATTAGCAACTTATATTCCACAAACAAAACATGAACATTGTTTCAACCATGCATTGATCACAGAAAAGATAAACTAACATAATAAGCTAGAGAATATATTAGCGATAAATTGTTTGACAAATCATCATCAAAACTATAGGGTCAACAATCTCCCCCTTTTTGATGATGGCAAACAATTTATACATGAATATGAAATATAAACTGA
>NC_033794.1:66745180-66767171 GCF_001876935.1 Asparagus officinalis | reverse complement strand
AACATGTTTGAAGAGGAATTTTTGGAAAATCAATTTTTCGTTTGTGAAAACTCCCTGTTTTTGAAAAGTTTTCAAAAAACCTGTTTTTCGTGAATATGAAAATTGACATGAAGCTTGTAAATATGTATATATATATTGAGCATGTGTTATATGTATATAATGAAGTATGAAAGAGCTGTAAACATGAGATAAAAGTTATTGTAACAACGTTTGATGAAAAATCATTTATATGATAGAAAAAACGTCAAAAATCGTGTTAAGTGTACATATATTGAGCTTAGATATAATCATACAATATATGTAAGTAAACCAAACATATACCTAGGTAAATCCACACATATGAACTTGAATCTTTAACGCTTGATTGACGTGTGTTGAAATACCTGAAAAGAGAAACATAAACACAAAAACTAGAGAATATATTAGCGATAAATTGTTTGACAAATCATCATCAAAACTATAGGGTCAACAATCTCCCCCTTTTTGATGATGGCAAACAATTTATACATGAATATGAATTCTAAACAGATAACCCACATATAAGCCAAACATGAATAAATCATACATGAATATCATAAACCATATATGAATTTGTAAACCATATGTGGATTTTTCTCCCCCTTTGACAACATCAAAAAGGGAAAAAGAAACAAATTAGGAGCAACGCTCCCCCTGCATATAAGCACAGATAATAAAAATGTATACCAAAAGCTCCCCCTGTCAAATTGAATAAATGACATCTATTGAACAAATATAGGAGCTAAACAACAATTATCCATCAAAAATAATCATAAACAGTATATAAATCAAGGAACTCATCATTAGCAACTTATATTCCACAAACAAAACATGAACATTGTTTCAACCATGCATTGATCACAGAAAAGATAAACTAACATAATAAGCTAGAGAATATATTAGCGATAAATTGTTTGACAAATCATCATCAAAACTATAGGGTCAACAAGTACATGGCAGTAACAAAGGTGATTAAGAAAGCGGTATGGATACGTGGCTTGGTTGGTGTCTTGGGTATATCTCAAGAGGTTGTTGAAGTGCACTGCGACAGTCAAAGTGTAATTCATCTTGCAAAGAATCAAGCCCATCATGCTTGCGCCAAGCATATTGACATTCGATTTCATTTTATCAGTGAGATAATTGAGAGTGGCAAGATTTGACTGACGAAAATTGAAACTAAGGAGAACCCGGCGGACATGTTGACAAAGGTTGTTCCAACAGTCAAGTTTATGCACTATCTTAACTTGATCAATGTTCTTCGGTGTTGATGCCTTTCGGGGCGATTTGATGGCGATGGTTGTTGAAGAGATCAGATGTTACTTGGGTGATGAAGACTATTGGTGGCTTACCATTTTCTCCAAGGTGGAAATTTGTGAAGTTGGCTATATTGAAAGCCACCCACCGGTGGCTCATATTGAGCCACAAATTGTCAAACCTCTCTATTGACTACAGAGCCTGAACACAGTGATGGGTCCCACATGATTTGGACGTGTTTTCGAGTCCTGTTTGGATTCGGATTGGAGAGTTGTTTATCTAGTTTGGCTCCTATTTGGATTCGGATTGGGGAGTTATTTGGCTAGTTGGATTCCTGTTTGGATTCAAAATTGGGAGTTGTTTGGCTACTTGGACTCGAATTTGAGGGAAGTTATAAATAATGATTTCTCTATGTATCTTTGACAAGAAAAATTGAAATTTGTTTTGGCTTTGTAAGGGAGAGAGATTAGAGTTTCTAATCTTCTCCGTCTTCATTGTAACTTCTTGATTAATAGTGGATTGTCGATCTCGCCGGTTGTGGATGTAGGCATCTTGTCAAACCACGATTAATCATTGCCTTTTCTTTGTGAGGTGGTTGCACATTCGTGTTTGTCTCTACACTTATCACCTTTAATTTTTTTTGATGTGAACCACCTTTACTTGCTAAAATGTTTACAGTGCGACACTTTTTTAACTGTTCACCATGAAAAATTAGATATTCCCATTTTACCCCCATCTTCTTCCTTTCAACCCCTAACCCTAACCCTAGCGTCCTCTATGCTCCTCTTCTACAAACCCTAAAACTCTAATCCTAACCCATGGCTGCCACCTCCCCTAAAACTCTAACCCTAACCCATGGCCGCCACCTACCCCAAACCCTAACCCTGATCCTAGTTCCCACTTGGGAAGGAATGGGAGAGTGGGAGGTCAGGGAGGAAGAGGGAGGATGAGAGAGAGGGGGAGGGGAGTTGGGGGAGGAGGGAGAGGGCAGACGGGGAGCAGAGGAGGATGAGGAGGTTAGGGTTAGGGTTAATATTTGTAAGGAAGGAGATGAAAAATAAGAAAATAGTGAGGGTAAAATGGTCATTTCGTGTATTTTTTGGCTGAAAATTGGATTAGGTGTGACATTGCAAACATGTTAGCAAGTAAATGTGGTTTACATAAAAAAACTTTAAGAATGATAAGTATCAATTTGGGTAAAAGAATATAGTTTTGATGTAAAAACCCATATAATTAATAGGTACTTAGAGTTTGAACCATAACCTTGCGTGTTTTGGCAGAATACCTCGTTAGCTACGCTTCAGGTGTAACTTGACTGGGCTCGGTGATGAACTCGTGGGCTCGCTAACGAGAGCTAGCCAACTTTAATTGATAATTAAGAGTTGAGCCTGGCCCTCTGTTTAATAAATTCCACACACTAAGTGGCCCTAAATGATACAGATTTCGCTTAAAGCGAAGTCCAAATAATCATGATTTTTATTTATTTATTTGGATTCAGGCCTCCAAATTAATAGATATTTAAGATATCTTATCTCTGGTCATTCTGCAAGCTTTACCTTTCTCAGGTTTATACAGTATGTGCACGTTTTAGCTTTCTCAGATTAATATAGTATCGTGTGAGTAAATTTTGTCTAGAGTTATGTACATGAGCGTCATATTGCAAATAGGCTTGAAATTTTCTTCTTGACGTGATGATCACGCACATATTACATGATATTTTATGCTTGATTTTTATGTTGATAAATAAACAAGAAGAAAAATTATTTCTTCAGCCGTATTCGTCAATCGTCTAAGCCAGTCATGATTTGCTTGAGAGAAAAGTTAGAATCAATATGGTTCAAGAGAGTAATAGTATTAGTTATATTTAGAACAATCATGATACTTCATCTAAATGTTAAATGGATTGTGATAATTAGTCTTAACTTTGCCAAATAGAGACTCCAAAGCAGTAGTATTCAAGTTTGTGAGAGAATGCGTAGGGTCAACTACAACTTGTCACTTATCACCAAAATCCATGTACAAAACTATAAACTAAACTTTAGGAAATCCAACTGTTAAGGCAAGTCATCAATAGACTTTCTCTACTCCAATCTCCATGCCCTTGCAATCTCATCATCTTCAATTCCCAATTCATTGGTTTCCTCTCAAGTTTCAGGTACTCCCTTCTTGAATCTAATGAGCTTTATTCATAGATCTCTTACTATTTTCGAACTTTGATTGCAAACACCCAACTAATTATGAAGTTAGTCACGGGAAGCCTCAATCTCAAAAGAGGTGTGTATGCCCTCATCATTATCTTTGCATTGCTTGCATTTGCATTTAGTACTACAACCCTCTCAAGATTCTACTCTCAGAAACCTTCCTCTTTCTTCAACAACTACCTAAACCCCAATATTGATCATCAAGAAGTCACTCTCAACAATCTGGTCGATACCATCATCGAAAAACTAGTCGAAGAAATCAGAGAGTCAAGATCATCTAAGGACAAGACAAGAACCCAATATGCAACTTTCCTCACCGAGATCCTAACTCTCACAGCCACAATCAGATCAAGAAGCCAAGAACACCTACACAGCCAGGAAGCAAAAACCGCAATAGAAGCCACAACCATCGATGAAGAATTCTTTCTCATTGAAGAAATTCGGAAGTACATCAGAATCAAACCCAACAGATTACGCAAGCAAAACTTCATGGGCGCCAACGGGACATTCACAAGCATTGGCCACGCTTGTTTCGCAATGAAAGAAGAACTGGAAGAGTACATGAACTATGATGTTGGTGATTTCTGCAATGATGACTGGAAACTAGCACAGAGATTAATGGTACATGGATGTGATCCTCTGCCAAGAAGAAGATGCTTCTCTCGAGCTCCTAAATACTACACGAAGCCCCTTTCGATTAATGAGAGTCTCTGGAATATTCCAGATGATCTAAATGTTCGTTGGAGTAATTATCGCTGTAAGAAATTTTCTTGTCTTGGTGAACTTAACGCAACTGGCAAAGGTTTCTTCAAATGTTCAGATTGTTTCAATTTGACTCTTCATGAGAAACCCAGATGGATCGAGCCTGTTTTTATCGATCAATCATCGAATGTAACTGCAGATATAATGATACAAGATGTTTTGATGATTAAACCTGGTGAAATTCGAATTGGACTAGATTTCAGTGTTGGTACAGGTACTTTTGCCGCCAGAATGAGAGAGTCCAATGTAACAGTTGTCTCTGCTACGATCAATCTTGGAGCTCCATTCAGCGAGATGATTGCTCTCAGAGGGCTAATTCCGTTATATCTGACGATAAATCAGAGGCTACCGTTCTTCGATAACACGTTGGATATCATTCACACGACGAGGTTTTTAGATGGCTGGATTGATTTTGTGCTGCTGGATTTTGTGTTGTATGATTGGGATAGAGTTTTGAGGCCTGGAGGGATTTTGTGGATTGATAGCTTCTTTTGTTTGGAGAAGGATTTGGATGATTATTTGTTTGCATTTGGGATGTTGAGGTATAAGAAACACAAATGGATTGTTGTTCCTAAGGTTGATAAAAATGGGAATGAGATGTTTTTTTCTGCTGTTCTTGAGAAACCAGGGAGGCCTTTTTGAGTTGAATTTAGATAGGATTTGCGTTGTTTGTTTGATGGGAAATTAAGATATTTTGTCTGATTTTAACCCTGTAATAGGAGAGAGGGATTCTGATTGGTGCTGAGTGATATTATAATAAAGTAATTTGATAAGTTCAGACAGAGAAAGAGAGAGAGATGTATAATGGAAAGCCCATAAACCGATGGTTTACGTGTATCGTTGTGACTTGTACTGATAAGTTTTCATTTTAGTGATAACACGGTTTAGACCGCTTTCGTAGTACATAATCTATATATATATTTCAATTTTATTATTTTTTATTATTTATTATTTATTTGTTTATTTTTTGCTTCAAAATAATAACTGCATTTATAACAGCTTTAGCAGTGGATATGATTTTATTAACCATGGGTGTGGGATTTTTTACCAGCAATGGTGGTAATAAATCAGTGAAGGAGAATGACAATGAGTAATAAAGTGTCAGATAAGCAGTGTATTGGAAGTTCTTAATTACACTTCTCATCTTCATGAGTATCTCATCCGTTACTAAATACAAGAAGAGAAATACCTTTTGAAGCCAAAATATGGGACCAATGGACAGAAAGCTGAGTTGTAAAGACTTTTTTTCACCTTTGTTTGCTAGGTTTGACAACAATAAATAGGAAAAAATGTATCAAGGCCCCAAAAGTAATAACTTCATGTGACCTGACCTCTCTTACTTTTCTCCATGTGCTGCATCCCCTAAATTACAGATCTATGTGATTCAGCCCTTTTGTATGTAATTTTCATTCTAACTAAGCACAAAGAGAGAGAAATAAATATAAAAGTCTAAAATACCCTCTTCCTCCTCTCTCTTGCTTCTCTCCAGATCTAAATCCGATCCTCCTTCCTCCTCTCCTCTCCTCCTCTCTCCTAACCCATTTACTTCCTCCTCTCTCTCTTCCTTCTTTTTTCTCTTAGACGCCGACATCCCCCTTCGCTGCCGCTGACCTTGCGTGCATGCTCCAGTCATATTGTTTGCTCCTTTTCTCCCACTAAGTTTTCCTGATCTATCTTTCCCCCAAAACAAGAAAAACCCTAATTTTCCCCGACACCAAAGGGGAAGAGGTGGCGAAGAACACGACAGAGAAGGCTGTGCGAAGGAGGACGGGAAGGAGCTCGATGTTACTGCAAGTTCCACAAAACATCCAAGCTATCAGTTTTTTAAAGAAATTTGTAATTTTTATTTGAACATCGTGGAAACATGAAAGTTTTAAAGATATACCGGGTCAATGTGATTTTTTGAATAATTTTATATGCTAAGTTGATAATCACATTTTATTACAGTTTTATACCCTAATTATCTATTTTATATGAATAAATATACTACTAATAATTGTTTTTATCTTTAATTACAGGTTAATGAAGAATAAATCTCAAACTCTAATCTCTCAACAAAAAAAACCTTGATTTAATGAAGAAATGAAACCCATGAAGCCAAAGGAATTCTTTCAAATATTTAATGAAGAAATAAATCAAAGCCCAAGAGGAAAATCAAGAGAAAATACCAAAGTCCAAATATTAAAGCCCAAAAGTACAAGCAAAGCCCAATGTCCAAGCCCAAAATCCAATAGAAGAAGAATTCTGCGGGCAGCAAAAGAAGAAAACTTGACATCGATGCCAGCATCGATGGGGGCATCGATGCCCGCATCGATGCCCGTATTGATGCCAGCATCGATACCACTATCGATGCTGGCATCGATACTAACGTACAGTTTGTTACGAATCAAATGCTAAAATTTGTTGTTTTTTGATAAGATTTCAATCCAATGGCTCTCATTCACTGATGTTTACTATAAATAGGGGTAGAGAGTGAGGGGTTAGAGGTATGAAAAATTTTGTAACTCCATTTGGAGAGGAGGGCTACTCTTAATTGAGAAGGCCTTCCAAAAATTGTAACTTTTGTTGCAATTAATAATAATAATTTTTTTCCACTTTAAATTTGTTTTTCTCCTCTTTGTTGAATGATGAGGATGGAGATGAAGAACAAATTAAAGGTTTGCATTTCTTTTATTTTTCTCTTTTATTTCTTAGTAATTTCTTTACTATTGCTTATTAGTTAGATTTACATTCATGCTTGTAGTGTAGATTTATTTTCTTATCTTTTTATTTCTTTTTACACTTTAATTTGTAGAGTAGATTTATTTTCTTACATTTAATTTTTGTAATATATTCTATAGTTTAGATTTTAATTCTTTGTAGTTAGATTTATTTCTTGTTCATAGTTTAGATTTTTATTTTTCTTTTTAATTTTGTAATTAGTTCATTTTCTTCTTGTTTTTATTAAGATGTGAAACTAATTCTTGTCGAAATCTTAGAATTGTATGATGCTAGTCTAATTTCCTTTATATTATGTAAATTATTCTCTTGCACTTAAAATATTCATGTTTAGGATAATCAACTAGAAAACTAATCAGTAGAAGAAGAATTTGATAATCTATGCTTATCTTAAATGATTTGATAGGTTATGCTTATGAATTCTAGGATTACTATCTTGTTGTTATTTTGATAGGTTATACTTTCCTTAAATGGTTTGATAGTCTATGCTTAATAAATCTAAGTTGAAATATGATAAAAAGAGAATAGTTTGTATTTTATATTTGAGATTAGTTAGTGGATTAAATTCTAGATTTCTCATATCTTAATTGAATCCTCCCATCTTGACTTTCTTGAATTTTCTTTTTATTCTTGATTTTATTTCTTGATTTTATTCTTTCTTCTTTCTCGCCTTGTGATTTCATTTATTCTTTGATTCTTTTTTTTTTCTATAAAATTCAATTTATTGTTACTTGCACATAAATCAAAACAACCACTCATCATATCTCTCTCCACAATCACACTTATTCTTTAATCCTATTTTGTCACGTACAAAACATAAGAACCAATTCTAATAATCTCTTAAAATCACCTTCCTCGTGGGATCGATAATTTTTTATACTATAACTTGATCAATTGTGCACTTGCAATTTTGGTACATAATTATGCCGCATCAAGTTTTTGGCACCATTGCTGGGGAAGGTGCTAAAATAGGATTTTATTATTTTAGTTCTTTAACTTGTGTGTTTTCTTGTGAAGGAACCGCTTGGAGCTTGAAAGTCTTGGATTGAAGATCAAGAACTTAGAGAATTGCTTCGGGTAAGTCCTCTTTCTAGTTTTCAATTCCACCAATTGCTTCGGGTAAGTCCTCTTTCTAGTTTTCAATTCCACCCTTTTAGCTAGCTTCACAATTAGAGACACTTAGGATTTAAAAAAAAACAAAAAGATTTTATTTTTGTTGACCATAATAAAATCCACCTTTCACTTGAACATTAACTAACAAGATTTCCTTAGCCCACAAATCACTAATTCCTCACTTCACAAATCCAAGCCTTCTAAAACTCATTAGACGTTGGCCCCTAAGGATTCGAGCTCAATAAGGAACAAGAAATCCTTAAGTGAACCGGTTTAAGTTTTCTGAGATTAGTTGGTGTCTAAGGCAAGGTTTAGGGGTTGCGTAAAGCGCTCCGCAAGGAAAGAGGTACTTAATTGATCTTTGATCACCCTCTACTACTATCCTTACCTGGCTAACTACCGGGGTAAAATTTTAATTTTTTTACTGTAGGAGTTTTTGATTAGGAGCTGGTCTAGTTGAGTTAGGCTAAACCCTAGAATTAGAGTTGCTTGAAAAGTGATTGCTTTGATTTGTTAGGATTTTTTTTTCTTTTTCTTTCTATTTTCATATATAAAAAAACTAATTTTTTATCTTTCCTTAAAAAGAAAAAAAAAATTGTTTTGGTGTATGCAAACTTGGGTTCGGGATAATTCTCATCATTTAATCCGTGTTGAACCAATTCAAGAAATAGCAAATCAACCCATTCTTCAGGATATATGTTACCCCACCAGAAATGCAATTCCATCTTGCATAAGACTACCCGAAGTAAATAGAGCAAATTTCGAGCTTAGACCGCATTACATAAACATGTTTCCCAAATTCCTAGGTAATGAAACAGAAGATGCATATATTTTTATCTCGGAATTTGAGGAAGTGTGTATTATGATTAAAATGAGAGAATTAACCGAAGATGCAATTAAGCTCAGATTTATTTCATTTTCCCTTAAGGACAAAGCTAAAAAATGGCTGTACAGCTTACCGACAAATTCCATCTCAACTTGGGAGGAATTTGTCGCCGTTTTTCTTAAGAAAATTTTCCCTATTCACAAAACGGTAAATCTTAGGAACAACATTCAAAACTTTAAAATTATCCCGAAAGAGCCATTCTGGAAATATTTTAATCGATTTAAAGTTCTTTTAATCCAATGTCCTCATCACGGTCTAGAAAAATGGCGACTGTGCCAAGTCATATATGAAGGATTGGACTATTCTTCAAAAACATCTTTAGAATCGATATGTCAGGGAGATTTTGTGAGAAAAAACACAGATGAAGCCTGGGAATTCCTAGAGAGTCTATCCGAAAAAATAATGCAGTGGGAATACTGTGATGACAGGGTTTCATCAGTTCCCCAATCTAAGTCTAGTGGTCTTTCTCTGGAGTCAAACATTGCTTCTGAAGCAAAGATGGCAACAATCCTACGGAGGTTAGAAGTGTAGGCATATAAAATTGCTTATAGGTCCCCTAGCATAGCTCGGCACAAACCGACGAACCAACGAGGCGACGAGATCGACGAATCGCACGGAAGCGACGGAATGCATCCCTACGCGTTCGAAATCAAACCAAGTGTTAAGGGATCAACGAGTCATCCAACCGAGAACAGACTCGGATGAATCACGATCGAATCAAGATCAGTTTCGGACTCGAACTCAGAAGCGGATTTACTGCCAAATCAGGAATCCGACTTACTGCCAAATCAGGAATCCGACTTACTGCCAAATCAGATCAACAATCAGAGTCAGCGATTGCCGCGCAAACGGCGTTTGACGACGCTCTGGTGGGCTCTCTTTGAGAGAGTTACGAACGCCCTGAACAGTGGAGGCAATTGGCGGGAGTTGGGTGACCTGATTGGAGGTCGGCCTGGAACTTATCTGACCGGGCGACTCTTCCTGCTCAGCATGGTGTGAGAGGCTTCGTGTGGCTATCCCGAGCTCAGCTTCAATACCATACAACTTTTTCTCCGACGAGGAGAACTTTCTTATAGACTTGGGGGGGAGTAGATACCGCGACGAGGACACGTACTCTCGAACTGTGGCTTGTCAACTCTCTCGACCTCCTCACGCCGGGATTGCCCAATCCGCGGTGCGACGCATCGATCTTTATGGCCGAGATTGCGGCTCCGGCACTGTGCGTCGCCAGACTTGTTCGCGTCTGGACAACACTGCCTGCTTTCTTTCTTAAGGAGATAATTGTCTCTTGACTTACAAAATTCCGGCTTTTATAGATGCGGTTACAACCTAAATCAAAGAAAGAAGAAAAAGTTAAAAATTAAGACTTTTCTTTTCCCTGAACAAATCCGCCGAGCTCCTGGTTTTGCGGCCGCTCGCTTGTGTGGGTTCTTTGCCCATGCGCCGGGTTGTTGCCGTGGGACCACCAGCGGCGACTAGACGGTCGGATCTTATCACGATTATGCGGGTAATTAGTTTCCACGAAGGTCAATAATGAGCCGGAGGTGCGAGGATTAATCCACCAAGCGTGAATAAAATCGCTCGATCTTCGAGATTAGACCCAAGCTTTAGATCCTGGAAGTATGATCGTTGAGCATCTCAGATCTGTCTCTTTCTTCTCTCGACGATGCTCGGTTCTCCTGCGGGATTGTCGTCGCGGATCAGATCTGTACGTCCAAGTCTTCAAGTCTTCAAAACACGTTGAGTTTGCTCTTCAATCCGGCAGAGTTTCGCTCTTGAAGCGTTCGACCCCTCAAAATGCAACTCTCTAGGGCCTATTAATGGCTCTCAGACTGTGCCGCGCAGCAGAGGAATGCGGCCACCCATAGCGGTGGCGGCACGGGCGACCACTTGGGTGCTCGGCCACCGATGCACCCCATGGGTGGCTCGGCTTTGGCCGAGCAACTATGGGTGGCCTCGCCTTAAGCGAGCCCTTTAGTAGTGGGCTTTTCCGGTTTTTTGGTTGTGTAAGTTTTCCGATTTTGTCCTGATTCGGTTGATTGAACGATTCTGCTCGCCTTGTTGGTTCGCCAATGCTTGGATTTGTTGGTCATGCATTTCTCTCATCTGCTGCATGGCCATCTCCATCTCAAACTTGAAACTTTCTTTCTGCTTAGCCAAAGCGTCTTCAAGCATCTTGGCCATCTGCTCCGCACTTATCATCAGGGCCTCGCGGGGTTGTCCCTCGCTGGATACTGTATTATCTGATGCCACCGCGGAGCCGGCATCAGATTCTTCATCTTCTGAAGGGCGTCTTGTCCGAATCCTACCATAAGTTGCTCGCTCTATGGTTCCGGACTGCAGACGGGTTCTAGGTCGGGAGGCTCTCAGAATCGACTCGAAATCATCTCGTGCCGATGTCCCTTTGCTCGTCATGTTGGTGGTGACCCTCGGAAATTCTCCGTCTTCAATCACCCTTCTTCTTCGTTGGAAGCGCCTAGGCCTTGGTTTTGGCGTCTCCGCACTGAGTCTTTCAAAAACTGAAACTCTTTCGGGGACCGCCTTAATGCAATTGCATTCAGACAATACCGCCCGAATGAGTTTGGAACAGGGACATTGAATTTCCTGTTCTCGGGGACTCCTCTTCCTGGTTCTGTTCGTACTCCCAGCACGATAATACAACTCGTCATCTTGACAGTCGGAGTAACCTATCGTGTGCGGGCACGACTTCTCAGGTATAACACTATCATTATCAGATGATAATGTTTCCATCTGAGGTTGGATCGCCTTCTTTGGGCTTTCAAAGGTTACACACCTAGAAATATGCCTTTGTGGGCGCGAGTCTTCAGCGTGCTCTTGGACTTCGATGCGCAAGTTAGTGCGCGCAGCTGCCTTGAGCTCTTTGTCATACTGGAGGTGACGGCGACCCCCAGTGTGTTGAGTCGTTCTGGGCTTCTTCATCGGGCCCAAACGCTCGTGAACTGGAGCTTTGCCTCTCTCGTCGGGAACTGGACCGAGGCGCTCCAAAACTGGCTTCTTCCTTCGGGATGATTCTGCATGATCTCCCGGAGTAGCCATAGGAACTAACGGCGACTTTGGTTGATTCGCCGGAGTTTGACCTTGCTTAGAAGGCTGCACTGGTTGCTTTTTGGCCTGAGTCGCCACTTCAGACTTAGACTTCCAGACTTGGCGGGTTGATGGTGGCTTCTTCGCCTCCTCCTTTTGCAGCTTTCTACAGGCTTCCTGAGCTTGAGCCCGTGCCTGCGCTGACATCGCGCGGCGCTTACGAATACGCTCTTCAAGTGTTGAACGATTCCGTTTGACGCGGATCCATTCGTTCTTTGGCGGCTTGGAAGAGTCGCCGTTCATTGGCGGTTGAGGCTGTTTGCCTCTTCCATTCTTCAGATCCGCGTTGTAGCGGAATCCGTCCGTAGACTCCATCGCCTTAGCGAGTTGCCGTGCAAGGCGTTGACCCGTTCATTGGTGGTTGAGGCTGTTTGCCTCTTCCATTCTTCAGATCCGCGTTGTAGCGGAATCCGTCCGTAGACTCCATCGCCTTAGCGAGTTGCCGCGCAAGGCGTTGACGACGCCTCTGGCGGGCTCTCTTTGAGAGAGTCACAACGCCCTGAATAGTGGAGGCGTTGGCGGGAGTAGAGTTGACCTGGTTGGAGGTCGGTGGAATTTCATCTGACGCGACTTTGGCGTCAGCTGGGTTGAGAGCTTCGTTGGCTTCTCGAGCAGCTTCGAACCAACGAACTTCTTTTCTCCCGGAGGAGAACTTCTTGGACTTGCGGGGGGAGGTAGACCCGGACGAGGACACGTACTCCTCGAACTTAGCTTGGTCGAATTCGTACTCGACCTCCTCCATGACCGGGATTGGAATCCGCGGTTGCGACGTATCGATCTCGATAGCGAGATCGCCGGCTCCCACTGTGGTCGCCAGATTGTTCGCGGGGAAAACTGTTGTCTTTTTTATTGAAATAATCGTCATCTTGGGTTACAAAAGATCCGGTCTTTTTTTAGATCCGGTTACAATTAAGTCAAAGAAAAATAAGAAAAATTACAACTTTGTTTCCTTATTTGTCGAACAAATCGCGAGCTTCTGTTTTGCGGTCGCTCGCTTTGTGGGTTCTTTGCCAACGCCGGGGTTAATCCGTGGACCACCGCGCGATCTAGATCCGGTCGGATCTACACGATTATACGGGTATTATTCCACGAAGGGAATAATAGCCGGGAGGGCTTAGTCCACCAAGGGAATAATCGCTCGGATCTCGAGATCTAAGACCAAGCTTAGATCTGGAGTGTGATCTCGTGTAGATCTCAGATCTGTTCTTTCTTCCTCTCGAAATCCTGCCTTTTCTGACGTGGATGGTCACCGAGGATCAGATCTGTACGTCCAAGTCTTCAAGTCTTCAAAACTCCGAGTTCACTCTTCAATCCGGCAGAGTTTCGCCACCGAGCCACCTCAGGGTGGCTCGGCTTTGGCCGAGCCACCTTGAGGCGGCTCGGTTTGGCCGAGCCCCTCTGGGTTTGCTATTTTCCGTCGTTTTGTGTTGTGTCCGTTTTTCGGTTTTGTCCGTGATTTGGTTGATTGAGACTCTGATTTGTTGATCTGATTTGGCAGTAAGTCTGATTCCTGATTTGGTAGTAAATCCACTTCTGAGTTCGAGTCCGAAACTGATCTTGATTCGATCGTGATTCGTCCGAGTCTGTTCCCGGTTGGATGACTCGTTGATTCTTTAACACTTGGCTTGATTCCGACCGTGTATGGATGCATTCCGTCGCTTGCGTGCGATTCGTCGATCTCGTCGCCTCGTTGGTTCGTCGATTTGTGCCGAGCTATGCTAAGGGACCTATAAGCAATTTTATATGCCTACACTTTGGGCAGTCTTTCTTCCAATGACCAGTCTCCTTGCACCAAGCACACTGATCTTTTCCTACTCTAGACTGTGACTTCCAATTCTTTCGGTTCGGATTCTTCCCTCTTGCGACCAACGCCTCTACTACCGACTCAGTCGAATTCTCCTTATCCTTCTTCCGAAGCTGATAATTCATCAATGCAGCAGTGACCTCACTATATGAAAGTGATGCCTTCCCATTAATCAGAGTAAGAACGAAGGTCTCATATTCCTCGTCAGGCAAGGAACTCAACAACAGCAACGCCTTGTCCTCATCTTCAATTATAACATCTACGTTCGCCAAATCTGCCAGAAGCTTTGTGTAGTGGTTCATGTGATCTCTAATGGAGGTTCCCTTCTTCAATTGGAAACGATAAAGCCTCCTCTTCAAATGCAAGCGATTTTCCACACTCTTGGTCAAATACTTGCTTTCGAGAATCTCCCAAATCTTCTTTGCAGAAGTCTCATTCATCACATCATATTTTAGATCTTGAGTCAAACAAGACCTAATCACACCACACGCCGTTCGATTCATCTTCTTCCAAACCTTCTCTTCAATCTCATCTGGCTTGCCATCTAACTCCAAAGTATCCTCCAAATTCTGCGCGTTCAGCGCATCCAAAACCTCGCATCTCCATAATCCAAAGTTGTTTGTGCCATTAAATTTTTCCACATCTATCTTCATAGAGTGGATATTCAAACTCTGAATGGTCTTCGCGCCAGAAGAACCACCCTCGACACCCGAAGCACCTTCTTTCCCCAACATCTTACGCACCAACGAACAAAGAATAGATCCAAAACTGAAAAGATGGGGTCTTTACCAAAAGATCCCACCTTTATCACCAAACGAAGCACTAAACGAGCCTCCAAATTGATCTACTCCTCCAACCAAACCCTAGATCTGGAATCTGGGCTCTGATACCACTTGTTGTGCGCAGCGAAAATTTCGGCAGAGTTTCTGGTGCACAATAAGAGAGAAAGATCAATAATAAGAATTCCCGTCTCACCAAGGAGACAAGAATCTGAAGCGGATATCTCAACCAAGTGAGATATCAGCTCTTCCTCTCATCAGTTCTAGGACTGACCTGCCGAGGGATCCTAATAACTATTACAATGACCACAAACTCAAACAAACCAATTTTACATGATTCGGCAAACTACCTAGTCCACGGGGCAAGGAGGGGTATCTACTATTAGAGGGAGATAATACAACTAGGGTTTACAACCACTCAATCTAAACCCTCACACAATTATCTCTCTCAAAAGCACAAAAGGACTCTTTTCACACCGCCAAAGAAAAGAAATCAACTGCGGTTCTCCTTTGCATGCCTGCACATGCCGTTCAAGACTCTATTTCTCCCCTCTGCCTCTGAAGAAGCCGAGAAAACTCCTTGCGCGCTCTTGCAGCCGTTCAAGACTCTATTTCTCCCCTCTGCCTCTGAAGAAGCCGAGAAAACTCCTTGCGCGCTCTTGCACCTGCACTCAGCCGCCCTTTCTTTTCTTTGCTGTGCTTTTTACCCTGTACTTGATCTGCTTTTCTTTGCACTAAGCCGCAGCCGCCAATTCAAAAAGCTCTCAATGAAACCCTCAACTTGCACACCTCCTTCCGCACCAAAGAAACCCTAGGACAAAAGGGGTTTTTATAGGCTATATTCGGGTAATTGGGTGGGCTCGGCTTTTGTCCGCTGAACAATGATCTTCACCCGGTTTCTCCAAGCATGTGGCCCCCACATGATTAATTTCTTCACGCGGTTACTGCTGCTGCCTTCATTTGTCCATTGGTTCTTAGCCTCCCACGTTTGCTTTATCTTTTCACGCTGGCTTCACGTGTGTTCACAGATATATTGTAAGAAAATATCTTACAAGATAGAATTCTAATTGTATAGTTATGAAAAATATTATTTTTATACTCGGGTAGTTATTTTTAATTGAAGACGATATGGAGTTTGTTATAGTATTAAAATTGTGTAAAGTATTAAAACACGGGTATTAATTTAAAGTTAATAATTAAAGTTTATATAAAACACGGGTAGTTAACAGCCAACTAAATAGATAACAATTCAAATCAACAAACACCTAGAATAAATCATTAAATTCAATTTAAAAATTAGAATTTGATTATAGATAGGGTAATTCAAACTTAATAGGGATATTTTTGTCTACAGAAAGATTTCTCCAAACTCGTGCTTTTAAAGGGAGTATGATGTGAGATGTACGTGTCACACGAAATGCATGAGTAGCAAATATTCCGGCACCTCGAAACTCATAAAAGCTATAAAATTGTAGCAAAGAGAATTTTCCAATTTACTTCACCACCTGATAATGTCTCATTGTGCTTTACATTGATTAGCAATAAGTCATGAAAGTTGCAGCCAAGAAAGTCGACCGCGTCCCAGTGAGTAGCAAATTGTTTCCGTATTTCTCTCACCCTAGTGTTGAAAACACGGTCACTATCTTCTATTGACGCTCCACAGACTTGTTTGCATTGTGCATCAGCCTCTCTTGAAACAATAGCCAAAGGAAGGGAATCCATTTTGCCAGATGCTTTAATTTTCATATTATTAGAATTAATATAAAACTATAATCATTGTTCCTCACCATAACTTTATAGTTTTGGTGTAATGTTAGAGAAACTAAATTTAAGATGATATCAGAGCTTGGTTTAAGGTTTCCCAAATAATAAAAATTTTCCAAATAAATAAAAATTTCCCTTTTAAGTTGCCGATCTCAGTCGCCGCAGGAGATCTCGGCCGCTACCACTGTTGATGAGTCTGTCGTTGCCACTGTCACAGATCTCGGTGGAGATCTGCTCAATCTCGCAATCTTCGTCGCATGAGACGTGATTGGCCGCTGTGATCTCTGTCCCCAAATTGTCGCCGCGATTTTTCAACACGATCTCCGCTAATTGAGAGCGATTTAATTAGAGATTTTGTTGAGATTTATATAACCTTATATATATATAATATTCGGGTTCTCATACCACACAATGATCAAAATAATTGGGCAGGGTGGTCCACCATTGTCACCAATACCTTACGTGGTGTTTGTCTGCTTGATCATCTCACCAATACGGGATCAGTTCTACCGTCCATCAGCATTGTTGCTTCATCCAGTACTGTTACATCTGATAGTGGCGATGTCGATCTTCAGACCGCTCGTGCTCTCTATGTCAAGGAGAGTTCGGACTGGCAGTTGCAAGAATTTCGTGTCATAGATTATGTCACTCGCTATGTTGGCTCCAGTCTCACTATCGAAATTGGTTCACTTTCCTCTGCTCGGGCCATGTGGACTCGCATCATTGAGTGTTTCACTGAGTGTTCTGGTGTGGGAGGCATATCTTCTGCAACTTGTTGCTCTATAATGCAGAGGTAGTTCCTCTCTGCAGTCTTATTTTGGACAAATACAAGCTTTTTGGACAGAATTACGCTCCATGCTTCCTGAACGTGATTCCACATATAAAGACTGGCTAGCCTGGTACGAACGGCATTAGGTGTATTAATTGTTTTAGTCCCTTCCTGAATATTCAACTATGGCTGATCAACTACTTCATCAGCCTTAATTTTTAACTTTGGCTGCAGTTAGGGGAGCTCTTACTGTTTAAGAGTCTCGATAGCGGACAACACGACTCAATTTGTCAACAAACACTCCTACCTCTTCACTTGAGACTGCTCTATCTATACCTGTCACTGCTCCTATTATGAATCATACTTCTCAACAGGCTCCCTCTCCACAAGGTAGATCTAATCTCTCTTGTAAATATTGTAAGAAGTAAGGACACCGTATTGAGACATGCTTCAAGCTTCACCTTGAGTTACGTTTCTCAAGTACTGGTCGTGGTCGGCGACCCCCATAGTCTCAACCCTCTCGTACACCAGGATTGTTGTTCAATGTTATACTTTCTTTCACTTTAGACTCTACTATTCAAGCTATTGAAGGTCTTCGCCGTCAACTTGATGTTTTTCAGCATATCACCTCTACATCCGCTGCACAACTCTATGGTATTATTATGCTGGTTCTTTAACTAACCCTTCGGTCTCTGGTATGAATAATCTCTGGATTTTTTACTCTGGTTGTTCCTTTCGTATGACTTATAATGCCTCACTTTTATCCTCTGTCTTCACTTCATCTTCTCTTCCCCCTATCACTCAGTATGGCTTTATTACCCCCACAAAATGATCCATCTGATCGTCTAACACTTGGTCCCGTCTATGTGGCTCCTCAATTGTGCTTGAACTTAATTTTTATTAGCTCTTTATGTATGGCTAGCCTGCTTGTCTTATTTTCTTCTGATACTTATCTTGTGCAGGATTAGTAGATGGGCAAGACAGTTGGGGTGAGTCGTAAAAGGCACAAGCTGTATTTTCTAAAATATCGTCACATTCTAGAGTCCATACGTCCACGTTCTCTTGTTGCTTTTGTTTATTCGTCAAAACCCTCTACCTCACTTCCTGTCAATTTGTGGCAGAGACAACTTGGTCATGTATCTAATAAAAGGCTGAAGAGTATTACACGGTCTGGAGTACTTGGTCCTGTATCATCTAGTTCTAGTATTGAGTCATGTACTGGTTATAAATTAGCTAAATTCACTGTTTTACCATTTAAAATGAGTACATCTGTATTCACTTCCCTATTTAATTTAGTACATTCTGATATTTGGGGGCCAGCTCCTCTGTCTTCTTTATCTGGCTATTTATATTATGTTAGTTTTATCTACGATTTCTCTTGTTTTATATGGGTTTACCTACTTAAGGATCTCTATGGCGTACTTACTGCTTATCAAGCCTTCACTGCTATGATCTTCACTCAATGGCAATCTCGTATTAAAGTTTTCCGTTCTGACTGTGCCAAAGAGTACCTATCCTCTACCGTGTGCTCTATCATGTCCTTGCTATCAAAACAGGAATATAATAATAATATAAAATCCAAATTAAAGAGTTAGAAAATTCAGGCCTGATCGGGAGCAGTCGTGATGTCACTGTCCTAGAAAATTGAGGACCCGACTATCGCCCTGGCGCAATCTGTCCCCTCTTCCCTAGCGGTAAAACCCCCAGAATTGGCTGACCTCTGTGCTCGGGCATGAGTCACAGAGCTTATGCTCAGACGACAATGATTGCCCAAAATATAAATGTAAAAGTGTAGCTGAAATAACTTGGGAGAAAATAGAGTGGAGAAAGAGAGATTTGGAAGTTATTCTTCTCGTTATTGTATATCTGAATAAGGTCTACGGCTGCTTATATAGGTGAGGAGAAGTGTAACCCCCGCTGAATCAAAAGAATAGTTACGCACGAATTTCACTTCCGTTACCCGCATGTAGCCATTACAAAACATGTAAAACGTGCAAAATAAATGGTTGAGAAGCAAAAATGTGTGCGTGTGTGGTGTGGCGTGGCGCGCGCATGTGAGCGAGGTGAGGCGAGGCGAGTCGTGGCGTGCGCGCGCGCGTGTGTGTGTGAGATAGATATGCAAAGCCCACAAAACCCAAAATACTATTCAAAGCCCAATAAAGAGAGAACCATTATATACCCTATACTATTCATCTTCTTTTCCAATGTGGGACTATCCACAAAGGTAAAATTGTCTTTTCATGAACAAAACATCTAACAGTCCCCCAAAAGGCAATATTGACTGAAAACTCAAAAAATAATAAATAAATCAATAAATCATAAAATAAATATAGATTGGGTAACCTTTCGTATTGTGAATTTGAGAGAGGTAGCTTTCGACTTTGAACCTTCCCTTATTGAGTTCATCGCCGCCTGAGGGACATAATGGACTAGGTCTTGAATTAGACCCATTGAATCAGGTATTGATAAAAACACACACAATATATTTTCATCTATTGAGCTAAGCAGGTTGAGCGTTAAAGGCCATGCTCACAAAAAACCTACTCATGAGAGTTTCTAGGGGTCAGTCCTGCCCCCCCCCCAACCGTGGCCATCACGATTCCTCTCACGTAGGTAAGTCCTCAAAGGGTACTACAGCTATTTATTTAATACCCCCCACAATAAACACATTGTACTTATTAAGAGTAAAACTCAACCTAGCCAGCTGTATCATAAGAGCATCGTCATCATAGAGAAGGGGTAGTAGCAAATGCTACATAATGATATATAAATATATCTAGGTCGATGCTCTATACGAGATTCCCTTGTCCAGCTTGTTTCTACCATATTGATCTAACATTGGGACTACGTCTCCAAATAAGGGTTGGGTTGCCGCTGTCAGTGACCTCATCTATGGGCTTAACCCCATCTCCCTCGATGAATCCAGAACCACACTCCTGGATAATCCCTTAGTCAAAGGGTCAGCAAGATTTTTCTCAAACTTTACAAAGTCCAAGATCACGACTTTTCCTAACAGGCATTGTACAGACTTATATCTTATTTGAATATGTCTATTATATTTTTTAAACCGACTCATGAGAGTTTCTAGGGGTTAGCCCAGCCCCCCTAACCGTGGCCATCACGATTCCTCTCACGTAGGTAAGTCCTCAAAGGGTACTACAGCTATTTATTTAATACCCCCCACAATAAACACATTGTACTTATTAAGAGTAAAACTCAACCTAGCCAGCTGTATCATAAGAGCATCGTCATCATAGAGAAGGGGTAGTAGCAAATGCTACATAATGATATATAAATATATCTAGGTCGATGCTCTATACGAGATTCCCTTGTCCAGCTTGTTTCTACCATATTGATCTAACATTGGGACTACGTCTCCAAATAAGGGTTGGGTTGCCGCTATCAGTGACCTTATTTATTGGCTTAACCACATCTCTCTCGATGAATCCAGAACCAAACTCCTAGATAATCTCTTAGTCAAAGGGTCAGCAAGATTTTTCTCAGACTTTACAAAGTCCAAGATCACGACTTTTCCTAACAGGCATTGTACAGACTTATATCTTATTTGAATATGTCTATTATATTTTTTATTTACATGCACTTGCTTTAAAAACTCTATGGTAGATCTAGAATCAGAGTGAATGGAAATAGGAGGAGAGGGTTTAGGGACCAAAGGAAGTTCAGAGAGAAGATCTTTTAACCATTCGGCTTCTGTGCAAGTAGTATCAAGAGCAATCAATTCAGACTCTATGGTGTTCCTGGCAATTATAGTTTGTTTACAAGATTTCCATGATACAACTGCACCAATCCAGATGTAGACTTTACACTGTTGGAATCTGTGACCCAGTTGGCGTCACTATACCCTTCTATAGCATCAGGGTAACCAGTGTAAGTCAAGCAATAGTCAATTGTGCCTTTCAGATATTTGAATACTCTTTCTAAGGCAGTCTAATGATCTTTGCTAGGGTTGCTAGTATACCAGCTCAGTCTCCCTACAGCATAAGCTATATCGGGTCTGGTCCGATTGGATATGTAAAGAAGAGATCCAATTAGCTGAGAATGCTTCAGTTGGGAGACATGTTCACCTTCATTCTTCTTCAAGGATATAGAAGAATCATAAGGTATCACTAGTGGAAATAGTGGTTTCCCTGACGGGAACATCGCTGACGGGTAATTCCCGTTAGCGTATTTTATATCGCTGACGGGAAATCCCATCAGCGATGTTCCCGTCGGCGTTTATTCCTTCCCGTCAGCGATGAAAACATCGCTGACGGGCTGTAAACATCGCTGACGGGCTGTAAACATCGCTGACGGGTTTCCCCGTCAGCGATGTGAGCTATTTATTTCGCTGTTGAAATTTTTTCGACAGATCGAACCCTAATTTTTGTTTCCCGCCGTGCGCCCTCGACTTCCCCTCTCTCAGCTCAGCCGCTCGCCGCCAGCGATCACCTCACCGCCACCTCATCGATCACCTCAGCCACTCCTTCGCCGCCCGTGCCATCACCTTCCCCTCCCGCTCTTCGACTCCACCACCCGTGGCCCCGATCGAGCTCACCGTCGACCTTGGAGCTCGCCGTCGCACCGCCCCCGTGCCGACTCGAACAGTGGGTCGCCTGAGCTCTCTCATCTCCTCACTCGTCAGCGTATGATTCCTTTGATTTTGTTTTCAAATTTTTTTAAATTTTTTTTTCTGATTTTAGGTTTTGTTGTTTTTTCTAATTGGAGATTTGATTTCTTTGATTGCAGTGTAGGAGGTCCAAGTGAGTGTTACGTTTTGTTGGATTGCACTGCAGGAGATCCAAGCGGTAATTTTTGGTC
>NC_033794.1:66709607-66744180 GCF_001876935.1 Asparagus officinalis | reverse complement strand
TTTTCTTTGATTTAGTTGTAACCGGATCTATAAAAGACCGGATCTTTTGTAACTCGAAAAGTTGTAACTTAAGATGACAATTATCTCATTAATGAAGAATTTCCACGCGAACAGTGGTATGCGAAGGGAGATTGCAGAGTATGTGGTTAAGTGCTTTACCTGTCAGCAGGTGAAGGTGGAGCATCAGAGATCGGCAGGAACACTTCAGCCTTTACCCATTCCGGAGTGGAAGTGGGCGGACATTTCTATGGACTTCATTGTAGGATTGCCGAAGTCGAAGAAGGGGAATGATTCAGTTTGGGTGATTGTGGACCGGTTCACGAAGTTGGCACACTTCATTCCAGTGAGGACTACCTATACCGCTGAGGCATATGCGAGGATATTTATCAGGGAGATAGTTTGACTTCATAGAGTTCTAGACACGATTGTATCAGATCGAGGTTCGGTGTTCACTTTGCACTTTTGGAGGAGTTTTCAGGACTCTTTTGGCAGCAGTCTATCATTCAGCAGTGTTTTCCTCCCTCAGACGGATGGTCAGACAAAGAGAGTAAATCAAGTGTTGGAAGACATGTTGCGAGCTTGTGTCATTGATTTTCAGGGCAGTTGGGAGGATCATATTCCACTGGTAGAGTTCGCTTATAACAATAGTTATCAAGTGACAATCGGTATGGCCCCGTATGAAGCATTGTTCGGGAGACCTTGTAGGTCACCGATATGTTGGGCCGAGCCGGAGGACAGCTTGATGCTTGGGCCGGAGTTGGTGAGGCAGACTACTGAGAAAATAGCCTTGATCAGAGAGAGGATTCTAGCAGCTCAGAGTCGGCAAAAGAGCTATGTCGATAAGAGACGAAGACCCTTGGAGTTTCAGGTTGGAGATTCAGTCATGCTGAAGGTATCGCCTATGAAAGGCGTACAGCGATTCGGACGACGGGGGAAGCTTGCGCAGAGATACATTGGACCATTTCAAATTTTGGAGCGTGTTGGAGTGGTGTCATACATACTAGATCTTCCAGCATCGATGTCTAGTATACACAGTGTGTTTCATGTTTCTATGCTCAAGAAACACTTGCATGATGAGGAGCAGCAGTGAGTATTGGATGCAACAGAGATTGAGCTTCAAGAGGATTTGACTACTGTCGAGATTCCGGTTCGTATTCTTTCCAGAGAGGACAAGATACTTAGAAATAAGGTAATTCCCTTGGTGAAAGTTCAGTGGAACCGAGGAGGCATTGATGAGATTTCTTGGGAGCGCGAAGAGGATTTGCGTCGCGACTACCCACACCTGTTCGAACAGGTAAATTAAATTTTTTTTTGATGTGTATCTTGTATGATGTTTATATCTTTAGTTATATTTACATTTAACACTAGAATGGGAATATTCGCGCTTAATTCTTAATCTTTTGGAACACATGATATATATGGGGGGTTTCTTGTTTGGATTTTTCACCCGATGTACTAGTTCCACTAGATTAGGGTTCGAGCGGGAGTATTACCATTTTAGATCGTTAGATATAAATAATTCTATATGTTCACCTAAAAGTTCATTTTGCGAGATGCGTATGATTTCCGAATTTTGAGGAAGAAATTCTTTTAAGGGGGAAGAATGTACAACCCCGAATTTTTTATAATGAAAATGTGTGAATTTATAGTAATAAATATTTATTTTCTGATATTAACGGGTTTCGGGTCGGGTTGTGGGAGTTGTATATATTCTAATCAACCCAAAAGAGCCTTTTTTCAGCTGAGATCTGAAACCCTAGCCCCCTTCTCTTTCCTCTCTAAACCCTAGCTTGGATCTGGCGATTTTGGGAAGTTCGAAGGATTTTCAGTGGGATTTCGCAGGTCAGATCAAAGGAGGATCATCTTCAGGGCATTTGTCAGCACCTGAGACGAGTATCATCTCGCCTAATCCCTCACCTATATTTTCTACGAATTTTCTTTTGAGGTTTCAAGAGTTTTGGTAAGCCCAAAAGGTATTTTCGTATAAAAATTGAGTTCTCTATAATATGGATTGCAAGAATCAAAGGTTTCAGTTTATAAAAGTTCACAAATTTTCTGTTTTAGTAAAGATCTAGATCTAAAATTGCTTAAACAAGAGTTAAATCATGATTTACTGTTATTAAAACGTTTTTAATATGTTTCTCATGTATTTAGAATATTGGGGATGTAGCTTACATGCTTAAGATTCATTGTTCTTCTACTGTATGATTTTAGAGACTTGAAATTTTTGTTATCGTAGAGATCAAGAAATTTTATTTTAGGTTTTGAGATGACAGAAACCCAGATTTGGGCTTCTGTCAGCTCTGCGGTCGACCGCTGGGCGCGCTGAAGTGCTGCGGTCAACCGCAAATCCGTTATGATTGACCGCGACACTCTGCGCGGTCGACCGCGATGTCGCAGCGGTCGACTGCGATGTCACAGCGGTCGACCGCCAGGCACGTATCAGAGTGCGGTCGACCGGTGTAGTCGACCGCCGCACAGTCTATTGCAAAATCCCTGTTCTGTATGTTTTATTCATGTTCGAGGATTTTGCCTATTATTTGACTCTAGTTTTTAGTCTTACTATGTATCCATGCATGATAGATGACCTGAGGGTACCAATTGGGGATATACACACTGATTTGAGTGTGAATTGATATAAGTAGATTTCACTATGTATCTCCGCGATATTTTCACCATTTCACAGTCCTCGTGTTGGACTATAATCCATAGAAGTCCTCGTGTTGGACTATAATCAATTTCAGTCCTCGTGTTGGACATTTTCCACTTATTCCATGAGTTTGGAAACCACAGTATATAGTCCGTGTATCGGACACATTTCTTAACCCTGCATATGACTTTCTCATAGGAGTTTATGACATGACATATATGTAGATTTTTATGTGATATCCATGTAAGTAATAACATGTTATGGCGCTGTAGTGATGCTCTGATATTTGTTGTATTTCTTTTATTTCTGTTCCTGTACTAGAACCTCGGGTTTGGTAGTTAGGGGTTTACAATTTGAGATATAAGGTATATACATGAGGGTTTCCTTGTTTGGATTATTTCGCTCGACGTACCTATTCTCGTGTTGTAAATTTCTAAATACTAAAACCCTCTTTAGTGAGATCAATGATTTTTAGATCTATTACGTATTATCTATATTTTCTTATACAACGAGCCCTGTTCACTTGGGGTTGGTTGTGATGTTACTTGCTAGCGCTTTGACGCTCATTGTCCCTCCCCCTTTCAGGTAACGAGCCAAGAGCCCGGAGAGTCGCAGGTTGATGGCGATGCATTTTAGCTTCAGCCGTCTATTTAGTTATATATATTTTTTTGGAGTTCCACAATAGACTTTTGTTTAGACATTTGAGAGTCTTGTTCTAGAAGTTGTAAAGGCTGTGTGCCTTATTTCCTTTTCATCAGATATTTATATTTGAGACTTGTTGAGTATTCCAGTTTATCTACTCAGATCTTGACTATGTATTTCTGTATGTTGGATGATGAGATACTTATGTGATTATTATCATTTCATCAGTATTTCTTGTATTATCTTTTACTTGCTTTTGTACCTACACTTGTTGTTGACTCTACTAGATAGATGTTAATTGTGATGGTGAAACATGTTATTGTACGGTGTGATGCATGGCAGGTTTGACATTCTTGGTTTCACCTTGGACTGCAGCCTTGTGTGAACCCAGGGGCGTCACAGGGTTATTCATATTAATTTTGATTACTAATCCTGTTATGATATTTCTTTTAATATTGTTCCTGTACTAGAACTTCGGGTTTGGTGTTTAGGGATTTACAATTTGAGATACAAGGTATATACATGAGGGTTTCCTTGTTTGGATTATTTCGCTCGACGTACCTATGCTCGTGTTGTAAATTCCTAAATACTAAAATCCTCTTTAGTGAGATCAATGATTTTAGATCTATTATGTATTATCTATATTTTCTTATACAACGAGCCCTGTTCACTTGGGGTTGGTTGTGATGTTACTTGCTAGCGCTTTGACGCTCATTGTCCCTCCCCCTTTCAGGTAACGAGCCAAGAGCCCGGAGAGTCGCAGGTTGATGGCGATGCATTTTAGCTTCAGCCGTCTATTTAGTTATATATATTTTTTTGGAGTTCCACAATAGACTTTTGTTTAGACATTTGAGAGTCTTGTTCTAGAAGTTGTAAAGGCTGTATGCCTTATTTCTTATCGTCAGACAGTTGTATTTGAGACTTGTTGAGTATTTCAGTTTATCTACTCAGATCTTAACAGTGTATTTCTGTATTGTTGGATGATGAGATATTTATGTGACTATTATCATTTCATCAGTATTCCTTGTATTATCTTTTACCTGTTTTGTACCTACACCAGTTGTTGACTCTACTAGATAGATGTTAATTGTGATGGTGAAACATGTTATTGTACGGTGTGATGCATGGCAGGTTTGACATTCTTGGTTTCACCTTGGACTGCAGCCTTGTGTGAACCCAGGGGCGTCACAGGGTTATTCATATTAATTTTGATTACTAATCCTGTTATGATCAAGAGTTATGATTAATGAAGGTAACAGACCCCTTCGTTTCTAAGGAGACCTAATAACGACGGTATTAGGATTAAATTAATGAAGGGATTTGAAAACCGTTATCCCATATCACATCATTATATAATATTTGTAATCACTCGACGAAGGCTTTAAAAACCCGTCGTTATTATATGCACATTAACGACGGTCAACTGGTCCATTTACTAATTTTTGGTCGTTAAATACTGTATTTCTTGTAGTGATTTTATGTATCAGACACAGTGTTATACTATATGTTTTTTATTAAAAATATATAAGTAACATAGTCTAAGGAAAATTATTACTTATACATTTTCAATTGTTCAAATCATGTTCATTAAGTATTTTACATTACTTTAGATTTCACATATACAACACATATCATATCTGATATTTAGATTATTTTATTGTGTTTAATTATGCTTTTGCATATCTACATTATGTATATGTGTGTTTTCTGTCATACTATCTATCATTTACTTATGTTCTAGATTATTTTATAGTGTTCGTGTTTTGTGATATACTTTAATAAGTTCATAACTTTAGTATTCTACATACGCATTACATTCTTACTCTTTATTTGTTCAACTCACAATATTTTCAGTACATGGTTTTCTTATCAGTTAGTTTTATCTTGTTTAGGTTATTTTAGTAATGTTCACATTAGTTTCATTATTTCTAAGAGCGATGTATTTCTATTTTGATATTCAGACATTAATTATATTGTTAAGTTTAGAGTTGAGTTACTAATTATATAGTTATTTTGTTACATTAATTATTATCCTTTTGTAATCAATATAAAGATAATTCTAAATAGCGTTTATGAGTATGTATAGTAATTACTCATGGGTTGTTTATAGTATGTATGCGTATTTTTTGTTGTTGCTTTATTTTCGATATGTAATATTTTATCATATCGGTAATATTCATTGTATACACATATTATTTTTCAGTGTTATTTTATAGTGTTTTTAGATTTTTATGTCCTTTTGTGTCATTGTTTATTGTTATTCTCTATTCATTCTTTACGTTTATTTGTGTTGTGTTTTACTTTTTCATTCTTTATACTTACTATTCTCTTTTCATTATAGTGTATTCCCGTAGATTATTATATTTACGATGTATATTTTTATAGTCATTTATCAACTTTGTCTAATGATGTTCTATTTCATGTATTACCAGTGTTTATATTAGCATATTCATCAATCATTCATTGTATATTTATCTACAATATATCTGTGTTTTTATTATACGAATTTATGCTCTTCTTAAGTTTTCATTTGTTTATAAATTTATTTTATCTTCCATAGTTCATGTTTTGCGTATTACACATCTTTATTTATGTATAATTATGCTGATTGTATTTATGTGACTTTGACTATGATGTCATATATTACTATATCTGAATTGATTTTATACAATAATAATTATTATTGTTATATCTTATTTATATTTATTATTTTACCTTATGAATATTACTAATACTTCTGATTTACTATATTGTTTGTCGAATACATATATAATCATGTCCTTATTACGTCTTATATAATATGAAAATTTTGAATCGCTTGTATACTCTTACGTCTATTTTTATCATATAATATTTTGTGATTATTTACATGTCTCTTATGTTGTCCCTTATATTTATCTAAACTATATATACGTTTGATTCTTTACTATTTTGTTTTGCTTACATACTCTTCAAATATTTCTTTTGCTTTTGCTTGTATATAATTCACTTGTTAATTGTATTGTGTTTTTATGTTTTTTGTTTTACCTTATTTATCATCTGCTTACGTATGAGTGACTTATATTTTGTCTTTTATTTCCTTTATGCTTTTATTTTATTATTTATATTATTGAGTTGATATGCTTTATCATATATTTTAATGATTGAAAACTTTTGAATCATGTATTTATATCATATATCATATTTTATATGTTATATGTTTGTTATATTTTTCCAATTCTATGTTATTGATTATGTTTTAACACTGTGATGTGTTGTCTATGATACTATATAAATAATATCATGTTGATATTATATTTTTCTATGATTATATATTTTTTGTTGACTTCTTTGCTATTATGCTATGTTTGACTGATACTTATATTTTTGTCTGTGCCTAGATGTTATATTATTTTATAATTTGATATGTATCAATTATTTTATTACTATATACATGCTTCTTTATACATGTGTAATCTTTTTTAATATATGTTCACTCTCTTTATGTTATACTTACATCATTCTTATTATTTATACTACATACCAGACTTCTTATGACCTTATGTTATTATATATGCCCTTGATAATTTGCGTGCTTTTTATACTTTTGCTTTATCATTATTCCTACTTATTTTGTATCCTCTGACTATATATTATTGTTCTATACTATATACCTTTTACTAATAACTGTTATCATCATATTCTGCTTGTTTGACTTTGTATTTGACTTGTCAATATAACTTATATTTGATATTGATGCCGAATGCATTCTCATAACATGTTTCATGCCTTATATATACAATATGTGAATTTATATTCATATTTTTCTCATCTTCTTTATTTATAGAATATTATATCTAAATGATGCTTTGTATAGAATATTTTTATTACTTTTTTATATGTGTGCTATAAATTTTTTATATTTACCTTATATGATTAAATATCATCTTGTGTCTATGGTGATAATTTTGTGTTTTATTATAGTGAATTATATATTTGTATTCATATAACTCTAGTGTTTTTATTATAACAATTTGTATATTTATATTGTGATAACTTAGTGTTTGTGTGTCTATATTTTGACTTGTGTTTTTCTCACGCTCTACTTATGGATATGCAATTTATTTTGAATTCTTCTCTATATGCGTTGAGTTGAGTCTTTCTTTTCATATCTCTGTCCCTGGGTTCTTTTTTATTTTAATTCTAAGGGCGAAATTTATTTTAAGGGGGGTAGAATGTAATAATCATGAACTCTCGATACTAGTTAAAAGAGTATTTGTATTTTCTTGATTTTCTAGAATTTTCTACAATTTAAAAGTCTAAGTTTTATATTTATTTAAACAATTTTGATATTTATAAATTAATTTAGTTCAGTAAAAACTTTTGAATTAATCCCTTGTGTTATCGATACTATTACGTATCATTTTGGATAATACGTTGTATTATTTTACTATTATGTATTATTTCGTATAATACGATGTATTATTATTATGTATTATTTTGTATAATTTTTTGTATTATCACTATTATTGCATATTATCTGTTGTATTAGTATAACTGGTACGTTTTATTGTATAGATAATTTTTCCATAATTATTGATTTTAAATGTAAGTAATTATAATTTTTTTATTAATTATTCTTGTTTAATTATATAATTTATTGTATTATTATTACTATTATGTATTATATGTTATATTAGTATAATTGATACGTTTTATTGTGTAGATAATTTTTCCATAATTATTTGATTTAAAATATAAGTAATTATATTTTTTATTAATTAATTTTGTTAAATACCTAAACTCTAACCCTATATATATATATATATATATATATATATATATATATATATATATATATATATATATATATATATATATAATTTTATATATATATATATATATATATATATATATATATATATATATATATATATATATATATAGTTTCTTTTTTTCCTTTTTCTATTCATTGTGAACCCATTGCCCAACTCATTCTCTTCATCTCTCTCGTCCTTCTTCTCTATCCTCTAGCAACCCAGCCACCCTCTTCATCTTTCCTCTCGTTCTCTCTTCTCCTCTTCTTCTCTCTTCCGTTCTCTCTCTTCTCTCTCTCTCTCTCTCTCTCTCTCTTCTCTCCCTCTAAACCCACACACAAGCCCTCCCCGGCCCATCTCCCTTTCTCGTTTTCCCCTAAACTCCATCGCCGTCTCCTCATCCTCCTCACCCTCAACCACCTTCATGCCACCCCACCACCAGACAACCACCACCCGCGCATGCCTCCCCGACGCCTTCACCTCCACCAGCCCTGTCGCCAGACCCAGCCTCCCTTAACCGCCCCGATCCCGCTCAGATCCACTCGTCTCTCCACCTGCACCCCATTTCCCGTTGGCCACAACATCGCCGTCAGCCGCCCAACGACCATAGGCAACCGACCTCTGCCCCTCCATGCGATCCCCACCGACGTTACCATTCAGATCCACACCCTCAGTGCCGACGCGTCGTACTAATGTCATTTCGTTCGACGTACCTTGTAGGCAAGATGCCCAACCTCGTTTGTTATTTATTTTAAGTTTTAGATTATCATAAATTATCATGTGCAAGATCCTTGTTCCGTTATTTTGTTTCGTACAATTTTTAGAGCTGTTAATAATTATCTACGTGGATTTGATGAATAGTATTAAATAAATCATAACTATGTGATAAATAGTATTTTTGAATAACTATAATTTTTAGAATTTATTTTTTGGTAAGAATTATTTTAGAATGATTAATATTTTTAAAAGAATTTATTTTGGGAAAATATACTATTTTGAATTAATGAGAATTTATCTTGTAAAAAGATTATTTTGAATTTATGAATTTATTATTTTAAGAGATTATTTTTAGAATAATTATGGTGAGAGATAATTTGAAAGGAATTTATTTTGCAAAAGAATTATTTATTTTTAATTAATTTAGTTTATGATCGTGTGATTGATGGTTGTTGACCGCGACATTTTATGTGCAAATCATCTGCTGATTCCATGATTCTTATTTTAATTACGTGACATGCCATGATTTTATTGTATAACATTAGCTGCATTTATTGTTCCTTATTGTGATTGATAATCGTTAGGAGTTTATGACTATAGTGACATGTGTGCATGAATAAGACCTAGAGGTTTGTATGTTGTTGGCTTAGAAATACAAGAGATGTTGGGAAGGAAAAGTCTATGTTCATGTAATCGGATAAGGCTGTCGATATATCTTCCATGCTCGTACTAGTGGATCGGTGTCGCCACTGGGGGTTGGTTTGTTAGGTCAAAATGGATCGGTTTTCTACTTTGGTCCGTGAATTTGATATTCACATGAGTTTAGCTTGAGTCTGGACCAGGCTAAAAACGGATTGCGTGTAGTCCTCTGGCCGAGTTTGTGTAGTAGTATTGGATGCACGTAGAGGACTTGTGAACAATTAGTTATCCGATGATATGAGCATTGACTCTGTGTGAGATATGGACCAATGACTTGTTATAGAATGACTAGTTACCTGACCTTGTTACTTAAGATGATTATGGATTCTTATGAGATATAGGTCAGTTGTATTTCTTTTCGTATATAGATTAGGGTTAATATTTAGTTATCTATAATTTGAGACATATGGTATATACATAAGGGTTCTTTGTTTGGATTATTTCACTCGACGTACTACATCTCTTATTGTAGATTTTTAAGTATTAATTTCATCTAGTTGTATGACCTTGTTACTTGGATGATTTTTCTGATCGCTAGCTGCATGAGTAACTTGTTACTTAGTTGATTTTCTTTGACTTTTATGATTATTATATTCTAGTGATAGATTGCATTTAGATTTTTAGTATTCCAGTAGCATGTTTCTATTGTTGTTATTACTGTTATTGCCTTGGTCATTCGACCGTTTCATTTCTCCCATGTGGGATCTTGCCGTGTGTCATGCACGCTGACTTACACATATTTTCTCTGGTGTACGTCAAATTTAGGAGAGGGATAGCCTTAATTCGGAATCGTACATGAGCCAGAGGATTCTCAGCAGGAGTGCCTTGCAGACGGAGCAGAAGAACAAGTTGAAGCTTAGTTATTTCCTTAGTTATTTGATAGTCCTTAGTTTATTTTTTGCAGTACATCCTTTCTATTTCTGTTGAACGCTGTATTTTCATATTCCTTTAGTACTTATTTGGACTGTTTTGTAATAAGGGCATGTTTGACCTTAACTCTGTGTCTCAGATGATATTCTATTTGTGATCTATCTCTTTTCCATTCTGAGTTATTCATTATATTCTTGATATATGTGATCGGGGACCTATGCTTTTGCTTTATATTTGTTGACACTTAGCGTATTATATTGAGCAGAAGGGGTCTAGTACTTATTTCTCCTCAGTCTAATACGTCACGGACTTGTTCATGTTCCAATTCCTTAGTATTTTAGGAAACGGGGCGTGACACCGGTCGACTGATATTCCTTTAGTCGACTGGGCGGCGGTGTGCACAACGTACACGATCTAAACAGTCTTGATTGGTCGATTGATACTATATATCAGTCGACCGACCAGAGAGAAAACTCAAGGTTCTAAAGAACTGATCGGTCGACTAATCAATGGGGTCAGTCGATCGACCAGAACGCTGAAACAAAAATTTACCAGGTTTCTAAGGTTAATTGTTTTTCTCAAAAACTCATGAATTATTAACATGGGGTGTGATCTAAGTTTTAGATCTTGTGTTACCTTAAGTGAAATCTCAACCAAACAAGTATACATCAACAAAACATGGATTTTTAGGATTTAAACTCCCTAAACATCACTAAACCGATTTTAGTTGATTAATTAGGGTTCTAAGCCTAATCAGTTCATCAGTTAACAATTAATTATGGTTTTAAACATTAAGATCATGTCTTTTCTTCATTTAGTGTTCGGATCTACAGAAATATATTCATCAAATTAGGGTTTAATCCCATGAAAATAAAAAATCTAAGGGGATGAGTTTGGGAAGAAATGAACTTGCCTTAGAATTTTGTTTGGATCTCTCAAATATGGAAGAAGACCCAGTCTTCCTTCACTAAAGTCGTAGATCTCGCCCTCCTCTTGCACTTCGCTTCTAAAAGTTTCTCCAAATTCAAAAGGAGAATTCTTTAGGGTTTCTAAGGGAGAGAGATGGCTGCTCAACGTGAGAGAAGGGTTAAGGAGGGAGGGAGTTTGGGTTTTATATGTATATATATACACATATAAGCAGACCCGACCCGAACCAAAATAAAATCTTCAACTACCAATCAGTTGACTGATCAATAGGGTTAGTTGATCGACCCGCACACTGAAGCAAACTCGACAGCTACTTATATACATACATGTTTACACACACACACACACACATATACATAATCGATCTCAAATCGATTACAAACAAATCCATTCATCCCATAATGAAATCAACCAAAACAAAACTTATTTATTATTATTTTTTCATAATATTTTCAAATTTACGGGGTTTTACATTCACCCCTGCTTAAAGAGAATTTTGTCCCCAAAATTTAACAATTTATTATAAATCACAAAGGTATAAGTCACACACGCAATATTTACACTTAGCATCTAGAATGTGAATACTCTTACTTAACCTCTAATTGAACAGAACTGGTACGTCGGGCAAAAAATTCAAACAAGGAAACCCCCATGTATATACCATATATTCCGAATTATTAGGTGCTAAGTGTTAATACCCACATTTCAGCATGAAGTGTAAATGCGGCTATATATATAAGATAAACACCAACATATTATAACTAATAATATACCTGCTCGAACAGGTGTGGATAGTCGCGACACATATCATCCTCGCACTCCCAGGAAGCTGCTTCAGCTCCTTTCATATTCCACTGGACTTTGACTAATGGAATTATCTTATTCCGGAGTTTCTTGTTCTCCCTGGCAAGAATACGGACTGGGTCTCAATTGTGCTTAAATCTGCCTGAAGCTCTAAATCTGGCGCATCAAACACTCTCTGTTGTTCTTCATCTCATAAATTTTTTTTGAGCATTGAGACATGAAAGACGTCATGCACACCCGACATCGATGCTGGAAGGTCTAATCAGTATGAGACAACTCTAACACGGTCTACAATTCTGAACGAATCAATATAACTCGGGGCAAGCTTTTCTCGTCTACCAAACCGTTTGACACCTTTCATCGGTGATACCCTCAATGAGACATAGTCTCCAATATAAAATTCTAAGGGTCGTCGCCTCTGATCTGCGTAACTCTTCTGCCGATTTTAGTCTGCAAGAATACGCTTCCGAATTAATGTTGTATGCTCTGAAGCCTATCTAACAAGGTCTGGCCCAAGTAGTAGACTATCCTCTGACTCTGTTCAACAAATTGGAGATCTATAATGCTTCCCATACAATACTTCATAAGGAGCCATACCTATAGTCAATTGGTAACTATTGTTGTAGGAAAACTTAATTAATGGTATATGATCTTCCCAATTGCCTTGAAAATTGATTACACATGCCCGAATCATGTCTTCCAACAGTTGGTTGACTCTCTTTGTTTGACCATCTGTTTGTGGGTGGAAAACACTGCTATAAGCTAGCTGGTTGCCGAAAGAATTTTGGAAATCTTCTATAAATGTGATGTGAATTATGAGCCATGATCTGATACAATAGTCTCTGGAACTCCATGCAATCTCACAATCTCCCGAATGAAAATCCTTGCATAAGCCTCTACAATATGAGTTATCTTAAATGGCAAGAAGTGCACCGACTTCGTCAGTCGATCGACAATCACCCAGATGGAATCATTTCCTTTGTTAGACCCCGACAACCCCACAATGAAATCCATTGAAATATCCGCCCACTTCCATTCAGGAATGGGTAAGGGCTGTAGGGTACCACCTGGTCTCTGTTGTTCTGCCTTCACCTGGTGATAGGTAAAGTATTTAGATATGTACTCTGTAACATCCCTATGCATGCTGTTCCACCAAAAGTATCTATTCAGATCCTTATACATTTTGGTCGTACCTGGATCTACCATATACTTGGTACAGTGTGCCTCATCAAACAAATCTTTCTTCAACTACGGATTATCTAGCACTACTAACTAGCCTTTCATTCGAAGGCTTCCATCTGATCCGATGATCCAATCTGCCTTGGGCTCTTTGGAAATTTGCCTCTTTCGAGTTTGAATCCAAGAGTCATCCAATTGAGCACTCACCACTCTTTCAACCCATGATGGCTATACTGCTAACGCCCCCAAAAATGCACTACATCCACTAACCTCTGGCTTAAAGTCAAACTGACTAAGGGTAAGAATGTTATGGTACACCAAGCATCTTAAAGCTACAAGTTTGTGACGACACTTCCTGCTCAAAGCATCGGCTACGCCACTCGCCTCCTATCCGATGCTATAATATTCGCCTTCCTCAGATGGTACTAAAGCGCGAACTCATAATCCTTAATGAACTCAACCCATCGCTTCTGCCTCTGGTTGACTTCTTCCTAAGAAAAGAGGTATTAAAGCTCCGATGATCTGTATATAACTCGAACCGAACTCCATAAAGATAACGCCTCCACACCTTTTGTGCAAAGACCACCACTACCAACTCTAAGTCGCGAGTGGGGTAATTCTGCTCGTGAGTCCTCAACTACCTTAATCTATAAGCAACTACTCTCTGAGTTTGCATCAAAACACCTCCTAGCCCCGACAATAACACATCCGTGTAGATAACAAAAGTCTTATTATTGCTCGAAATAATCAACACTGGCGCTATAGTCAACTTGGTCTTTAGAGTCTCAAAGGCATTCTGACACTCTAGCCTCCAAACAAACTGAACAGCCTTCTTCATAAGGCGTGTCAGTGGGGATAGCAATATTGGAGAAATCCTGAATGAATTTTCTATAGTAACCAACAAGCTCTAAGAAGCTACAAATCTCTGTAACTATCTTCGGCGGCTCCCAATCTAGAATTGCCTCAACTTTAGCTGGATCAACTGTAATACCCTCCTTGCAAATGACATGGCCCAAAAATCTAACCTCTGAAAGCCAAAACTTACATTTGCTAAACTTCGCATATAATTAGTGCTCTCGTAGAGTCTGTAATGCCAAACGAAGATGTTGCTCATGCTCGGTCTCTGACCTCGGGTAGATGAGAATGTCGTCGATGAAAACAATCACAAACTGGTCTAGATATAGATGGAAAACCCAGTTTATTAAATCCATGAATACTGCAAGTGCATTAGTTAGCCCAAATTGCATAACAAGAAATTTAAAGGACCCATACCGAATCACAAATGCGGTCTTGGGAATATCCATCTCCCGGATGCGTAACTGATGATAACCATATAGAAGTTCAATCTTTGAGAAACACTACGCTCCTTATAACTGGTCGAATAAGTCATCAATCCTTGGTAACGGATACCTATTCCAGATGGTGACCTTATTCAACTTAAGATAATCGATACACAAATGGAGGCTGCCATCTTTTTTCTTCACAAATAGGACCGATGCTCCCCACGGAGAATGGCTCCGGTGAATAAATACCTGAGCAATGAGCTCCTCTAACTGAGTCTGTAACTCTCTCATCTTAGCAAGGGCCATACGATAGGGTGCATAGGATAGGTGTAGTGCCTGGCTGCAATTCTATGCAGAACTCAACCTTTCTCACTGGAGGCAATCCAAGTATGTCTTGAAGACATCCTGATACTCTGAGACTATTCTGGTCTCGCACAAAACGACATCCTGATCCCGCTGCAACACCTCCTTGATGTATGCTAGAAATGACTCTACAAACCGGTTCCCCTGTGAGGTTGCTAAAACTAACTCAGTCCCATCAGACACTCACAAACTGACTGTTTTCACAAAACATTTGATACTGACATGGTAGGAAGATAACCAATCTATACCAAGAATCATATCAACCTTAGACATACGCAAGACGATCAAATCAACTATGAACTCAGACTCGTCTAGGCTAACAACACATCTCCTACAGATACTCTCTAATAGGGACACATTACCTAAAAGAGTAGAAACTGACAAAGGGATGTCTAGGGGACGTGTAGCTAGCGGAAGCCTATCCATAAATGCAAGAGATGTAAAGTAATGCAAAGCTCCTGAATAAAAAAGAATTTAGACTAGGAAGGAGTTCACAAGGAACGTACCTTCCACCACGACCCTGCTCGCACCATGATCACGTGGCACAACTGTATAAACTTTGTCGGAAGCTGCAGAATGTTGTGCTGAAGGTTCTGATGCATACAGAATTTTCTATCGTTGAGGTAACTCCTGAATAGCATGCACTTGACCCTCTATCCTCTGGACTATCGGTCCTGACTCAATTCTCTGTTGCTAACCATGACCACAACCCTATCCATGACCCTGCTACTATCCCTGACCTTTGCCATGATGTCCTCCTATCGGCACGTTGCGGAAGTCCCTGGCTAAATGTCCATACTTGTTGTAATTGTAGCAGTTTCTTTGAAACTTTCACTACTTTGGCGCTTTTTGATACTGCTGTCCCATTTGACAAGAACCCTGCTGCTGCTACTACTAACCATTCAGATGAGACCCACTCTACTACTGAGGTCCTCCAGGTCTTGTAAATAATCTTTTACCCTTCAGACTGTCCTGCTTTAGATCTTCCCTCTTTGCTCTTTTAAAACATAGCAGTCTCAGCCTCTTAGAAGATAGCGGCGTTGGCCACCTCTCGCATAGAATAATATCAACATGATACTAGGTAGCGAAGAATGCTTGGGCAAAGTCCTATCAAAAACATCTGAGACTGACACTCTTGTGTCTGCCACATGCCCATAAATCTAAGTAAGCTCATGAATTTGCTCTCATATTCTGCTACTGACATGTCTCCCTGCTCCAGTCGGGATAGTTCTACCTCTTTCCTATTTGTTGCAGAAGATATATATTGCTCATCTAAGAAATAGAGGAAATCCTTCCAAGTGAGCATCATCTGCTGCTCTGGTGTAAACTAGAGCCTATACTATCCTCTGACGTCGCCCTTGAGGCTGAATGCTGCCAACCTCTACTTCTAGACTGAGTTGACTTCAAGTATATCTAGGATGTTCCCCACATCCTCCTTCCACTTATAGGCTGCAAGTGAGTTCGATGAACCCTGGAAATATGCTGCCCTCAGCTTCTGATATCTCTCCACGAAACGGAGCCAGGCCTCCCGCTCTACGGCTATGTCAATAGGAGGTGGTGGTGTAGGCGCTGATGATGACTCTGCAATAGGCATAACTAGTACAACTAATAGTGGAACCATAGGAGGTGGTACTGCTGGTAGAACCTAGTTCGCTACTCGATCCTCGAGCATTGCCAGTCTGGCTGCAATCGGTGCCATGAGGTCGATCAGATACTATGGAGCCTGCTACGGTTCGGGCTCTGGCTTAGCTTGCCCAGCTCTTCGAGTATGAGATCTACCATGACCACATCCTCGTCCCAACATCTATAAGTTCATGAGAAGAGCTTATTAGATATAGTACATGAGACCACAAACACAATTAACATAACATAGAATAATATGAATGCATGAAACATAGTATTCTCGAAAATACTTTGTAATCAATATAAGATAAACATTAAAAATTTTCTTTAAAATTTTTTGAGTTATGCGTATAACGGCCTCACTCAATCTAGGAATTCCTAGCGAACAATGTACATGAGCCCTAAGGAAACTCAATACTAGCTCCACAACTCGACACATGATATCCTAAGGATGCTGGAACTAGAGCTCTGATACTAACTATGACGCCCCTGGTTTCACACAAAGCTGTAGTCCAAGGTGAATCCAAGGATGTCAAACCTGTTATACACCTAACACTGTACGTAAACATGTTTCACCATCATATTAATATCACTCTAGTAGACGTCAAATATAAGAAAGTGAGGGTACAAGAAGATATAACAAAGATGACAACACAACGAACACAATGTAAAGAAAAGACATCCAACAATATTATTATGTTCCAATAGAAGAAAAGAAAGTATATCCAAAAAACTAAAATAAGAGTAATAAATCTCTAAACACAAGAGTCAACCGAAACAGTACTAAGGCACTTAACCTTCAAAATTAAATACATCTCTAAAAGAAAACTAAAATCATAAATAGTCCACTATGGAGCACCAATGTAAAACCCCGCAAATTTGAATATATTGTGAAAAATAATATTAAATAATTTTTATCATGTTTGATACTAATATGGGATGAATGAGTATGGTTGAAATCGATTTGAGATCGATTAAGTATGTATATGAGTATATACAAGTGAAAACATTCATGTATGCACAGGAACAGTCGGCTAAAATTAGCCTCTAGCTGGTCGACTAATGCTTAGGGATCAGTCGACCGATGATCATTGGTCGGTCGACTAATGCCTAACCATTAGTTGCCCGACGGGTGCACCAACAAGTAACTTGGTTTCGGGTAAGTTTCGTTTTGTTTCGGTCCGTTTGAGTATATAAGTATATATATACGATATTTCTCCTATTTTCCTTATCTCTCACGTGAATAAACAACCTCCCTCTCCCTTCAAAATCCTAGATCATATTTTGGTGAATTTTACGAGCTTTGAGAAGCAAACTTAAGAGGAGGGAAAGATCGTGGGCTTTTCAATGAAAGAGGATCGTGTTTCTTGCATATTTGGGGAGTTCAGCATATTTTGAGGTGAGTTGTATCTCCTCCAAACCCATCCCCTATTTTATTTGATTTTTATCTATTTTTATTGGATTCCTAAAACCTAGTTTATGTGTAAATATCACTCTTTTATTTGCTGTATGATATAAGATCTTATCTTTTTTTATTTAAAAATATATAAAACAAATTTTTAGTTTGGGTTTAAGTTTTTGAATGTGATTAACATGAATTTTGATTAAGTTAGCTGTTTTCATGATGATCTTGCATATATTAACATGTTAGAGTTTTAGATTTATTCCCAAATTCGTATGTGTGTTTTCATGCAGTAGAAATAACCCTAAATATGCTGATTTAAATTTTATACATAAGCTTTATTGAGAAAATTTTTATTTTTGATGAATTAATGAGATCATGTAATCATTTACAAAAAATCTGGATTTTTTATCTCTAATCGGTCGGCTAATCAAGCATGATCAGTCGATCGATAGTTGTTCAACAGGAAGGTTATTTTCCTCTGATCGGTCGACCGGACATAGATCATCGATCGAACAATGAGGGTAGTTGTGCATGTTTTTTGCAAGCCGTTAGTCGACCGATGGCACATGATCGGTCGACTGGTCTGGGCATTTTTGTGAACTTGGTTTCTTTCTCACATGCTTTGATCACGAACACGAAGTTCAAGTCACACATTGATACACGTGCGTATTTTACAAGAGTACACGTATTGGATTTGAGCACGCACAAGCGTTTGGAGGTAGGTATCCTATACTTTACATTTGTCATAATAGAGAGTGACTCATATTGCATTTCATGATAGTTTAGATGCTTGAGTGGGTTAGTTAGCACTCTGCAATGAGACCGCACGGGACTACACTCATAGTGCATTAGTTGGTATACTGCAATGAGACCGCGATAGACTTCACTCCATGTGCATCATTGTTGACACGCCTATTTCCACAGAGTGATTGAGTAAGGTAGGTTATGCTATAAGATATTATGAGTGCCTTACTCAGCATCATTATTTTTGTTAGAGGATTATACAGATTTTCATTCATGCTCCCATGTTTTTTACCCCAAGAGTATGGTATAAGATTGAGACTGTCATACACAACATATACTATGCGAGAAACTTTTATCAGACTATTACTTTTGTGACTACGCCACCTACCCGAGGGTAGTGTGAGGTATTTTGACATGACTTGTATTAGATGAGGTTTATAATAAATTTATTCTTTTATTTATTGTCTTATTCATAGGATTTGGGATTGGTATTTAGCGATTTACAATTTGAGATATGAGGTATATACATAAGAGTTTTTCATGTTTGGATTATTTTGATCGATGTACCTATTCTTGTGTTGTGGATTTCTAAATATCAATTTCCATATAGTTTAGGATAGATGATTTATATATCTATATGTACTAACTTGTATTTTCCTACAACTACCCCCTCTCCTCTTGGAGGTGGAGATGTTCTTACTAGTACTTTGACGCTCGTTGTTTCCCCTCTTTTCAGGCAGCGAGTCAGGTGTCCAGAGAGTCGCAGGTTAATAGATTTTTGGCTTAGCTTCCGTCATATAAAATTAGTAGTATATTAGTACTCCACAGTATTTGTTTTTTATTTTTCAGACATTAGAAATGTATTTTATTTTGGAGGCTTAGCACCTTAGTATTATTTCAGAAGACTCTTGTGTATTGATATATTTCACTTTTATTTTAGATTTATCGGATGTACTATATTTTCTTTTGTTGGAACATAATTACATTTATTATTGGATCTCTTCTCATTGTGTCCCTTATATTCTTACCTTTATTTCATCTGCTTATACCTTCACTTCTATCATTTGATTCTACTAGAGAGATATTACTGTGATGGTGAAATGTGTTTTTGCACAGTGTGGATGCATGTCAGGTTTGACATCCTTGGGTTCACCTTGGACTGCAGCCTTGTGTAAAACCAGGGGCATCACAACTGATATCAGAGCTCTAGTTCTAATATCCTTAGGATCATCTTGTGTCGAGTCGTGGAGCTAGGATAGAGTTTCCTATGAGTCATGTATAGAGTCCGCAAGAAATTTTTAGATTGAGTGAGGATGTTATACGTATAACTCAAAAATTTTGGATTTTTTTATAACTATCTTACTTTGATTATAATGTATTTTGAGTGAATACTATGTGATAAGTTTTCATGTTATGTTATTATACTTGAGGTCTCATTTACTGTGTCTAATAAGCTCTCCTCCTGAAATTATAGATGTCAGGATGAGCTGGGCAAGCTCCAGAGCCCGAGCCGTAGCAGGCTCCACAGTATTTGATTGATATCATAGTGCCAATTGTAGCTAGACTAGTAGCACTAGAGGAGCAAATGACAAATCAAGTTCCGTCGACAACACCACCTCCTATGGTTCCACCATCACCCGTGCCAGTTGTGCCTATTGCAGAGGCATCACCAGGAGTTACACCAACACCAGGTATTGTTTGAGCCGCAAAGTAAGAGTGGAGCTCTAAAACAGAACAGTCTAGAGATAAGAGCAAGAACAATAGAACATTTACAGAACCTGGAGGACCTTAGCAGCAGAGTGGACCTCAACTGAGTGATCAGGAGCAGCAGCAGGGTGTTCGTTCAAAGGGACAATAGGATCAAAAAGAGCCAAAGCAACGCAGATTTCAAGGAAATTGTTACAATTGCAACAAGTATGGACATCTAGCTAGGGACTGCGCGTCGGCAGGAAGATAGCAAGACAAGGGTCAGAGTTCATAGCAGGATCAGAGAGCGTCGAAATAGCGTAGGTTTCAGGGTGCATGTTTTCACTGCCACAAGTTCGGTCACAGAGTCACAGAGTGTCGGAGAACACTAGCAGGAGGCTAGCAGGACAAAGGTTAGATTAAGCACCAGAGCCGAGGCCATGACCAGCAACATAGAGTTGAGATACCACAATCAGTTCTGAGGATCGAGGGTCAGGTGCATACTATTCAGGAGTTACCTCAGAGTCAGATAGTTCCGTATTCTGCAGAACCTTCAGCACAGTAAACCATGACTTTTGGTCGAGCTTTTGCTATGTACCACGTGATCATGATGCAAATGGGATCATAGTGGAAGGTATGTTCCTTGTGAACTCCTTCCTAGCTCGTATCTCTTTAATTCAGGGGCTTTGTAATCCTTTTTACCTATTTATGTTTTCACGGATAGACTTCAGTTAGTTACACATCCCTTAGGCATTCTTTTGTCAGTTTCTATTCCTTAGGAGATGTGTCCATATTAAAGAGTATTTTTAGGAGATGTATTATCATCTTAGATGAGTCTAAGTTCGTAGTCGATTTGATCGTCTTGTGCATGTCCGAGTTCGATGTGATTCTAGGTATAGATTGGCTATCTTCCTACCATGTCAGTGTCGACTGTTTTGCAAAAATAGTCAGTTTGCGAGCGTTCGATGAAACTAAGTTAGCTGTAGCGACCTCACAGTACAACTAGTTTGCGGAGTTATTTCTGGCATATGTCGAGGAAGTGATATTGTGGGATCGGGGTGCCAATTTTAGCGAGACCAGAGTAGACTCGGAATATCAGGATGTCTTTCAGGACATACCTGGATTGCCTCCAATGAGAGAGGTTGAGTTCTATATTAAGTTGCAGCTAGGCACAGCACCGATATCCCGTGCACCTTATCGTATGGTACTTGCTGAGATGAGGGAGCCATAGATTCAGCTGGAGGAGCTTATTTCTCAAGGCTTTATTCTCCAGAGTCACTTTTTATAGGGAGTACCGATCCTTTTTGTGAAGAAGAAGGACGACAGACTTCGATTGTGCATCGATTATCGCGAGTTGAAAAATGTCACCATCCAGAATAGGTATCCACTACCGAGGATTTATGACTTATTCGACCAATTGCAGGGAGCATAGTGTTTCTCAAATATTAATCTTCGATCTGGCTATCACTAGTTACGTGTATGGGAGATGGATAATCCTAAGACCGCCTTTTTGACTCGATATGGGTCTTTGAGTTTCTTATTTTTCCATTTGAGATAACTAATACACTCGTCGTATTCATGGATTTGATGAACCGGGTTTTTTGTCCATATCTGGACCAGTTCATGATTGTTTTTATTGACGACATCCTCATCTACTCGTAATCAGAGGCCGAGCATGAGCAACATCTTCGAGTAGTATTACAGACTTTGCGGGAGCACAAGTTGTATGCTATATTTAGCAAATACGAGTTTTGACTTTCGGAGGTCAAATTTTTAGGCCATTTCATTAGCAAGGACGGCATTGCAGTTGATCCAGCTAAAGTTGAGGCCATTCTTGATTGGGAGCCGTCGAAGACCGTTGCAGAGATTCGCGGCTTTTTGGGACTTGTGGGCTACTACAGGAAGTTCATCAAGGACTTTTAGAAGATTGCTACCCTACTAACACGCCTTACGAAGAAGGGTGTACAGATTGTTTAGGGACCAGAGTGTTAGAATGCCTTTGGTACCTTGAAGGCCAAGTTGACTACAGCACCAGTGTTGATCATCCTGAGTAGTGACAAGACCTTTGTTATCTAAACATATGCATCTTTGTTAGGACTAGGAGGCATTTTGATGCAGATTCAGAGAGTGGTTGCATACATTTCATGGTAGTTGAGGACTCATGAGCAGAACTATCACACACACGATTTGGAGTTGGTAGCAGTGATATTAAAACTTAAGATGTGGAGACATTATCTTTATAGAGTTTAGTTCGAGCTATTCACCGACCATCAGAGTCTAAAGTATCTTTTCTCTCAGAAGGAACTCAACCAGAGGCAGTGACGATGGGTCGAGTTCATCAAGGATTATGAGTTCGCACTTCAGTATCACCTAGGGAAGTTGAACGTTGTAACAGACATGTTGAGTAGGAAGCATCATTGCAGGCTTGTAGCTTTGAGGTGTTCGTTGTATCGAGATCTTATCACCCTCAGTCAGTTTGACTTTAAACCAGAGATTGGCGGGAGCAGCGCATTTTTAGGAGCTTTAGCCATACAGCCGTCATATCTGGACCAGTTCATGATTGTTTTTATTGACGACATCCTCATCTACTCGTAATCAGAGGCCGAGCATGAGCAACATCTTCGAGTAGTATTACAGACTTTGCGGGAGCACAAGTTGTATGCTATATTTAGCAAATACGAGTTTTGACTTTCGGAGGTCAAATTTTTAGGCCATTTCATTAGCAAGGACGGCATTGCAGTTGATCCAGCTAAAGTTGAGGCCATTCTTGATTGGGAGCCGTCGAAGACCGTTGCAGAGATTCGCGGCTTTTTGGGACTTGTGGGCTACTACAGGAAGTTCATCAAGGACTTTTAGAAGATTGCTACCCTACTAACACGCCTTACGAAGAAGGGTGTACAGATTGTTTAGGGACCAGAGTGTTAGAATGCCTTTGGTACCTTGAAGGCCAAGTTGACTACAGCACCAGTGTTGATCATCCTGAGTAGTGACAAGACCTTTGTTATCTAAACATATGCATCTTTGTTAGGACTAGGAGGCATTTTGATGCAGATTCAGAGAGTGGTTGCATACATTTCATGGTAGTTGAGGACTCATGAGCAGAACTATCACACACACGATTTGGAGTTGGTAGCAGTGATATTAAAACTTAAGATGTGGAGACATTATCTTTATAGAGTTTAGTTCGAGCTATTCACCGACCATCAGAGTCTAAAGTATCTTTTCTCTCAGAAGGAACTCAACCAGAGGCAGTGACGATGGGTCGAGTTCATCAAGGATTATGAGTTCGCACTTCAGTATCACCTAGGGAAGTTGAACGTTGTAACAGACATGTTGAGTAGGAAGCATCATTGCAGGCTTGTAGCTTTGAGGTGTTCGTTGTATCGAGATCTTATCACCCTCAGTCAGTTTGACTTTAAACCAGAGATTGGCGGGAGCAGCGCATTTTTAGGAGCTTTAGCCATACAGCCGTCGTGGACCGATAGAGTGGTCAATGCTCAGGTGGAGGAATCTTGGATTCAAACCCGAAAGGGGGAGATTTCTAAAGAGCCCAAGGCGGATTGGACCATCGGATCAGATGTGGGCCTTCAAATGAAAGGCCGACTAGTAGTGTCAGATATTCCATAGTTGAAGAAGAAATTATTTGATGAGGCACATCGCACTAGGTACACAGTACATCTAGGCATAACCAAAATGTACGAGGACTTGAAGAGATATTTTTGGTGGAGCGACATGCGTAGGGATATCACGGAGTATATATCTAAATGCTTTACCTGTCAACAAGTAAAGGTAGAATATCAGAGACCCACGGGAACCCTATAGCCTTTACCCATTCCTGAGTGGAAGTGGGCAGAAATCTCGATGGATTTTATTGTGAGCTTGCTGAGATCTAAGAGATGGAACAATTCGATTTGGGTGATTATTGATCGATTGACGAAGTCAGCGCACTTCTTTCCAATTAAGACGACATACACAACAGAGACTTATGCGAGGATCTTCACCTAGGAGATTGTGAGATTACATGGAGTTCCAAAGACAATTATATCAGATCGAGGCTCAGTTTTCACTTCATATTTCTAGAAGAGTTTCCAGAATTCTTTCGGTAGCTAGCTATCATATAGTAGTGTTTTCCACCTGCAAATAGATGGCCAAACAGAGAGAGTCAACCAAGTGTGGACATATTACGGGCAGGTATGATCGATTTCCAGGGTAGCTGGGAGGACCATGTTCTATTGATTGAGTTTGCATATAATAGTAGTTATCAATCGACTATAGGTATGACTCCTTATAAGGCGATATATGGGAGGCCCTGTAGATTCCCAATTTGTTGGGTAGAACCGGAGGATAGTTTATGACTTGGGCTAGAGCTCGTGAGGCAAACTTCAGAGAAGGTAGCATTGATTCGAGAGCAAATTCTCACAGCCCGGAGTCAGCAAAAGAGTTATGCAGATCAGAGGCGATGACTGTTAGAGTTCCAGGTTGGGGACTATGTTTTGCTAAAAGTATTGCCAATGAAGGGTGTCTAGCAATTTGGCAGACAGGGAAAACTTGCCCTGAGATATATTGGTTCGTTCCAGATTGTGGAACATATTGGAGCTGTTTCGTATTGACTCTATCTTCCAGCATCAATGTCGGGAGTACACGATGTCTTTCATGTTTTGATGCTCAAGAAGAATTTATGTGATGAGGAGCAACAGAGAGTGATTGATGCACCAGATTTAGAGCTTCAGGCAGATTTAACCACCATTAAGATTTTAGTTTGCATTCTTGCTAAGGAGGATAAGAGACTTAGAAATAAGGTGATCCCTTTAGTCAAAGTACATTGGAACTGGAATGGAGCTGAGGAAACTTCTTGGGAGCGTGAGGAGGATATATGTTGCGACTACCCACACCTGTTTGAGTAGGTATATTCTGAGTTTTAGTATTGTTGTGTTCATGATATCTGTATAGCCGCATCTATATTTAACGCTATAATGTGGGTATTAACACTTAGCTCCTAATCATTCGGAACATATGGTATATACATAGGGGTTCTTTATTTGGATTTTTCGCCCGACGTACTAGTTTTGCTTAATTAGGAGTTAAGTGGGAGTATTCACATTCTAGATTGTTAAGTGTAAATATCACTTGTGATTCATATTTGGAGATTAATGGTACGAGATGCGTATGTGAGGGTTTCCTTGCCTGGATTATCCCATCAATGTGCTTTTCTCGCATTATTAATCTCTAAGATACGATTACAAAATTTTGAGGATGAAATTCTTTTAGGGGGGGTGGAGGTGAATGTAAAACCCCTAAATTTGAATATATTATGAAAAATAATATTAAATGTTTTTAATCATGTTTGATACTAATCTGGGATGAATGAGTATGGTTGAAATCGATTAAGTATGTATATTAGTATATTTGAGTGAAAACATGCATGTATGCATAGGAACAGTCGGCTAAAATCAATCTCTGGCCGGTCGACTAATGCTTAAGGATGAGTCAACCAATGACCATTGGCCGGTCGATCGATGCCTAACCATCAGTCGACTGACGGGTACACCGACATAGAACTTGGTTTCGGGTTAGTTTCATTTTGTTTCGGTCCGTTTGTGTATATAAGTATATATACACGATATTTCTCCTATTTTCCTTCATCTCTCACGTGAAAAAACAGCCACCTTCTCCCCTCAAAACCCTAGATCGTATGTTGGTGAATTTTGCAAGCTTTGAGAAGCAAAATCAAGAGGGGGGAGAGATCATGTGCTTTTCGATGAAGGAAGATCGTGCTTCTTACGTATTTGGGAAGTTTAGCACATTTTGAGGCAAGTTTCATCTCCTCCAAACCCATCACCTATTTTATTTGATTTTTACCTATTTTTATTGGATTCCTAAAACCTAGTTTATGTGTAAAGATCACTCTTTTATGAATCGTATGATATAAGATCTTATCTTTTTAATTTAAAAAGATATAAAACAAATTTTTAGTTTTGGGTTTAAGTTTTTGAACGTGATTTAACATGAATTTTGATTAAGGTAGCTGTTTTCATGATGATCTTGCATATATTAACATGTTAGGGTTTTAGATTTATTCCCAAATTCGTATGTGTGTTTTCATGCAGTAGAAATAACCCTAAATATGTTGATTTAAGTTTTATACATAAACTTTATTGAGGAAATTTTTATTTTTGATGAATTAATAACATCATGTAACCGTTTAAAAAATCTAGATTTTTTATCTCTAATCGGTCGGCTGATCAAGCATCCTCTGATCGGTCGACCGGACATAGATCATTGATCGAACGATGAGGGTAGTTGTACACGTTTTGTGCAAGCCATCAGTCGACTGATGGCACATGATCGGTCGGCTGGTCTGGGAATTTTTGTGAACTTGGTTTCTTTCTCACATGCTTTGATCGTGAACATGGAGTTCAAGTCACACGTTGATACATGTGTGTATTTTACAAGAGTACACGTATTGGATTTGACCACGCACGAGCGTTTGGAGGTAGGTACCCTATACTTTGCATTTGTCATAATAGAGAGTGACGCATATTGCATTTCATGATAGTTTGGATGCTTGAGTGGGTTAGTTGGCACTCCACAATGAGACTGCACGAGACTACACTCAGAGTGCGTTAGTTGGTATACTACAATAAGACCACGGTAGACTTCACTCCATGTGCATCATTGTTGACATGCCTATTTCCGCAGGGTGATTGAGTAAGGTAGGTTATGTCATAAGATATTGTGAGCGCCTTACTCCGCATTAATATTTTTTGTTATAGGATCATACCGATTTGCATTCATGCTCCCATGTTATTTACCCCGAGAGTAGGGTATAAGACTGAGATTGTCATACATGACATATACTATGCAAAAAACTTTTACCGGACTATTAGTTTTATGACTGTGCTACCTACCCGAGGGCAGTGTGAGGTATTTTGACATGACTTGTATTGGATGAGGTTTATTAATAAATTTGTACTTTTATTTATTGTTTTATTCATAGGATTTGAGATTGGTATTTAGTGATTTACAATTTGAGATATGAGATATATACATGAGGGTTTCCTTGTTTGGATTATTTCGCTTAACCTATCCATTCTCATTTTGTAGATTTCTAAATATCAATTTCCGTATAGTTCAGGATAGATAATTTATTTACCTATATGTACTAACTTGTATTTTCCTACACCTACCCCCTCCCTAGGGGCGATGGAGATGTTCTCACTAGGGCTTTGACGCTCATTGTTTCCCCTCTTTTTAGGTAGTGAGTCAGGTGTCCGGAGAGTCGTAAGTTGACGGATTTTTAGCTTAGCTTCCATCATATAAAATTAGTAGTATATTAGTGCTCCACAACATTTATTGTTTATTTTCAGACGTTAGAAAAGTATTTCATTTTGGAGGCTGAGTGCCTTAGTATTATCAAATGACTCTTGCATATTGAGATATTTCACTTTTATTTTAGATTTATCAGATGCACTCTATTTTCTTTTGTTGGGAGACGATTACATTTATTATTGGATCTCTTCTCATTGTGTCCCTTATATTCTTACCTTTATTTTATCTGCTTGTATCTGCACTTCTATCATTTGATTCCACTAGAGAGATATTACTGTGATGGTGAATCATGTTTTTGCACAGTGTGGGTGCATGGCAGGTTTGACATCCTTGGGTTCACCTTAGACTACAGACTTGTATGAAACCAGGGGAGTCACATCCAACTAGCTACTTATGATTGACAGTGACTATGTTAAATCCCCGTCAACCTGTGACTCTCCAAAACTTTGACCTGTTACCTGGAAAGAGGTGAATATAACAGCGTCAGAGCACTAGCAAGAACATCTTCATCCGCCCCAGGGAAAGGTCTAACGCATATAATGGAGGCTCTTCCTATAATATACATAATTTACCTATATCATTTACCATATACTAAGAGGAGTTAAGATTTAGAACCCTACAACACAAGATGAGTATGTCGATGGAGTAATCCAAATAAGGAAATCCTCATATATATACCATGTATCTCAAATTGTGAATTGCTAAACACTAACTCCCAAGATACCATAAACGGATAATAAAACAAATCATCACTAAAAAATCTCATTCAAAACATAATATGAATGTCAATCACGGTATAATACACTACCCTCGGGGTAGGTGTCACAGGAGCAAAAACATAATACTGTGTAATCCTCTTCAACAAAAATGGTGTGGAATTTAGGTGCTCACAATATCCTGTGACTCATCGCAATACCATGCTGCTCACTACCTAACTCATACACCAAGCAGAGTATAGACATATCAGCCTAATCCGAATCACAATGCCTAATCCGAATCACAATGCAAACAAAAGAGATGTGGAGTCTCGGTGCTCACAGTATCCTATGGCTCATCGTAGTACCATGTGGCTCACAACCGAACTCGAACATCTATGTAGAAGTGTGATATGGAGAATAGGTACTTGTAGTATCCTACGGTTCAACACAATCTCGTGTGGCTCATTACCTAACTCATACACCGTGTTAGGACTACTTGTCCAAAAACTTGACATTTTGAAAATGAGTCCCATTTCGGCCAATTATTCCTGCATCGACATTCTTCAATGGATTTTGGTTCAATATCCTTGCTACCTTTTATGATATTGAACACTATATTATATGCAAATGTGTTGTCGACAACTATTTCTTTTCGATTCTATTTTCCTCTAATTGTGACATAACTTATTGATATCTCTTCATCTTCACTAATTTTAGGTACCTAAATTTCTTCTGGAGTTTTATGATTAGTTATATGATGGTTCTCTTCTGGATTTTTTTCAATATCTTAGTTCTCTTCTAGAGTTCTTTCTTCTTTAATGGGTCTATTTTGAGTATTTGCTCCTTTTTTTCGAGGATTTTTTTTATCTTTGGAACCGATTGGCCTACCATGTTTCATGAGTGCTCTAAACTCATTGCTTATAATATTAACTGATTGTCCTACTGGGATGTTAATCTCAATTGGAGCATTTGCAGTTGGTATATGTGACGTTATCAATTTCATTGGGTCAGTAAATGCATTTGGCAATTGATTTTCTATATTTGGCAAATAAATCATCTTTTAAACTTCTAGTTCACATTGTTTTGTGTAAGGATTAAGATGATTTAATGATAATGTATTCCATGTAATTTCTTTCACCAGCTACTTATTTCCCCCCTATTGTTGGGAATTTTGTCTCATCAAAATGACAATCAGCAAACTGCGCCATAAAAAACATCCCCGGTCATTAGTTTAATATATTTAATTATTGAAGGGGAGTCATATCCAACATATATTCCCAACCACCTTTGAGATCCCATATTAGTGCGTTGTGGTGGAGCAATTGGAACACATACCGTTCATTCAAAAAATCTTAGATGAGAAATATTTAGCTCCTAAGCATAAGCCAGTTGTAAAGGAAAGAACTTATGATAACTTGTACGTCTGATGCATATAAATATTGTTGCATGTAAAATAGCATGTCCTCCAGCTGAAATGTGGAGTTTTGTTCTCACGCCTAACGGTTTAGCAATTAATTGCATATGTTTTATCAATAATTCTGCTAGACCATTTTGTGTATGAACATTTGCTACAAGATGTTCAACCTTTATTCCAATTGACATACATTAGTCATTAAAAGCATGAGATAGAAATTCTCCAGCATTATCAAAATGAATTGTGTTAATTGCATATTCTAGAAATTGTGTTCTTAATCAAATTATTTGAGCAAACAATCTTGCAAACACGAGGTTGTGAGTTGATATTAAACATACATGTGACCATCTTGTAGATGCATCGATAAGCACCATCAAAATCAAAATGATGCATATGGTGGATGAATAGGTCTACATATATCACCTTGAATATGTTCTTGAAATGAGGGAGATTCAATCTTAGCTTTATTTAGTGATGGTCTAGTAATTAATTTACCTTGAGAATAAGTAGCACATGCGGATTCATTAGATTGAAAAATGTTCTAGTTTTTCAATGGATGCTCATGTGCATTCTCAATTATTTTTTGTATCATTATTGATCCAGGATGCCCTAGTCAATTATGTGAAATGTGAAAAGTATTTGGATTGGTGAACTTCTGGTTCACTATAGCATATGCTTCAACTGTACTGATTTTTTTGAATTACAAGCCAGAAGAAAATACGGGTAGTTTTTCTAATATACATTTCCTATCCGAAACATTAGTTGTAATATGAAGATATTCGACATTATTCTAATTTACTGTCTCAATATGATATCCATTTCAGCAAATATCTTTAACACTTAATAAATTTTTTTGACACTTGCTAGAGAATAATACGTTTTCCATAATAAACTTTGTTCCTTTAGGGAATAGTAAAATAGCTCTTCCAGAGCCTTCAATTAGTTTTGTACTTCAGGATATTGTATTAACATCCACCTCTCCCATTATCAAATGAGAAAAATAGTTCTTATCTTTAACTATGTTGTGCATTGTTGCACTATTTGCGAGACACATATCTTCATGATTGATCTTGAATCCAATTGAAGACTTAGGAAAATCCATATTTTTTTCATTTAATGAAGGTAAAATATATTATAAGAAATATTACCAATAAGCATAGAATATTAGTATACTTAAAGTTTCGCATTAAACTCACAAGAAATCATATAGTAAATAAAAATGCTGCAGAGTAACTTTAGTTATTCTGGACATTCTTGTCACTAATTAAATGATCAATTCTACCTTCAGGGTTCTCAAAGAAATCAGCTACATCCAAATGTGTTATATCAACAGCATCACCATGGTCAAAATCTTCATTTTGGTAGGCAAGATTTGCCTCTACATCTTTTCCTTTTTCCTTCTAGGATGCTTGATATAGCTCAATAAGATGTTTTAGTGTACAAGTACATGATCAATGACCTTTCATATTGCAACAATAACATATATTTTCTAAATTCATTGAATGCTTATTTTGTCTATTACAATTCTCTTTAATATTGTCCCACTTCTGATGGTAAGATTTATTCTTGTGAGTGGAGGAGTTGTTATTATGACCACAATGACCATTGTAGTTACCTCAGCCGTATCTATAATCATGACCATGACTTTATCCATTAGTCACATTCACTTTAGAGAATGGAGTATGATTAAATAACATAGCATTTATGCTTAAAATTTATCATGTCTATCTAAGCTTCATCAATTTCAATAATTCATTGACTTAATCAAGTTATAAATATTTAGTATTATACTATAATACTTATTTCTTAGAAGAAAACAATAAGCATTTAATTAAACTAACTCATCTTACTTTTTAAGATGTCCAAATCAATATGAAAACATATGTTACAAATTGTTAAAAATTCCCTAAAAAAAGGGTGGAATTTAAATTGATTTCTTTTGATTGTGGAAATAAATATGTTTGTTAAACAAGGTCTAAGAAAACACATAATATTAATGCATTAAAACATTATGATGGTAATAGAAGATATTGCTAAAAGTGTAAACAATTAAGAATGAAACTAAATATATACTATTTTGTAAGATATGAATTCTTAATGATTCCAATCCATACATGTATATGTCATGCTTTCTACATCAAAATAGAATATGTGAAAAATAATGATCAAATTCAAATAAAAGATACAAGCGATAAAATATGGACTAGTTTTGAATTAGCATAAATAATATTTAAACATGTAGATAATAGATTATCTTTAATAAAAACCATATACACATAAACTAAAGTCACACTACATAATGAAAGGATGTTAGTATGATATATTTCATTGTGTAATTATATGTGTATATGTACATATAAAACATAGTAAAGAAAATATACCTTCAATAAGATGATAAAGCTCGAAAAAGTGCTATCATGCTGATAACATGTTGTGTAATAATTTGTAGAACTAACAATTTATTCCTTGAGATTAGGGAACTTAGAGAGCTAGAGAAATTTTCTTTTTCACTTATCCTTTTGCTTCATGCATTATAACTATATATACATATATGAGTTATAAGCCTTTAGAAATAACTTTATAAGTCAAATGGGGAGAAGTAAATTCATCAGTTCATGGACATCCATAAATAGGTTCATAACATTTTCTTGTTTTTTTTTCACTTTTTCTTTGTTTGGTTCAAAGTATGAAAAGAGAAAAACTAAAATTATACAAAATGGGTTGAGGAGTGCAAATGGGTAAGTTTTGTAAAAGAATTATTATTTAATTCAATGCATCATATTGAATAAGTTTTGTAAAAGAATTATTATTTAATTCAATGCATCATATTTCTAAGCAATTTTTATCCATATGTAGAAGAAATTGATTTCTATAAAATACCCCCATTTTTACTACTTTATAGAAAATATTTCTATAAATTTTGAGTGAACCAAACAGAATTTTAAGACATCTAAAAAAATTGTTATTTACAAAAATGTCATTGTTAGGTATTTTCCCAAAACTTTTCTATAAAACAAGTGAACAAAACACTCCTTTAGTCAAAGGAATTTGTGCTTCTTAATGTTACTTTCATCTTTAACATAAATCACTATTAAATTCTTTTGCTAATTGCTAATGTAGCAAGATTTTTTAGGTATTTTTTTAAACAAGATGCTGACTAGATCAGTAAAACTTTGAAAATGCTATGTGCACTATTTTTAGAGTTTTTTTAAAAAAATATTTTTTGCTAAATAATTAGCAAAAGCGACCGTTTTTCTAATTATTTAGAAAAACCGACCTCTTTTTGGCTAACAAGCCAAAAAGAGATCGGTTTTGCTAAATTGGCTCTTTGAACCATACGGGACTGCTAGTCCCGTATGTTTAGTGGCCACTAATTGGCCACTAAACCTAAGCCACAAAACCCACGGGACTACTAGTCCCGTGGGTTTTTTTTTACTTTTTTTATTTTTCCTCCTTTCTTTCTTTCTTTTATTCTCATGTACTACAGCCGCAGCGATCGCCGGTGGTCGTCGCATTCCATCTAAAGCCCTGTCACTGCACTCTTTAGATCCTCGTGAAAGTACCCTAGAGGAGAGTGAATAGGGTAATTGCTAATCTAATCCGATATTAATGCCAAATTAAAACTTATTAACTAATATCCTAGAAATTATGATATACAACAAGTTATGTGCAATGATATGTAATTAAATAACGGACGATATAAACATGAACACAAGATATAAGAGAGATAGTGCACAAATGATAATCGCAAACACAAGACAAATGATCACGAAGTTCGGTTGACCCACGACCTGCGTCTCCACTCCTCACCCTCGAGGAGAATCTCCACTATCTCAAAAATAACTACACAATTGGTTTTCAATGCTCACCGATAAAGTTTATAATCTTACACAATTATCAATACACAATAGAGTTCTCTAAGTGTTGGACTAGCCTGTGTCACCTTCCTCAAGTGCTTGGATTTACAACCTCTCACTTGGCTTTACTACCAACACTACTCCTCTTGGAATTGACCCCGTCTCTCACTAACCACTCCGCTAATTGTCCTTGTGTATTACAACGTGTTCTCTCAATAATAAGGCTCAAATACGAAGGATTTATTCTCTAACAAAAATGAGAATGAAATTAAGCTCACAATCAATGAATTACTTACCACAACCAAAATTATACTTAATGTGAAATACTAAAAGCTCAATAGATTGTGTGTACAATCAATGAGTAAAATGAAATATAAACTCAATTAAAAATCCAGCTTATAGAAATGATAATCAAAATATAAATGGCTAGAGATTGAGTTTAGTAAAACTTCTCTGAAAACAAGAGAGATAGAGATATGAAAATTGAAGCTAAAAACTAAAATGATCTCCTCCTCTTGTGAAGCTCTCTTCACATAAACAACACACTTTATTTCTTTAAAAACTCTTAAACAAACTTGCAAACTTGTTTAAAATTTTTTTCTTAGATAGTTATAAGTATTGAGTATAGAGGGGTATATATAGGTTCTTAAAACAAAGCCCAAAACCAAAGAAAACCCCCTAAAATAACAAAATCCATGAAAATCTGAAACTAGCCGTTATAGTGCCGTCGATCGACTGATGTACCGTTTAGTCGACTGATGAGCTGACCGTTGGCTGAAACTGGAAAACTATCGGTCGATAAATGAAAGCGGATCTGGGCCCAGATCTGGGCCCAGATCTGCCCGTGGCTCGGCCACCGAGCCACCATGGGTGGCTTCGGCCGCCGA
>NC_033794.1:66701978-66709591 GCF_001876935.1 Asparagus officinalis | reverse complement strand
GCCACCCCTAGGTGGATCGGCTTTGGCCGAGCCACCTGGGTGGTTTGGCTTTGGCCGAGTCGCCCGGGTGTGGCGCCGTTGTGTCCGTTGTCCGGTTTTGCGGTTTATCTGAGCTTTGTCGCTGATCTGAACTCTGATTTGGCAGTCCAGATCCTGATTTGGCAGTAAATCCACCTTAGCGTTTGAGTTCGAATCCATTCTATGGTTGAATGACTCGTTGACTCCCCGAATCGTTGGCTTGATTCCGCACGCGAATGGATGCATTCCGTTGCTTGCGTGCGATTCGTTAACTTTGTTGCCTCGTTAATCCGCTTCTTTACCTGTCACTTGGCTTCGGTGTTGTGAACTAACGTTCGTGTTCAGATACGTCACCCGATGCCTCGTTGGTTTATTGAATCACCGTGCCGAGCTGTGCTAAGGGACCTATAAGCAGTTTTATACGCCTACAGATACCCCTTCCAAAGTATTTCAGTCTCGTTCTTTTATAGAAGAGTCTGGAATACTTTGGATATGATTGTCCCAACCTTCAGTCGGTGTAACGGGACCTTGGAATGGCTTCTGTTCTTGATTCCTTCAATCCTTCAGGCTATTCGGTGCTTTGTCGAATGTCTGTAAGGGTCCCGATGCTGCATTTATTGTCTGACCGTTGTCGGAATTCTGAACTTGAAGTCGATTCCTAATTTTCTGATCTTTAGCTCGTGTTTGCTGGTTCAACATAAAACTGACCATCGATTGTTGGCGTTGAGTTTTTATTTTGTGACGCGTTGTCCGGCGTAGTGTTGTTGAGTTATCCTTAAGAATATTTTTAGAAAAATATTCTCCAGAAACTTCTCAACCAAAAAAAGGAAATAGTTTATACTCGTATACCTTATTGGAGTATTAAGAAGCAGTTTATACTCGTATACTTTTCGGAGTATTGATTCTTTCATTGCAACGCATTGATCAGCATTGACCTAGGGTTACGCGTTGACCGGCGTTGACCCTAGGGTTTCGAACGTCGTACGTTGACTTTTTTGATCGCAACGCGTTGACTGGCATTGACCTAGGGTTATGCGTTGACTGGTGTTGACCCTAGGGTTTCGAACGTCGTACATTAACTGTTTGATTGTAACTCGTTGACTGGCGTTGACCTAGGGTTACGCGTTGACCGGCGTCGACCCTAGGGCTTCGAACGTCGTAGGATGCTCAAGTCACGAGACCAACTAATGAGGTTGATGTGTCTGTGACTCTCGCATTTATAGGATTTTTGGCAAACCCCCAGCCATCAACGGGTTTGATGAGCCTTTACCGACTACCGTTTGAGTCGGGCTAATATGCGGATTGTCTAAATCCGTTCCGCATGTAACGTTGTGCTAAGAGAGTGAATTCTCTTAGACTCGGCGCTACGACTTCGAATACGTAGACTTCGCCCTTGTTACGGGAATAGGCTACCCGACAACGTGTATTAGACGCTGACTTATCCCTACTTAGGCTTCGGAATAAAATACCCCAGAATCGAACTCTGGGGGCTTTTTCTACCTTACATGCGGATTGTTTTATGTCCGTTCCGCATGTGATGTTGTGCTAAAGGAATGAACTCCCTTAGACTTGATGCTACGACTTCGAATACGTAGACTTCACTATTGTTACGGGAATAGGCTACCCGGTAACGTGTATTAGACGCTGACTTATCCCTACTTAGGCTTCAGGATAAAATACCCCAAAATCAAACTCTGGTGTCTTTTTCTACGGAGAAAGACTAAACCGGCGACGCGTGTTAGGCGTCGGCATATCCTTTCTTAGGATTCAGGATGAAATTCCCCATGCGTGTAAGGCATGGATTTTAGTGTTATTAATAACAATCTGCCACAATGTTGAATATATGAATGGGTGTTCTTTTTAATGGTTAAGAACTAACCGGTAGCGCGGGCTAAGCGCAGACTTATCCTTGCTTAGGTTTCAGGATAGAATACCCCGTAATCGAACTCTGGTGTCTTTTTCTACGGAAAAAGACTAAACCGGCAGCGCGTGTTAGGCGCAGAATTATCCCTGCTTAGGATTCGGGATAAACTTCCTAGACTGGAATTCTAGTGTCTTCTTCAATCGATGAAAGACTAAACCGGCAACGCGTGTTAGGCATTGACTTATCCCTACTTAGGATTCCCCTAGCCTTCAACGGATTTGGTGAGGCACAGATTTTGGGAGTTGAAAAAGGTGGTGTCTTCTCTTGGGGCAAAGACGAACCCGAAATGGGAGAGGAAGAATTTTATATTCTATCTCCCGACACTGAAGAAGAAGAATTTTATATTCTATCTTCAGCTGGAAAGGAGACTCGAGGTGGGATCTCCACCCCTAGAATCCGGAAAGGTGAAACTAAGAGTGGGATCTCTACTCCGAGAATCGAAAAGATTCAGATAACCCTAACTGTCGGAAGGTTTGATTACCGAACTAATTTCTCATTTATCGAGAGTGAATTTATGGTTTTGGTCCTAACTGTAGGAAGGTTTGACCAAGCAGGAGTTTGAGATGACCCTAACTGTAGGAAGGTTTGATCACTCGATTTGAAAGTGGACCTCTAGTTCATTGGAGGAATCGAGAGGGGACTTTGATTGTGGTCCTAACTTTAAGAAGGTTTGACCAATTGGGAGGTTTAAGTCGATCCTAACTGTAGGAATGTTTGATCGCTCGATTTGTGGACCTCCCGTTCATTGGGGGAATCGAGAGGGGGTTTTGGTTTTGGTCCGAATATTATGTCCAGACTCTAGCAATGAGAGTGGTGAGAATTTGAATGAGAGTTTCTTATTCATCACCTTGCTGTGGTGACCGGGTTATCCCTAAGAATACACTATATGGATTTCTTTTAGGAACTTCCTGTTACATGAATCATCCACCCCCAGCTTCCTTTGCGAAACTGGGTCTGGTATTGTACTCAGTTGGGTGTCCGGGTTATCCTTAAGAATATCAGGCATGGTATTCTCCCGGAACTTCCCGTGAAAGAAAGGAAACAGTTTAGACTCATATACCTGTTGGAGTATGTAAGAAAGCAGTTTAACCTCATGCACCTGTTGGAGGATTGATAAGCAGTTTATACTCGTATACTCTTCGGAGTGTGCAGGGAGCAGTTTAACCTCATGCACCTGTTGGAGGATGCAGGGAGCAGTTTAACCTCATGCACCTGTTGGAGGATTGAGAAATAGTTTATACTCGTATACTCTTTGGAGTCTTGCCGTTCTCATTTGGCTTATTTATACGTTATGACGCCAACTTCAACCAAGGTCTGAATGCTATTCTTGAGAGTAAAGCAATCCTTGGTGGGATGAAGGACCCTTCTGTGGTATGCACAGTACTTTGGATCCGTCGTATTGTCAGCTTCCTCCTGATTTGTGATAGGTGGTAGTTTGATCTTGTTATTTTCAAGGAGGGATTCGAAGATGGCTGGAATGTCTTCGTCCTTGAAAGAGTACTCTTTTTGGAGTTTCGGACCTGAAGTCTTTTGCTGCCTTCGGGATTGCTGTTGTGACGTTTGATTAGCACCACCAGTAGCTGCAGGTGTTTTGCCCTTACCACTGTTCGCGTGGAAAACTGTTGCTTTCTTCATTAATGAGATAATTGTCATCTTGAGTTACAACTTTTTGAGTTACAAAAGATCCGGTCTTTTATAGATCTGGTTACAACTAAATCAAAGAAAATAAAGAAAAATTACAACTTTCCTGAACAGATCGCAAGCTCCTGTTTTGCGGTTGCTTGCTTGTGTGGGTTCTTTGCCGACGCCGGGGTTAATCCGTGGACCACCGCGCGATCTAGATCCGGTCGGATCTACACGAGTATGCGGGTATTATTCCACGAAGGGAATAATAGCCGGGAGGGATTAATCCACCAAGGGAATAATCGCTCAGATCTCGAGATCTAAGACCAAGCTTAGATCTGGAGTGTAGTCTCGTGTAGATCTCAGATCTGTTCTTTCTTCCTCTCGAGATCCTGCCTTTTCTGACGTGGATGGTCGCCGAGGATCAGATCTGAATGTGCAAGTCTTCTGGTCTTCAAGCTCCGAGTTCACTCTTCAATCCGGCAGAGTTTCGGCTCTTGAAAGTTCGACCTCCGAAAATGAACATCTCTAGGCCTATTTATAGGCTCTCAGGACAGTGGCTGCAAAAAGGGAATTGTCGGCCACCTCGGGCCACTGTCGGCCACCTCGGGTGAAGGACCCTCCTGTGGTATGCACAGTACTTTGGGTCCGTAGTGTTGTTAGCTTCCTCCTGATTTGTGATAGGTGGTAGCTTGATCTTGTTACCTTCAAGGAGGGATTCGAAGATGGCTGGAACGTCTTCGTCCTTGAAGGAATACTCTCTTTGGAGTTTCGGACCCGAAGTCTTTTGCTGCCTTCGGGATTGCTGTTGTGACGTTTGATTAGCACCACCAGTAGCTGCAGGTGCTTTGCCCTTACCACGAGAGGCGAAGTTTGAGTCCATAGGATTAGCCGTCGGTAGGTTCCTCTCGGCCTTCTTCCTTCGGAGGAAGCGTTCGGCTTGTTCACCACGCACCTTCAAGTCTTTCCAAGTGTTAGACGGTACTGTTCCCATTGCCTCCAACACATCCAATGCGAGGTTGTTGTGGCAAGTCTGGAGAATAAACTCCTCAGTGATCTGGTCCCGATAGTTCATCGCCTTGTTCCGGAACCTTTTGACGAAGGCGTCAACCAATTCCCCGTCCTTTTGTTTCTCGTCGAGCAACGTTCCGATGGATATCTCGGTGTCGTCGTCGAAGAAATTAGTGAGGAACTTAGTTTCCGTGTTATCCCAGCTACTCATGCTTCCTAGCTTGAGGTGACGATACCAATCGAAGGCGGCTCCACGAAGAGTGCCAACGAAGGACCGTACCATCAGAGGCTCATTACCAGAGACAACACCCAGGTGCGATTTGAAGTAAATCAAATGCTGCGTGGGTGAACCTTTCCCGTCAAACGGCGTGAAGTTAATTAGACTTAACTTCGCCGGATAGGGGATTGATTCCCATTCTCGTGGGTATGGACAAGGAATGCCCGTCTTCTTCATCTCTTTAGCGGAAATCAACGTATTGATTTTGCTCTCGAGATTTTTAATCTTCAGGTTTTCACCTGAGTCTTCATCAGCATTCTCGTTACCACCCCCTACATTGACAGGAGGATTATTGGCATTGTGAGCTTCCTCATCTTCTAGATCAATCTAGTTACGACGATTTGGCTCACCTTGCTGGTTTGTCAGCGCTTGGATTAGCTGGTCATGCATTTCTCTCATACTCTGCATGGCCATCTGCATTTCGTGCTTGAAGCTCTCATGTTGTTTAGCCATGGCTTCTTCAAGCATCTTGCCTACTTGTTCCGCGCTTATCATCAGTGACTCGCGGAGTTGTCCCTCGCTGGATACTGTATTGTCTGATGCGACAGCAGAGCAGAAATCAGATTCTTCATCTTCTGACGGTAATCTTGTCCGAACCCTACCATAAGTTCCTCGTATGATGGCTCCGGACTGCAGACGGGTTACACGCCGGGGTACTTCCGGAATTGACTCAGGATTCTCCTGTGTCGACGTCCCTTTGCTGGTCATATTCGTGGTGACCCTCAGAAATTCTCCATCTTCAACTACTCTTCTTCTTCGTCGGAAACGCCTAGGCCTTGGTTTTGGCGTTTCGGCACTGAGCCTTTCGAAAACCGAAACTCTTTCAGGGACCGCCTTGATGCAGTAGCACTCAGACAATACTGCCCGAATGAGTTTGGAACAGGGGCATTGAGTTTCTAGTCCTCGAGGACTCCTCTTCCTGGTTTTCCTCGTACCACCAACATGATAGTACGATTCGTCTGCTTGAAGGTCAGAATGACCTATCGTGTGTTGGCACTACTTCTCAGGTATAACACTATCGTCATCAGACGATAATGTTTCCTTCTAAGGGCGAACTGCCATCATTGGGCCTTAAAGACTCACGCGCCTCGAAACATGCCTTTTTGGGCGTGAGTTCTCGACGGGCTCCTGGACTTCAATGCGCAAAGTGGCGCGCATAGCTGCCTTGAACTCGTTGTCATGTTGAAGGTGACGACGACCCCCAGCATGTTGAGTCAATCGGGGCTTCTTCATCGGGCTCAAACGTTCTTGAACTGGCGCCTTGCATCGTTCATCGGGAAGTGGACCGAGGCGCCCTAAAACAGACTTCCTTCTTCGAGATGATTCCGCGGGATATCTCGAAGTAGCTATTGGAATTGCCGACGATTTCGGTTGGTTCGCCAGAGGTTGAACCTGCTTCGAAGGCTGCACAGATTGTGCCTTAGTCTGAATCGCCGCTTCAGACTTCGGCCTCCAAACTTGACGGGTTGGTGGCGGCTTCTTGGCCACTTCCTTCTGTAGCCTTTTATGGGCCTCTTGGACTTGAGCCCGTGCCTGCGCTGACATTGCGCGGCGCTTGCAAATGCACTCCTCCAGTGTTGAATGGTTCCGTTTGACACAGACCCATTCGTTCGTTGGCGGCTTGGAGAAGTCGCCATTCATCGGTCGTTGAGGCTGTTTGCCTCTCCTGTTCTTCAGATCCGCGTTGTAGCGGATTCCGTCGGTGGACTCCATCGCTTTGGCGAATTCTTTGGCCAAGCATTGGCGTCGCCTTTGGCGGGCTCTCTTTGAGAGAGTCACCACTCCTTTAGTGACGGAGGAATTAGCAGGAACCAGCTTGATCTGGTTGGAGGTTGGTGGAGCCTCACCCGATGTAACTTTGGCGTCAATCGGGGTGAGATCGTCGTTAGTAGCTTCAACTTCTTCGTACCAACGTACCTTTCTCCTGGAGGAGAACTTCTTGGACTTGCGAGGGGAGGTGGATCCGGACAAGGACGAAAGATACTCCTTAAACTTTTGTTGGTCGAATTCATACTCGACCTCCTCCTCGACCGGGATTGAGATCCGCGTCTGCGACGCGATGATCTCGGCAGCGAGATCGTTGGCTCCCACTGTGGTCGCCAGGTAAAAATCGTAGCTTTCATTGAAGTCATTATACACTCTTTAGTAATAGTTTATCGATTATAAAGATCCGGTTTTTTTATAAGATCCGGTAACAACGAGATCAAAAGAAAAAGAAAAAGTTACAATCTTCCTTGTTTGTCGAACGAATCGCGAGCTCCTGTTTTGCGTTCACTCGCTTTTGTGGGTTCTTCGCCTACGCCAGAGTTAATCCGTGGACCACCGCACGATCTAGATCCGGTCGGATCTACGCAGTATGACGGGTGTTATTTCACAAAGGAAATAACAGCCGAGGGTACTATTTCGCCAAGGAAATAATAGCCTTTAGTTCTCGGGATCAAAGGCCAAGCTTTGATCCGGAGGGTAACTGCGTAGATCTCAGATCTGATCTCTCTCGAACTCCTGCCTTATTTGGCGTGGATGGTCGCCAAGAACCAGATCTGATATCTCCAAATCCTCAAAGTTCTAAAGCTTCAATCTTTTTAAGTTTTGAGCCTTCAATCCAGCAGAGCTTCGCCTCCAAAAGTTCCATCCCTTCACAAATGAGCCACCCCTCCTCTATTTAAAGGCAAATGAAAGCGGATCTGGGCCCAGATCTGGGCCCAGATCTGCCCGTGGCTCCGCCCCCCCGCCACCCCCCGGGGGGCCCGGCCCCCCGCC
>NC_033794.1:66666627-66701968 GCF_001876935.1 Asparagus officinalis | reverse complement strand
GGCTTGGCCATGGCCGAGCCACCTCATGGTGGCTCGGCTTTGGCCGAGCCACCTGGGTGGTTTGGCTTTGGCCGAGTCACCCGGGTGTGGCGCCGTTGTGTCTGTTTTTCGGTTTTGCGGTTTATCTGAGCTTTGTCGCTGATCTGAACTCTGATTTGGCAGTCCGGATCCTGATTTGGCAGTAAATCCACATTAGCGTTTGAGTTCGAATCCATTCTATGGTTGAAGGACTCGTTGACTCCCCGAATCATTGGCTTGATTTCGCACACGAATGGATGCATTCCGTTGCTTGCGTGCGATTCGTTAACTTTGTCGCCTCGTTAATCCGCTTCGTTTCGTGTCACTTGGCTTCGGTGTTGTGGACTGACGTTCGTGTCCAGATACGTCACCCGATGGCTCGTTGGTTTATTGAATCACCGTGCCGAGCTGTGCTAAGGGACCTATAAGCAGTTTTATACGCCTACACCAGCAGCCGAGGATTGAGGCACCTCCAGCAGTTTCGAGGATAGAGGGACAGGTTTGAGCAGTCTAGGAGATCCAGTAGAGGCAGAAGGCACCATTCACTCCACGCGATGCAGAGCAGCAGACCGGTAGAGTGTATGCCATTGGTTCCTCACGATCATGGCGCGAGCGGAGCTGTGGTGGAAGGTACATTCCGTGTGAATTCCTTTCCAGCACATATTCTTTTTGATTCTGGCACTTCGCATTCTTTTATCTCCTATGATTTTACGGTTAGACTTCAGCTTGTAGCTCAACCGTTAGATTTTCCCTATGATTTTACGGTTAGACTTCAGCTTGTAGCTCAACCGTTAGATTTTCCTTTATCTGTATCTACCCCGTTAGGAGTGATATCTCTGTTAGAGAGTGTTTATAGGAGATGCATCGTCTGCTTGGACGATTCTGAGTTCGCAATTGATTTGATCGTGTTGCATATGTCTGAATTTGATGTGATTCTTGGTATGGATTGGCTATCTTCCTACCATGTGAGTATCGACTGTTTTACAAAAATAGTTAGTTTACGAGCAGTTGATGGATCAGAGTTAGTGGTAGTAACCTCCAGAGGTAACTAGTTTGCGGAGTCATTTCTGGCATAAGTAGAGGAGACGATATTGCAGGATCGGGGTACAGATTTGAGTGAGATGCGAGTAGTCTCAGAGTACCAGGATGTCTTCTAGGACATACCAGGATTACCTCCAGTGAGAGAGGTCGAGTTTTGCATAGAGTTACAACCAGGCACCGCATTGATTTCCTGAGCTCCTTACCGTATGGCGCCTGCTGAGATGAGGGAGCTATAGATCCAGATAGATGAGTTGTTTTCTTAAGGCTTCATTCGACGGAGTCATTCTTCATGGGGAGCACCAGTCCTCTTTGTGAAGAAGAAGGACGGGAGTATGCGAGTATGTATAGATTATCGCGAGTTGAACAAGGTCACTATCTATAACAGGTACCCATTACCGCGGATCGACGTCATGTTTGACCAGTTGCAAGGAGCGTAGTGTTTCTCGAAGATAGATCTTCGTTCTGGTTATCATAAGTTGCGAGTTCGGGAGATAGATATTCCCAAGACCGCTTTCTTGACTCGATATGGGTCTTTTGAATTTCTTGTCATGCCATTTGGGCTGACCAATGCACCCATAGTATTCATGGATTTGATGAATCAGGTTTTTCGTCCTTATTTGGACCAGTTCGTAATAGTGTTCATCGACGATATTCTTATTTATTCGAGGTCGGAGGCCGAGCGTGAGCAGCATTTGAGGTTAGCATTGCAAAGATTGAGAGAGCACCAGTTGTATGCTAAATTTAGCAAGTGTGAATTCTGATTATCAGATGTTAGATTATTGGGTCATATCATCAGCCAGGAGGGCATTGTAGTAGATCCGGCTAAGGTAGAAGCCGTACTTAATTGGGAGCCACCGAAGATAGTTACTGAGATTCGTAGCTTCTTAGGCCTGGCAGGCTATTACAGAAAATTCATTCAGGATTTATCGAAGATTGTCACACAGCTTACACACCTTACTAAGAAGGGTGTACAGTTTATTTGGACCACAGAGTGTCAGAAGGTATTTGAGACTTTGAAGACTAAGTTGACTTCAGCACCAGTTTTAGTTATTCCTAGCAGTGATAAGACTTTTATTGTCTACACGGATGCATAACTACCCCACGTATGACTTGGAGCTAGTAGCAGTTGTATTTACACCGAAGGCCTGGAGATATTACTTGTACGGAGTACAGTTTGAGCTATTCACGAATCACCAGAGTTTAAAATACCTATTTTCTTAGACAGAACTTAATCAGAGAAAGCGTCGATGGAAAGAATTTATTAAGGATTATGAATTTGCTATTCAGTACCATCCGGGAAAGGCGAATGTGGTAGCAGATGCTTTGAGCAGGAAGCGTCAACGTGGGCTAGCAGCTTTGAGGTGTTCACTATATCGGGATCTTTATACCCTCAGCCATTTTGATTTCGGGCCAGAGATTGGCGGGAGCCGTATGTTCTTAGGAGCGTTATCTGTACAGCAATCTTGGAGAGATAGAGTAGTCGGAGCTCAGTTAGAGGATTCTTGGATTCAAACCCGAAAGGGGGAGATTTCCAAAGAACCCAAGGATGATTGGACTATTGGAGTAGATGGAGGCCTTAGGATGAAGGGCAAGATCGTTATGCCGAACAATCTACAGCTAAAGAGGGAACTATTTGACGAAGCTCATCGCAACAGATATACAGTGCACCCAGGCACGATGAAACTGTACAAGGATCTGAAGAGGCATTTTTGGTGGAGTGGTATGCGCAGAGAGATTGTAGATTTTATGGCTAAATGTTATACCTTCCAACGAGTTAAGGCAAAACATCAGAGACCTGCAGGAAACCTATAGCCTTTACCCGTTCCGAGTGGAAGTGGGCAGATATTTCCATGGATTTCATAGTGGGGTTGCCCAAGACAAAGAAAGAAAATGATTCTATTTGGATTATAGTGGACAGATTGACTAAGTCCGTACATTTCTTACCTGTGAGGACGACTCATATGGCAGATATGTATGCGAGGATTTTCATTCAGGAGATTGTTAGATTGCATGAGTTCCGGAGATGATTGTATCGGATCGGGGCTCAGTTTTCACATCTCATTTTTGGAGGAGTTTTCAGGATGCTTTTGGCAGTCAGTTATCATTTAGCAGTGTTTTCCACCCCCAGACATATGTACAGACCGAAAGGGTGAATTAGATTTTAGAGGACATGCTAAGTGCGTGCATTATAGATTTTCAGGGTAGCTAGTAGGATCACATCTCACTGATTGAATTTTCATACAATAACAGTTATCAAGCTACCATCGGGATGGCAGCGTATGAAGCTTTGTACGGGAGACCTTGCAGATCACCCATATGTTGGGCAGAGCCAGAGGATAGTCTATATGAAGCTTTGTACGGGAGACCTTGCAGATCACCCATATGTTGGGCAGAGCCAGAGGATAGTCTATTGACTGGTTCAGAGTTAGTTAGACAGACCACAGAGAAGGTGGCATTGATTCGAGAGCACATTCTTGCAGCGCAGAGTAGACAGAAGAGCTATGAAGATCAGCGGAGATGACCTTTAGAGTTCCAGGTCAGAGATTTAGTTATGTTGAAAGTATCACCGATGAAGGGCGTTCAACGTTTCGGTAGACAGGGGAAGCTTGCCCCGAGATATGTTGGTCCTTTCAGGATCATCGAGCGCATTAGAGCTGTTTCTTACAGATTAGACCTGCCAGCATCGATGTCAAGTGTACATGATATCTTTCATATTTCGATGCTTAAGAAGCATCTGCGAGATGATGAACAGCAGAGAGTGATTGACTCACCAGAGATTAAGATTCAGGATGACTTGACTACTGTAGAGATTCCGGTATGCATACTTGCTAGAGAGAATAAAAAGCTTAGAGATAAAGTCATTCCATTAGTGAAGGTGCAGTGGAACCGGCAAGGAGCCGAAGAGATTTCTTAGGAGCGCGAGGTGGATGTTCGTCGCGACTATCCGCACCTGTTTGGACATGTATGATGTATATGCTTTGATAGTAGTCATTATCTAAGTTGTTTAGTCACATTTATATTTACCTCTAACACTAGAATGAGGATATTATCACCTGATCCTTAATCATTTGAAACATATGGTATATACATGAGGGTTTCCTTGTTTGGATTATTTCGCTCGACGTACCATTTTTGCTTAGTTAGGGACTTAGGTAAGAATGTTTGCATTCTAATTGTTTAGCTTTAAATATCATTGTGCTAATGCTATGAGATGAGTACAGAAGGTTTTCTATGTATAGAATACACCTTCTTAATATGTTTTTCCTAGCTTTTGAACTTTGTGAGGTGACTGTCGAATTTCGAGGACGAAATCCTCTTAAGGGGGGGTGAATGTAAAACCCTGATAATTTACGAATAATATAATTAATGTGTGATAAATTATGATATGTGGATATTTAGTATGATAAATATCATTTAATGGTATATAAGTATAATACCATGTGTTTTGAGTATGAACGAGTTCGCACATGAGAGAGAAAAGAGTTGAAATATGCACAAATGGCCAAACACATGAGTATCTAGAAATGCCCAGTCCGGTCGATCGTATATATATATATATATTAGTTTTTCACATTTTTCTCAGTTTTCCTAAGAACCCTAACAGCCACCAAAACCCCCCCAAACCCTAGTTTGATTTCTTGGAGAAGATTGAAGGCTTTCAAGTGGATTTTCGGGTGATTCTTGTCTTTTGGAGTAGATATCTTTTTCAACCTTGCTTCTAACACGTTTTCCTATAACCCCAGACAAGTATCATCTCTGCTAATCCCCCTCCTAGTTTTCAAAATGTTTTTAAAGAGTTTTAAACAAGTTTTGTAGAGCCTAAATGACTAGTTTATGAATAAAGTCAACTTCTTTTGTATTATATGTAAAGAGACTAGGTTTTTCTATGCTAAAAAGATTGAGAACGACTTTTACATAAGTATTTAAGACCTGAAGATGATTTTAAAACATGGTTAATCTAAAGAAAGAAGTTTGATTCGTTGTTTTGAGCTTTTATGCATGTTATTAGGGTTTTGAATACAAATCTAATGCATAGAATCTTGTTTATAAATGTTGAGTTGTTTCCAGATGTTCATATCTGCTGTGACATGTTTGCATACAAGTTTCATGAAGATCTAATCACGTTTAAATCACAAAAACACGAGGTGAACACGACATACACAAAAAATTAAGAATCTGGAATCAAGGTTCAAGGTTGACCGCCACGGTCGACCGAGTGCAGGACAGAGACCTGGGTAGTCTCTGGAGCCCATCGCGGTCGATCGTCAAGGTTGATCGCCAGTTTGTTTTTGGCTGTGCATGTTTATAAGGGTTGGAATTGGTTGTCGAATGGATTTCTCGACCTTATGATGATAGACTATGATATTAGTGATTGTTAAACACTTGGGATGATGGTGAACTTTAGATGTGGACACACACACCGAGATTTGTGTATTTATGCTAGATTGTGTTAGATTGACACACTTTCGACACGAGTTAAGTTGATAAACACATATGAACAATGTTGTTCTATACGTATCCGAAAATAGGGAGATGAAGCCTATTTACTGCAGAACGATTGAGTAAGAGTATTACAAAAGTATCGTTATTACGTGTATCCAGAATAGGGAGATAATAAAACTGATGCGGCATAATTATGTACCAAAATTACAAGTGAACAATTGATCAAGTTATAGTATAAAAAGTTATCGATCCCACGAGGAAGGTGATTTTAAGAGATTATTATAATTGGTTCTTATATTTTGTGCGTGACAAAAATAGGATTAAAGAATAAGTGTGATTGTGATGAGTGATTATTGTGAATATATGCAAGAGACAATAAATTGTATTTTAGAGGAGAGAAAAAAGAATTAAAGAATAAATGAAATCATAAGGCAAGAAAGAAGAATAAATAAAATAAAAAATGAAAAGAAAATTCAAGAAAGTCAAGATGAAGGATTCAATTAAAGATATGAAAAATCTAGAATTTAATCCACTAGCTAATCTCAATTACAAAATAAAAACTATTATCTTTTTATCATATTTTAACATAGATTTATTAAGCATAGACTATCAAACCATTTAAGGAAAATATAACCTATCAAATTATCATCTAAGTCAAAATTACTATTCATTATAAGAACAAGAACAAGATAGTAATCCTAGAATTCATAAGCATAACCTATCAAACCATTTAAGATAAGTATAGATTATCAAATTCTTCTTCTACCAATTAGTTTTCTAGTTGATTATCCTAAACATAAATATTTTAAGTGAAAGAGAATAATTCATACAATATAAAGGAAATTAGACTAGTTTCATACAATTCTAAGATTCCTACAAGAATTAATTTCACATCTTAAGAAATAAAAGCAAGAAGAAAAATAACTAATTACAAAAAGAAAAAGAAAAGAAATATCTAAACTATGAACAAGAAATAAATCTAACTACAAAGAATTAAAATCTAAACTACAAAATAAATTATAAAAATTAAATGCAAGAAAATAAATCTACTCTATAAATTAAAGTATAAAAAGAAATAAAAAGACAAGAAAATAAATCTACACTACAAGCATGAATGTAAATCTAACTAATAAGCAATAATAAAGAAATTACTAAAAAGAAATAAAAGAGAAAAATAAAAGAAAATCAAACCTTCAAACTTTTCTTCATCTCCATCATTATCATCTAACAAAGAGAAGTAGATTTGAAGTGGAGAAAAAATTATTATTATTAATTGTAATAAAAGTTACACATTTGGAAGGCCTTCTCAATTAAGAGTAGCCATCCTCTTCAAATGGAGTTACAAATTTTTTCACACCCCTAGCGTCTTACTATCTACCCCTATTTATAGTAAACATCAGTGAATGAGAGCCATTGGATTAAAATCTTTTTCAAAACAAGCAAATTTCAGCCATAGATCTGTAACAGAATGATGGAGGTGTTAGCCCTTATGTTTTCATGATGTTTTACAACCACCATTATCGGTACTAATTGCTTGTTGAGTAACAATATAGTTAATATATATCAAGCATGTTAGTACTACACATGGAGGATTGGATGGAATATGAGCTACAACGATGATATCCAAAGGAGGAGGAGGTATAGTGATGAAGCAACGTTCATTCAAGAAAACTAAATGCATAAGAAGCTTCATCAAACTCAAGCTATATCAAGATTCAAAGAATTGTATTCTACGTGAGGATATTAGCTAGTTTTTATTTTCTCTCTAGTGCTAAAATGTAGGCAAGTAGTTTAGATTTTGTTTGAAGCTATTGGGATATCACACACACGTTTTCATACTTATACTTTTTAGCGTTTTCACAAAATATTATTTTTCACAAGTTTGAGGACCTATTAGAAAAATTATTTTTTCCAAACAATTTGTTTTTAGTGTCAAAAACATTTTACAGAGTTTCACAATTTTTGAAAGTCAAATAAATATTTTACAGAATTTTTAAGAGAGTCAAAATCAGTTTTTCTGTATGTATTAGTTTGCGGTCGACCGCCACGGTCGACCGCCACGGTCGACCGTGCCTGAGTTCATTCGTTCGGCCGCCCGCCACGATCGATCATGAGCTCGAGATTTCCCATGGTCGACCGCAGAAGTCTCTGGACTTTTTCTCTATTTTTGAGCTGTCTCGCGGTTGACCGCGAAAATGGTACGGTCGACCGCCGCTTATTTTCAACTGTCTTTTGGTACAGATCTCTATGCCGATTATTCCTAGTTTTGGGGGATTTGGGTATGGGTTTAAACTGCTGTGTTTTCTCCTATTTAAACCCCCCTATACCCCTTCTTCTTCCTGTCCCACGCCATTGAAAAACTAAAGATTTTCTTTTACTAAGAGCTAAAATTTTCAAACTTTTTTTCTGTGTTTTCCTATGTTCACATCCCAGCTTCTGTGTAATCTTTCTCCTTGTCATAGGGACATTGTAAAGAGAGAGTTTTTACACCATTACTACTGTTGAGAGCTTGATCTTGTGAAGATCAACTATGTGGGAGTGTGATCTTGTGGTGATCAACTGTGTAGTTGTGAGATCTTGTGGAGATCGTTGTGTAGAAGAAGTTTTAGCTTCTAAACTGGGTTGTGTAGTGGATTTCTCCTCGAGAGTGGGGAGCGGGGACGTAGGTCAGCGAACCGAACCTCGTTAACACATCGTGCGTCACTTGGATAACGATTTCTTACTCTATCTCCTTTACATTTGTTGTTCATTATAGTGGTGTATTGCTTACCTTATTTTTATTGCACAATTATAGCCTTAAGACCCTAATCATCCCCCCTTTAGGGTCCAACAATTGGTATCAGAGCTTGGTCTCTATATTAGTCTTTGGTCTAACCATCTTAGAGAAAATATCTTATGGAGGCTTTAATGAATGTGCATATGCTAGAAGGACAATCCACCACTAGACCATCACTTTTCACCGGTAGTAATTTTGCTTATTGGAAGGCTAGGATGAGGATTTACCTTTGTTGCATTGATCTTGACATCCTAGAACTCATAGAGAAAAAATATGTAGAAAAGCCCAAAGTCGGGACTATTACCGATGGAGAATGGTACCAAGCCAATCTCAATGCAAAGGCTATTAATACCTTAATTTGTGGTCTTTCCCCCAATGAGTATAATAGGGTTTCCACGTATGAAACCGCATACGAAATATGGGTGAAATTGTGTATTACACATGAAGGAACCCCCCAAGTTAAGGAATCCAAAATTAGTGGGCTTATGCATGAATATGAGTTATTTAAGATGCTTCCTAATGAATCCATTGATGCTATGTTTTCTCGCTTCACTAACATAATCAATGAATTGCATGGTCTTGACAAGAAATTAACCATCCAAGAGACGAACTACAAGATCCTTTGTTAATTGACTCCAATATGGGAACCTAAAGCTACGGCCATAGAGGAAGCTCATGATCTCACCACTCTAGCTCTCGATGGTCTCATCGACAAGCTTAAGGTTCATGAGAAAAAGCTCAAGGGAAAGGAGAAGGAGGAAGTACCCCCACGGGAAGTTGAGGAGCCATCACCAAAGATAAAGACCATAGCTCTCAAAGGAGCTAGTGACAACTCCTCATCATCATCGTCGAAAAGTGAAGTTGATTTTTCTAGAGAAGTGGCTCACATCTCTAAAAGAATTTCTTGACTCATTAAAATGAATAAGAAGTTTAATCCCCGATCTAACAACAAATTTTCTTCACTTGTAGGAAAATGTTTTGAATGCAATGAACCGTGTCATATCGCCAAGGATTGCCCCAAACTCAAGGAGAAATACATGAAGTACAAGAAGAAGAAAGCCATGTATGCCGGATGGGAAGAATCTAAACCAAGTGATTCGGATAGCAATGAAGAAGGAGATAAACTTGCTCTTCATGAGCCTAACATTTGCTTCATGGCCTATGATAAGGAGGTAGTTTCCGACACCAAAAGTGAATCCTTTTATATGCAATGTGATCTAGCTACGGCTTTAGAAGAATTGAATGTTGAGTTTAAAAGGATGTCAAAAGAATTTTTCTCCTTTAAAAAGTTACATGCTTCTTATGATGCCAAACTAAAACAATTACAAACCTCTCTTGCATTAAAAGATGAATTGCTAGGGGATCTTGATTTTGAAAACAAACAATTAAGATCCAAGATTGAAAGATTAGAAATTGAGAGTGGTAGGATTAGACTCACTCATACTTATGCTAATCATCATCACTATGGTAGAAATAGATTTCATAGATCTTATGCTCCTACACACAAGAGAATTTTTGTGTGCACATATTGCATGAAACATGGTCATATTTTTACTCATTGTAGTATCAAAGATAATCATGATTTTTATGACATGACATGGGTACCCAAAGGTACCAAGCTTACTAACCACCAAGGACCCAAGATTTGGGTACCTAAAGTTACTACACCTTCATCTCTTGTAGGGAACATCACGGCAACGACGTAGAGAGATGTGGTACCTTGATAGTGGTTGCTCACATCATATGACGGGCAACAAAGAGCTATTTGCAACCTATCAAGGATTGAAGGAGGTAGCGTCTCCTTTGGTGGTGGAGAGAAATGTAAAATCATTGGTATTGGATGTATTGGTAAGACACCCTCTCCCGTTATAGAAGATGTTTATTTGGTTAAAGGCTTAAATCATAATCTTCTTAGCATTAGCCAATTGAGTGATAAAGGTTTTGATATTTCTTTTAAACCGTACAAATGCATTATTAGTATGAATGGAAAATTTGTTTTTGTTGCTAATCGAAAATTGTAGAACCCTGTAATTTTTATATGAATATATGTGAATTATTAGTAAATAAATAATTCTTTTATGATAAATAGCTTGAGGTCATTAATATACATGGTAATAAGTTATTTGAGATGATATGAGAGTTTGGGTGTAGAGTTTTGTGCGTTGGTTTTGCAAATTAGCAAAACATGCACAAAATTGAATTTTTCCAGATCAGTCGACACATCAGTCGACTGACTGTATCGGTCGACACATCAGTCGACTGATACGCTGATTTCTAGTTTTTCAGGTTTCGGGTCTGTTTTGATTTGGTTCTGGTTTGGGTCGGGTTTAACTGTTCATATATTTTTCCCCTTCACCCGAAATCACCCCCTTCATCTTCAGAACTGAGAAAACCCTAGCCCCCTCTCCCCTATCTTAAACCCTAGTTTTGTTCTTGGTGATTTGGGGGAGAACTTGGAGGATTTTCGTCGAAATATTCACATTGCAGCAAAGGGGATCCACTCTCTCTCAGATCCAGGAGTTGTTCATCACCCAGAGGCGAGTAACATCTCGGCGAACTCTATCCCTTTTGTTTTACATGAATTTATTGAGTTTAATGAGTTTTTATTGAGCCAAAAACGTATTTTTAGTACAAAGAATAAATCTTCATGGTATATGATGTGAAGTATTGAGCTTCTCAGTTTATAAAAAGATCATCAATGTTTTATTAAAGAGACATGGTATATGATGTGAAGTATTGAGCTTCTCAGTTTATAAAAAGATCATCAATGTTTTATTAAAGAGAACTAGATCTAAAAACGTTTGACAAGAGTTATTTCATGATTTATTGATTTCAAAACGTATCAAACACGTTTTTATGTTTTTACGGTTTTTGATAAATGTATACATGTAGATCTTTCATTCCAGTTTGGTACATATATGTTAATATCAGTATTTTTCATGCTTGGGATTGATGGGGATGAGTTTAGATCAACTTTTGGGTGAATAATAACCTGTGCAGAGTTTCTGCAGTCAATCGGTCGACTGATCAGTCGACCGACGGGCTGAAATCTCAGTCATCAGTCAACTGATCAGTCGACTGATGGGTTGATTTGGTTTTCCCACCTCCGCAGTCGACAGATCGGTCGACTGGTGAGCTGAGGCTGTGCTGCCTGAGCTTGTCAGTCGACACATGTCGACTGGTGAGCTGAGGCTGTGCTGCCTGAGCTTGTCAGTCGACACATGAGTCGACTGACATCATCAATCGACACACCAGTCGACTGATGAGTTGTTTTACAGATTCTTAAATCTGTCTGAGTTGCTTTTCGGGGTTGCCTCGATGACCTGACACTAGTTCACCATGCTAATGATTTATCTGTACGTATGGGTTGATTTTTGACCCAAGTTTAGATATGTACACTGAGACGCGTGTGAGTATAGAATATGTATATCAGTCCGCATATACTTTTTCACAGTTACACAGTCCTCGTGTTGGACTATAATCCATAGAAGTCCTCGTGTTGGACTATAATCCATTTTTGTCCTCGTGTTGGACACTTGCCACTTATTCCATGTGTTTGGAAAACCACAGTATCTAGTTCCTGTATCGGACATATTTCTTAACCCTGTATATGACTTTCTCACAGGAGTTATATGACATGACACTCATGTAGGCTATGACATGGCACTGTATTTATGCTCTGGGGTTTGTTGTATTTCTTTTATTATTGTTCCTGTACTAGAACTTCGGGTTTGGTGTTTAGGAATTTACAATTTGAGATACAAGGTATATACATTAGGGTTTCCTTGTTTGGATTATTTCGCTCGACGTACCTATGCTCGTGTTGTAAATTCCTAAATACTAAAAATCCTCTTTAGTAAGATCAATGATTTTAGATCTATTATGTATTATCTATATTTTTTTATACAACGAGCCCTGTTCCTTTGGGGTTGGTTGTGATGTTGCTCGCTAGCGCTTTGACGCTCATTGTCCCTCCTCCTTTCAGGTAACGAGACAGGAGCCCAGAGAGTCGCAGGTTGATGGCGACACACTTTAGTGTTCAGCTATCTATTTTAGCTATGTTTTATTTTGGAGCTCCACTATAGTTTTGTTTGACATTTGAGGTCTATTCTCTAGATGTTATAAAGGTTGTATGCCTTATTTCCTTTACTCAGATATTTATACTTGAAACTTGTTGAGTATTCCAGTTATCTATTCAAACATTGACTATGTATTTCTGTATATTGGATGATGAGATATCAATGTGATCGCTATCACTTCATCAGTTATTTCTTGTATTATCTTTTACTTGCTTTTGTACCTACACCTATTGTTGACTCCACTAGATAGATGTTAATTGTGAGGGTGAAACATATTGCACGGTGTGGTGCATGGCAGGTTTGACATTCTTGGTTTCACCTTGGACTGCAGCCTTGTGTGAACCCAGGGGCGTCACAGTTGGTATCAGAGCTCTAGTTCCAGTATCCTTAGGATCATCCTGTGTCGAGTCGTGGAGCTAGGATAGAGTTTCTTAGGATTCATGTATAGAGTCCGTAAGGAGTTCTTAGTATGAGTGAGGATAATATATGCGTATATCTCAAAATTTGAGAATTTTTTTTTATGATAACTATTTGGTGTAAATTTAAAGTATTTGTGTGAATACTATATGATGTGAAAATTTCAATGTGATACGTTATTTATAAAGGTCTATTTTGACTCATAAACTCTCATTTTCTTATGATCAGAGAGATGGCAGGACGTGGTAGACCTCGTACTCGGAGAGCTAGCCAGGCAGAGTCATAGTAGACACCATGTGAGCAGCAGCCAGCTCAATCTGAGCCTCAGCAGGCTGGCTCCTCAGTATTTGGTGGATATCATGGCTCCTCTGATTGCCCGGATGACAGCCATTGAGGAGTTGGTGACGACTCCTATAGCACCGTGGACACCACCACCTCTAGTAGTTACACCACAGGGGATACTAGCCGTCTCAATCAGAGAGAGACCCAAAGGTAGCGTCTGTAGCTGTTCCTCTAACAGTCTCAGATAGAGCCACTGAGTAGGAGGCTTGGCTCCGCATGGTAGAGGGGTACCAGAAGATAAGGGCACCAGAGTTCCAGGGATCACCAGATCCTCTTGCAGTCCATAAGTGGAAGGAGGATGTGGGTAATATTCTTGACATACTCAGTGTGGATTAAGTTCAGAAGCAGAGATTGGCATCCTACAGCTTGAAGGGAGATGCCGGGAGATGGTACCGACTTCAGTTTACTCCAGAGCAGAGGATGACCCTCACATGGGAGGACTTCATATACTTCTATGATGGGCAGTACATTTCTTCTGCAGCACGGACTGGGAAGGAGCTTGAGTTGTCCAGGTTGACTCAGGGGGACATAACCGTTGCAGATTTTGAGAGCAGGTTCATGGAGTTGCTACATTTCACGGGTATGTGGAAGATAGGAGAGCGTCAGGCTCAGATGTTCTTGGCAGGGCTTCGCCCTAATCTCCGCCGATACCTAGTCTCGAGTCTATTCAGTTAGGGAGGTAGCTGAGGCCGCCACTTCACAGGAGATTGAGACTAGCATGTTCCAAAAGGATAAGGAAGGGAAGGCCAAGGCAGGGTTGCGTGGTGACAAAGGCAAGAACAAGAGATCTTTTTCTAGACATCAGCAGCAGCATTAGGGCTCTTATAAGAAGGGATCCCAGCAGGATCAGAGAGCGCATCAGCAGCGCAAGTTCCAGGGATCTTGTTTTAACTGTCACAAGGTCAGGCATAAGGCATCGGAGTGTCGTAGCGCACCAGCAGGAGCCCAACAGGTCAAGGGTCCGAACCAGCAGCAGCGCCAGCAGGGCAGAGGTTAGGGCCAGCAGAACAGACTCGAGGCACCGCCAGCAGCTCAGAGGACTGAGGGGTAGGTTCGAGCAGGTCAGGAGGTTCATCGGGGGCAGATTGTCCCATATTCTTCATCTCTAGTAGCAGAGCAGTCTTTAGTCACAGGCAGGGTTTATGCAGTAGTTTCCCGTGATCATGGAGCTAGCGGAGCCGTAGTGGAGTGTACGTTCCTTGTGGATTCTTTCCCCGCCCATATTCTTTTTGATTCGGGAGCTTCGCACTCTTTCATCTCTCATGCATTTATGGCTAGACTCCAGCTCGTAGCTCAGCCTCTAGACACCCATTTATCTGTTTCCACCCCTTTAGGTAAGGTATCGCTTCTGGAGAGCGTTTGTAGGAGGTGTACCGTCAGTTTAGACGAGTCGGAGGTCATAGTTGATTTAATAGTGTTGCATATGTCCGAGTTCGATGTCATCCTTGGTATGTATTGGTTGTCTTCCTACCATATTAGTATTAACTTCTTTGCGAAGACAGTCAAGTTGCGAGCGTCCGATAGGTCCGAGATGATTGTAGCCACCTCTCAGGGCAACCGATTTGCGGAGTCATTTCTAGCGTACATCGAGGAGGTGATGCGACGGGATCAGGGTGCTGAGTTATTAGAGACTAGAGTTGTCTCAGAGTATCAGGATGTCTTTCAGGACATACCTAGATTACCCCCGGTGAGAGAGGTAGAGTTTTGTATTGAGTTGCAGCCAGGCACCGCCCCGATATCCCGCGCACCCTATCGCATGGCACCAGCTGAGATGAGGGAGCTTCAGGCCCAGTTGGATGAGTTGTTAGCTCAGGGTTTTATTCACCGGAGTCATTCTCCGTGGTGCGCGCCGGTCCTCTTCATGAATAAGAAGGACGGTAGTATGAGATTATGCATAGATTATAGAGAGTTGAACAAGCTCACAGTCCGGAATAGGTACCCACTACCTAGGATTGATGACTTGTTTGACCAGTTGCAGGGAGCGTAGTATTTCTCAAAGATTAATGTTCGTTCTGGCTATCATCAGTTGTGGGTTCGGGAGATGGATATTCCCAAGACCGTCTTTCTTACTAGATATGGATCTTTTGAGTTCTTGGTCATACCATTTGGGTTGACCAATGCACCCACGGTATTCATGGACTTGATGAACCGGGTCTTCTGTCCCTTCTTAGATCAGTTTGTGATCGTTTTCATTGATGATATTCTCATTTACTCGAGATCGGAGGCAGATCACGAGGAGCATCTACGGATAGCATTAAGGACTCTTTAGGAGCATCAGTTGTATGCCAAGTTCAGCAAGTGCGAATTTTAGCTTTCAGAAGTCAGATTTCTTGGCCACATCATCAGTAGAGAGGGCATAGCAGTGGACCCGGCCAAGGTCATGGTAGTTCTTGATTGGGAGCCACCGAAGACGGTGACAGAGATTCGCAGCTTTTTGGGTTTAGCTGGATATTACAGGAAGTTCATTCAGGACTTCTCGAAGATTGCGATGCCTATTACACTTCTTACGAAGAAGGGTGTATAGTTCATTTGGAGCATGGAGTGTCAGAAGACCTTTGATATTTTGAAGACTAAGTTGACTACAGCGCCGATTTTGACTATTCCGAGCAGCGACAGGACATTCGTCGTGTATTCAGATGCATCGTTGGCAGGCTTAGGAGGCATATTGATGCAGACTCAGAGGGTAGTAGCTTATATCTCACGGCAGTTGAGGGTGCATGAGCAGAACTACCCCACTCATGACTAAGTCATGGAGGCACTACTTATATGGAGTGTAGTTTGAGTTATTCACAGACCATCAAAGTCTGAAGTACCTCTTTTCCCAGAAGGAACTCAACCAGAGACATAGGAGATGGATTGAGTTTATTAAGGACTACGAGTTCGCGATCCAGTACCATCCAGGGAAGGCGAATGTCGTGGCAGATGCTTTAAGTAGGAAGCGTAGACATCAGGTTTCAGCTTTGAGGTGTTCATTACATCTTGGAGTGACAGAGTTGTCAGAGCCCAGTTGGGAGACTCTTGGATTCAAATCCGAAAGGAGGAGATTTCCAAGGAGCCTAAGACTGATTGGATCATTGGAGCAGATGGAGGCCTTCGGATGAAGGGCAGACTAGTCATGCCAGCCAGTGCCGAGCTAAAGAAAGAGTTACTTGATGAAGCTCATCGTACTCGATACACTGTACATCCAGGGACTACTAAGATGTACAAGGACCTGAAGAGACACTTATGGTGGAGTGGTATGCGAAGGGAGATTGCAGAGTATGTGGCTAAGTGCTTTACCTGTCAGCAGGTGAAGGCGGAGCATTAGAGACCGGCAGGAACACTTCAGCCTTTATTATAGGATTGCCGAAGTCGAAGAAGGGGAATGATTCAGTTTGGGTGATTGTGGACCGGTTGACAAAGTCGGCACATTTCATTCCACTGAGGACTACCTATACCGCCGAGGCATATGCGAGGATATTTATCAGGGAGATAGTTCGACTTCATGGAGTTCCAGACACGATTGTATCGGATTGAGGTTCGGTGTTTACTTCGCACTTTTGGAGGAGTTTTCAGGACTCTTTTGGCAGCAGTCTATCATTCAGCAGTGTTTTCCACCCTCAGACGGATGGTCAGACAGAGAGAGTAAATCTAGTGTTGGAAGACATGTTGCGAGCTTGTGTCATTGACTTTCAGAGCAGTTGGGAGGATCATATTCCACTGGTAGAATTCGCTTATAACAATAGTTATCAAGCGACGATTGGTATGGCCCCGTATAAAGCATTGTACGGGAGACCTTGTTGGTCACCGATATGTTGGGCCGAGCCGGAGGACAGGTTGATGCTTGGGCCGGAGCTGGTGAGGCAGACTACTGAGAAGATAGCCTTGATCAGAGAGAGGATTCTAGCAGCTTTGAGTTGGCAAAAGAGCTATGTCGATAAGAGACGAAGACCCTTGGAGTTTCAAGTTAGAGACTCAGTTATGCTGAAGGTGTCGCCTATGAAAGGCGTACAGTGATTCGGACAATGGGGGAAGCTTGCGCCGAGATACATTGGACCATTTCAGATTTTGGAGCGTGTTGGAGTTGTGTCATACAGACTAGATCTTCCAGCATCGATGTCTAGTATACACAATGTATTTCATGTTTCTATGCTCAAGAAACACTTGCATGATGAGTAGCAGCAGCGAGTATTGGATGCACCAGAGATTGAGCTTCAGGAGGATTTGACTACTGTCGAGATTCCGGTTCGTATTCTTGCCAGAGAGGACAAGAGACTTAGGAACAAGGTAATTCTCTTGGTGAAAGTTCAGTGGAACCGAGGAGGCATTGAGGAGATTTCTTAGGAGCGCGAAGAGGATTTGCGCGCGACTACCCACACCTGTTTGAACAGGTAAATTAAAATTTTTATGATGTGTATCTCATATGATGTTTATATCTTTAGTTATATTTACATTTAACACTAGAATGGGAATATTCGCGCTTAATTCTTAATCTTTCAGAACACATGGTATATATATGGGGGGTTCCTTGTTTGGATTTTTCACCCGATGTAATAGTTCCACTAGATTAGGGTTTGAACGGGAATATTATCATTTTAGATTGTTAAGTATAAATAACTCTATATGTTTATCTGGAAGTTCATGTTGTGAGATGCGTATGGTTTCCGAATTTCGAGGACGAAATTCTTCTAAGGGGGGAGAATGTAGAACCCTATAATTTTTATATGAATATATGTGAATTATTAGTAAATAAATAATTCTTTTATGATAAATAGCTTGAGGTCATTGATATACATGGTAATAAGTTATTTGAGATGATATGAGAGTTTGGGTGTAGAGTTTTGTGCGTTGGTTTTGCAAATTAACAAAATATGCACAAAACTGAATTTTTCCAGATCAATCGATACATCAGTCGACTGACTGTATCGGTCGACACATCAGTCAACTGATACGTTAATTTCCATTTTTTCAGGTTTCGGGTCTGTTTTGATTTGGTTCGGGTTTGGGTCGGGTTTAAGTGTTTGTATATTTTTCCCCTTCACCGGAAATCACCCCCTTCATCTTCAGAACTGAGAAAACCCTAGCCCCCTCTCCCTATCTTAAACCCTAGTTTTGTTCTTGGTGATTTGGGGGAGAACTTGGAGGATTTTCGTCGAAATCTTCACATTGCAGTAAAGGGGATCCACTCTCTCTCAGATCCAGAAGTTGTTCATCACCCAGAGGCGAGTAACATCTCGCCCAACTCTATCCCTTTTGTTTTACACAAATTTATTAAGTTTAATGAGTTTTTATTGAGCCAAAAACGTATTTTTAGTACAAAGAATAAATCTTCATGGTATATGATGTGAAGTATTGAGCTTCTCAGTTTATAAAAAGATCATCAATGTTTTATTAAAGAGAGATGTGAAGTATTGAGCTTCTCAGTTTATAAAAAGATCATCAATGTTTTATTAAAGAGATCTAGATCTGTAAATGTTTGACAAGAGTTATTTCATGATTTATTGATTTCAAAACGTATCAAACACGTTTTTATGTTTTTACGGTTTTTGATAAATGTATACATGTAGATCTTTCATTCTAGTTTGGTACATATATGTTAATATCAGTATTTTTCATGCTTGGGATTGATGGGGATGAGTTTAGATCAACTTTTGGGTGAATAATAACTTGTGCAGAGTTTCTGCAGTCAATTGGTCGACTGATCAGTCGACCGACGGGCTAAAATCTCAGTCATCAGTCGACTGATCAGTCGACTGATGGGGTTATTTGGTTTTCCCACCTCCGCAGTCGACAGATCGGTCGACTGGGGAGCTGAGGCTGTGCTGCCTGAGCTTGTCAGTCGAAACATGAGTCGACTAACATCATCAGTCGACACACCAGTCGACTGATGAGTTGTTTTACAGATTCTTAAATCTGTCTGGGTTGCTTTTCGGGGTTGCCTCGATGACCTGACACTAGTTCACCATGCTAATGATTTATCTGTACGTATGAGTTGATTTTTGACACAAATTTAGATATGTACACCGAGAAGCGTGTGAGTATAGAATATGTATATCAGTCCGCATATACTTTTTCACAGTTACACAATCCTCGTGTTGGACTATAATCCATTTTTGTCCTCGTGTTAGACTATAATCCATTTTTGTCCTCGTGTTGGACACTTGCCACTTATTCCATGTGTTTGGAAAACCACAGTATCTAGTTCCTGTATCAGACATATTTATTAACCCTATATATGACTTTCTCACAGGAGTTATATGACATGACACTCATGTAGGCTATGACATGGCACTGTATTTATGCTCTGGGGTTTGTTGTATTTCTTTTATTATTGTTCCAGTACTAGAACTTCGGGTTTGGTGTTTAGGAATTTACAATTTGAGATACAAGGTATATACATTAGGGTTTCCTTGTTTGGATTATTTCGCTCGACGTACCTATGCTCGTGTTGTAAATTCCTAAATACTAAAAATCCTCTTTAGTAAGATCAATGATTTTAGATCTATTATGTATTATCTATATTTTCTTATACAACGAGCCATGTTCCCTTGGGGTTGGTTGTTATGTTGCTCGCTAGCGTTTTGATGCTCGTTGTCCCTCCCCCTTTTAGGTAACGAGCCAGGAGCCCGGAGAGTCGCAGGTTGATGGCGACACACTTTAGTTTTCAGCTGTCTATTTTATCTATGTTTTATTTTGGAGCTCCACTGTAGTTTTGTTTAACATTTGAGGACTATTCTCTAGATGTTGTAAAGGCTGTATGCCTTATTTCCTTTACTCAGATATTTGTACTTAAGACTTGTTGAGTATTCCAGTTATCTATTCAAACATTGACTATGTATTTCTGTATGTTGGATGATGAGATTCAATGTGATCGCTATCACTTCATCAGTTATTTCTTGTATTATCTTTTACTTGCTTTTGTACCTACACCTATTGTTGACTCTACTAGATAGATGTTATTTATGATGGTGAAACATGTTATTGCACGGTGTGGTGCATGGTAGGTTTGACATTCTTGGTTTCACCTTGGACTGCAGCCTTGTGTGAACCCAGGGGCGTCACAAAAATCTAATGTGTATATTTTTTAGATGAATGAATTAGTGAATCAAGATGTGAAGTGTCTTGCGGCAATTGATGAAAACCCTTGGATTTGGCATAAAAGGCTTGGACATGCAAACTGTTCGCGGGAAAAATTGTTGCTTTCTTCATTAATGATTCCATTGTACACTCTTGTAATAGTTTATCGATTACAAAGATCCGGTCTTTTTATAAGATCCGGTTACAACGAAAATCAAATTGAAAAGAAATGAAAATTACAACTTTGTTTCCTTGTTTGTCGAACGAATCACGAGCTCCTGTTTTGCGGTCGCTCGCTTTGTGGGTTCTTTGCCTGCGCCGGGGTTGTTTGCCGTGGACCACCGCGCGATCTAGATCCGGTCGGATCTACGCAGTACAACGGGTATTATTTCACCAAGGAAATAATAGCCGGGGAGGATTGTTTCACCAAGGAAACAATCGTCCAAGTCTCGGGATCTAAGACCAAGCTTAGATCCGGAGTACCACCGAGCCACCTCAGGGTGGCTCGGCTTGGGCCGAGCCACCTTGAGGTGGCTTGGTTTGAGCCGAGCCCCTCCGGGTGTGTTGTTCCGTCGTTTTCCGCTCTTGGTTCTATCTGTGATTCGGTTCTGTGGTTGATTTATCCAGACTTGATTCGTTGACCTGATTTGGCAGTAAATCCGGCTCCCGATTAGGCAGTAAATCCACTTCTGAGTTCTAGTCCGAAACTGATCTTGATTCGATCGTGATTCGTTCGAGTCCGCTCTCGGTTGGATGACTCGTTGACTCTTCGAACACTTGGCTTGATCCCGCACGCGAATGGACGTATTCCGTTGCTTGCGTGCGATTAGTCAATCTCGTTGCCTCGTTGGTTTGTCGGTTTATGCCGAACTGTTCTAAGGGACCTATAAGCAATTTTATATGCCTACAGATACCCCCTCCAAAGTATTTCAGTCTCGTTCTTTTATAGAAGAGTCTGGAATACTTTGGATACGATTGTCCCAACCTTCAGTCGGTGTAATGGGACCTTGGAATGACTTCCGTTCTTGATTCCTTCAATTCTCCAGGCTATTCGGTACTTTGTCGAATGTTTGAAAGAGTTTCGGGCTGCATTTATTGTCTGACCGTTGTCGGAATTTTGAACTTTGAAGTCGGTTCTTGATTTAGCTGACCATCGATTGTTGGCGTCGAGTCTTTATCTGCTATGCGTTGTCCGGCGTTGTATTGTTAAGTTATCCTTAAGAATATTTATAGAAAACATTCTCCAGGAACTTCTCAAAAAATTAGGGAACAGTTTATACTCATATACCTTATTGGAGTATTTAAGAAGCAGTTTAACCTCATGCACCTGTTGGAGGATTGAGAAGCAGTTTATACTCATATACTTTTCGGAGTGGTGATTCTTTCGTTGCAACGCATTGATTGGCGTTGACCCAGGGTTACGCGTTGACCGGCGTTAACCCTAGGGTTTCGAACGTCGTACGTTGGATTTTTGCTCGCAACGCGTTGACTGGCGTTGACCTAGGTTTACGCGTTGACCGGCGTTAACCCTAGGGTTTTGAACGTCGTACGTTGAATTTTTGCTCGCAACGCGTTGACTGGCGTTGACCTAGGGTTACGCGTTGACCGGCGTTAACCCTAGGGTTCCGAATGTCGTTGGATGCTCAGGTCACGAGACCAACTAATGAAGCTGATGCGTCAGTGACTCTCGTATTTATAGGATTTTTGGCAAACCCTCAGCCATCAACGGGTTTGATGAGCCTTTACCGACTACCGTTTGAGTCGGGCTAGCATGCGGATTGTTTTAATCCGTTCCGCATGTGACGTTGTGCTAAGAGAGTTAACGCTCTTAGTGCTACGATATTGAATACGTAGACTTCGTCTTTCTCACGGGAATAGACTACCCGGCGACGCGTGTTAGGCGTTGACTTTAGGGTTTTTGGCTAACCCCCAGCCTTCAACGGGTTTGATTAGCCTTTACCGACTACCGTTTGAGTCGGGCTAGCATGCGGATTGTCTAAATCCGTTCCGCATGTAACGTTGTGCTAAGAGAGTGAATTCTCTGAGACTTTGTGCTATGATGTTGAATACATAGGCTTCGCCATTGTTACGGGAATAGGCTACCCGGCAACGTGTATTAGACGTTGACTTATCCCTACTTAGGCTTCGGGATAGTATACCCCAGAATCGAACTCTGGTGTCTTTTTCAATCGGTAAAAGACTAAACCGGCGACACGTGTTAGGTGTCGACATATCCTTTCTTAGGATTCAGGATGACATTCCCCATGCGTGTAAGGCATGGATTTTGGTGTTATTAATAACAACCCGCCACAATGTTGAATATGTGAACGTGTGTTCTCTTTGACGGTTAAGAACTAACCGGCAGCGTGGGTTAAGCGCAGGCTTATCCTTGCTTAGGTTTCAGGATAGAATACCCCAGAATCGAACTCTGATGCCTCTTTTCTACGGGGAAAAAGACTAAACCGGCAGCACGTGTTAGGCGCAGACTTATCCCTGCTTAGGATTCGGGATAAACTTCCCTGTACCCGTGAGGCACAGATTTTGGGAGTTGAATAAGATGGTGTCTTTTCTTGGGGCAAAGACGAACCCGAAATGGGAGAGGAAGAATTTTATATTCTATCTCCCGACAATGAAGAAGAAGAATTTTATATTCTATCTTCAACTGGAAAGGAGACTCGAGGTGGGATCTCCACCCCCAGAATCCGGAAGGGTGAAATCAAGAGTGGAATCTCCACCCCGAGGTTCAAAAAGATTCAGATAACCCTAACTGTCGGAAGGTTTGATTACTGAGCTAAAGATGAATTTCTCGTTTATCGAGAATGAATTATGGTTTTGACCCTAACTGTAGGAAGGTTTGGCCAAACAGGAGTTTGAGGTGACCCTAACTGTAGGAAGGTTTGATCACTCGATTTGAAAGTGGACCTCTCGTTCATTGGAGGAATCGAGAGGGGATTTTGACTGTGGTCCTAACTGTAAGAAGGTTTGACCAATGGAAGGTTTAAGACGATCCTAACTGTAGGAAGGTTTGATCGCTTGATTTGTGGACCTCTCGTTCATTTGGAGAATCGAGAGGGGATTTTAACTGTGGTCCTAACTGTAAGAAGGTTTGACCAATTGGGTACTTTACGTCCAGACTCTAACAGAGAGAGTGTTGAGTGCATAGACATGGTGAGAATGGGAATGGGAGTCCTTATTCATTACATTGCTGTGGTTTGGGAACTTCCCGTTACATAAATCGTCCACCCCCAGTTTCCTCTGCGGAACTGGTTCGGACATTATTATCAGTTAACTAACCGGGTTATCCTTAAGAATATTAGCTTAATATTCTCCAGGAACTTCCCGTCAAAAGTGGGGAAACAGTTTAGACTCATATACCTATTGGAGTATCAGGGAGTAGTTTAACCTCTTATACCGGTCGGAGGATTGAGAAACAGTTTATACTCGTATACTCTTTGGAGTGTCAGGAAGCAGTTTATACTCTTATACCGGTCGGAGTTTTGAGAAACAGTTTATACTCGTATACTCTTTGGAGTGTTAGGAAGCAGTTTATACTCTTATACCGGTCGGAGTTTTGAGAAACAGTTTATACTCGTATACTCTTTGGAGTGTCAGGAAGCAGTTTATACTCTTATACCGGTCGGAGTTTTGAGAAACAGTTTATACTCGTATACTCTTTGGAGTGTCAGGAAGCAGTTTATACTCTTATACCGGTCGGAGTTTTGAGAAACAGTTTATACTCGTATACTCTTTGGAGTGTCAGGAAGCAGTTTATACTCTTATACCGGTCGGAGTTTTGAGAAACAGTTTATACTCGTATACTCTTTGGAGTGTCAGGAAGCAGTTTATACTCTTATACCGGTCGGAGTTTTGAGAAACAGTTTATACTCGTATACTCTTTGGAGTGTCAGGAAGCAGTTTATACTCTTATACCGGTCGGAGTTTTGAGAAACAGTTTATACTCGTATACTCTTTGGAGTGTCAGGAAGCAGTTTATACTCTTATACCGGTCGGAGTTTTGAGAAACAGTTTATACTCGTATACTCTTTGGAGTGTCAGGAAGCAGTTTATACTCTTATACCGGTCGGAGTTTTGAGAAACAGTTTATACTCGTATACTCTTTGGAGTGTCAGGAAGCAGTTTATACTCTTATACCGGTCGGAGTTTTGAGAAACAGTTTATACTCGTATACTCTTTGGAGTGTCAGGAAGCAGTTTATACTCTTATACCGGTCGGAGTTTTGAGAAACAGTTTATACTCGTATACTCTTTGGAGTGTCAGGAAGCAGTTTATACTCTTATACCGGTCGGAGTTTTGAGAAACAGTTTATACTCGTATACTCTTTGGAGTGTCAGGAAGCAGTTTATACTCTTATACCGGTCGGAGTTTTGAGAAACAGTTTATACTCGTATACTCTTTGGAGTGTCAGGAAGCAGTTTATACTCTTATACCGGTCGGAGTTTTGAGAAACAGTTTATACTCGTATACTCTTTGGAGTGTCAGGAAGCAGTTTATACTCTTATGGGTGTCTCGGATTTTTTGAGACACCCTAGGGTGTCTAGGCACCCTAGGGGCTCCCCCTAGCCTATAAATAGACCCCTTACCCCTTTGTTTTAGGATCTGGATTTTTGGAGAGCCTTGGCGAAGCCCTGCTGCAGTGAAGAGTGAGAGTGGTCGAGCGCTTCAACCGAGGAGGAGAGGTCTTCATCAGAGTCTTCATCACCCGTTCCCCCTTTTCCTTAGTATTACCCTTCGCCGGTAATCACTAAGAAGAGCCGATATCTCGTTTTAGCCGAGATAGACGCTTAAAGCTTCTAGATATCACGCGGATCGACGAAGCTCTGCCCGATTTTCTCGGAGCAGATTGATTGCCCCGGTGGTCCACGGATATTGACGTCCCCGTCACAGGCAAAAGACCCACGCAAGCAAGAGACCGCAAAACAGGATCTTGCGTTTGTTTTGACAAGAGTTGTAACCCTTTTGTTTTCATTGTGTAAAAGGTCTTATAAAAAGACAATCTTTTTATTTTCATTGTAACGACTAAAGTTGTAATGAATACAGCAATGAATACAACAACTTTTGATGCAAACAAGCTGGCGACCACAGTGGGAGCCAACGGCATCGCTACCGACGCCGTCGTGACGCAACCGACATTCAAGATCCGGGTGAATGAAGAGATCGAATACGAGTTCGATCAACAAAAGTTCGAAGAGTACCTCTCTTCCTCCTCCTCCAGATCTGCCTCTTCGAGCAGGCGTAGGAAGGTATCCTCCTCCAGAGTCGTTCGCGGGACCCTCGGCTCAAAGACCCAAGAGCCCCTTGCCATCGCTGCACTCGCACCACGTGGCGTCTCCGCGTCGCCCAACGTGGTCGAGATCGCAGATCTGGGCTTCTCCTCCGCCAAGAAGATGGCTACTGAAGGTGCTCCAGCTGTATCAAAGAGGACACGCCAAAGACAGCGTCAACGCCTTGCTCGTCAAATGGCCAAGGCTTTGGAGCCTATGGACGGGGTCCGTTACAACGAAGATCTCAAATCGAGACAGCGCCTGGAGCAACAACGGTACGTGACTAACTCCTCCTTCAAAGCAGAAACGAACGAATGGGTTCGTGTCACAAGGACTCGCTCGACCCTCGAAGAGCGAATCAAGAAGCGCCGCGCACTGCTTGCGCATGCCCGAGCTCTCCTACAGAAAGCGGAGGAGATGCAGAAAGAAGAGACGGTCAAGAACCCGTCAAAACTCAAGCAGGTGTGGATGCTAAAGGCAAAACCAACGCCTAAGGCAAGAGCCGAAGATGTCGCTGCCCAACCTTCATCAAATCCAGGTCCTATTCCCCTTGCCCCCGCACCTCCGGTGGAGTCGGGTAAGAACACGGATCCTTCAACATCCAGGGTTCCTCTGAAAGGTCGCCTTGGTCCCTTACCGGGGAATCGAGGTAAAGTACCTATCAAGGAGCGATTGGGTCCGTTGAAAGGTCCCCAAATGATAAACCCGACTGGGGATCGTTCTAATTCCCCCCAGGAAAATAACAAAGGGAAAACCCCTATTGCCGACCGCATCGGGTTGCGTGTCGAAACTCAAGAGCCCGTTAAGTTTTTACGCTCCCAAAAGCGTAGACTGGAACGGGCAACTTTTGAGAACACTAATAGTACGTCCTATCCCCAGAGGGAAACACATTCGTCTGATGATGATTGTGTTATACCTGGGAAATCATGCCAATACTCTATAGGTTGCTCCAGTTATCAAACTGATGAGTTATACTATAGAGCTGGGGGTGCGAATAAGTCTTGGAAGCGAGACGCACGAGGCACGGAACCTCATTGTCCATGTGCCAACATAATCAAAGCAGTATTGTCGGAATCCTGTTGTTCTAAAGCCCCAAGGAGGATTTCGGTGTTCGAGAGAATTTCCGCCGGAACGTCCGAGACCAAGCCTAGGCGTTTCCGACGAAGAAGAAGGATGGTCGAAGACGGAGAGTTTTTGAAGGTCACCACTAATATGGCCAGCAAAGGGGCATCGACGGGGGATAATCCCGAGTCAATTCCGCTAGTACCCTGGTATTTAGCTCATCTACAGTCCGGAACCATCACACGAGGGACTTATAGTAGGGTTCGGACGAGATTACCGTCGGAAGACAAAGAATCAGATGCCGGCTCTGCAATTGCATCAGACAACACGGTATCTAGCGAGGGACAACCCCGCGAGGTACTCATGATCAGCGCCGAACAAGTAAACAAGATGCTTGAAGATGCCCTGACTCGACAGAAAGAAAGTTTCAAGTTCGAGATGGAGATGGCCATGCAGCAGATGAGAGAGATGCATGATCAGCAGATCGTGGCTCTGACAACTCACCAAGGAGAACCCACTCGACCCAATCATCAGAATCAAGATGAGAATGAGCGGGAAGGGAATAATGTCAACCTAACTATTCCCCCTGTCAACAACGACAATGGAAATGGTCCTGTGGATGATAACGCAAAAGAGGACCACGTTACTTCTCTCCAAAGCCACTCGAAGATAGAAACGAGTGAAGAAAAGAAGATGAAGGACTTGGAGAGCAAAATCAATGCATTGATGAATGCTCAAGAGGTGAAAAGATCTGGTATACCATGTCCATATCCAAGGGAGTGGGAATCGATTCCATATCCGACAAAGTTCAATTTAATCAACTTTACGCCGTTTGATGGAAAGGGTTCCCCCATCCAACATTTGATATATTTTAAATCTCACTTAGGAATAATCTCTGGCAACGAACCCTTGATGGTACGGTCATTCGTTGGCACTCTTCGCAGAGCGGCCTTCGATTGGTATCGTCGCCTCAAGCCGGGGAGCATCAGCAGTTGGGACGACATGGAGGACATGTTTCTGACGAATTTCTTCGACGACGACACTGAGGTCTCAATCAGCACTCTATTTGAGGAGAAGCAGAAGAATGGTGAGACAGTCGAAAACTTTGTGAAGAGGTTTCGAAATAAAGCAATGAATTGTAGGGATCCGATCAGCGAAGACTTCATCCTCGAGACCTGTCACAACAATCTTTCCTTGGACATCCTCGAAGCTATGGGAATGGAGCCACCAAAGACCTGGAAGGATCTGAAGGTGCGAGGAGAACGAGCTGAACGATTCCTCAAAAGGAAGAAGGCAGAAAGGGGTCAAATAGCTAATAATGCCCCGCAACCAAACTTTGCCCCTAAGGGAAAAGGAAAAGCGCATGCAAATGCCGTGAATGCGAATCAAACGTTCGAGGTGCAAGCGCAGCCGCAACAGCAGCAGCAAAAGGCGCCTCAACAACCAAGGTGGCAACAGCAGACCCCGAAGCCAAAAGCCTCGGAGCCAAAGTTCCCAAAAGTTTATTCGTTCAGAGAAGATGAAGTTCCAGGTAACTTCAAGTACCTCATTGAGAATAACAAGATCAAATTGCCTCCGATCCAGGATCAGGAAGATGCCAAGAGAATCAATGATCCGAAATACTGCGCATTTCATAGAGCGGTGCACCATCCTACCAAGGTATGCTATGCCCTTAAAGACAAGATCCAAGCTCTAATCGATGTGCAGCCGAAGGAGAAGGGAGTGGGAGTAAATACAATATCGATCAGCTTCGGTTCTGTTCCCTTAAACTGGTTCCAACATGAACCAGTAATAAATGCAGCTGTGAAGACGGTGAACGATGATCCTCACAAGCAGCGCCAGAAGGGACTTGTGCCACACACAGCCTCTAATGGTGAGATTCTTTGGGTTCATCCAGACTTGATCGGGGATGAACAATGGACTGGAACCTCTTCCAAGAAAAAGTCAAAAGGGAAAGGTAAGTCATGTTACGGAGCTTCTGCTATTACGTGAAAAGATGACGACAGAATTCCAGCCTTCCTACTTTCTGAAGATGAGCAGGAAACCTTCGCCACCCGGAGCGGGAATGAGTATCACTACAAGTACCCAGATGCTTCCGAGCAATTAGGTACCAAAGCCCCTAATGGTGAGATTCTTTGGGTTCATCCAGATTTGATTGGAGATGAGCAATGGACTGGAACCTCTTCCAAGAAAAAGTCAAAAGGAAAAGGTAAATCTTGTTATGGAGCTTCCGCTATTCCAGGAAAAGACGATGACAGAATTCCGGCCTTCCCACTTTCTGAAGATGAGCAGGAAACATTCGCCACTCGGAGCGGGAACGAGTACCACTACAAGTACCCGGATGCTTCCGAGCAATTAGGTACCAACACTCCTCCGTCCAAGACATTGGCAGAACTGGGAATAACAGCGATTCCCCCGACGCCTATAGCCGCGGAAAGAGTCCAACAGAAGGAGATAGGAAAAGAGCCTTTACGCCAGGAGACCCAAAACCCGAGGCAGTCTCGATTCAATCATCCGATTGGGAGAGACAAACCGGGAAATGCAAGCTCTCCACCCCATTTTGACATCATGGCGCAGTTGGCCAATATCCCGGCTAGGATAACCCTATACGAGCTGCTGCGTCTTTCCAAGGATACAAGGGAAGCCTTACAAGAGGCCTTGAGCGACTCTGAAGCTTTCTTAACTCGAATCAAGCCATCTCCTGAAGGACCAGAGCCGTCAGCTCAGCATTGCAATCTCGCGGCGCATCATTTTCCATGCATCTCTTTCACTAAAGAGGATATGCAAACAAAGAACTCGAAGCATGATCGGCCCTTGTACTTCACCGGGCACATTGGCTCCAGCATGGTCAACCGGATCCAAGTTGATCCGGGTTCTGCTGTTAGCATCATGCCATTCCGATTGATGCATCATCTCGGAATCCCGACGAGTAAATTAGCCTCCACTGGCACTACGATTTATGGATTCAACACCAGCGGGTCTAGACCCTTGGGGAAAATTCGAATCAAGTGCCAGATTGGGGATTTAAAATCAGAAGTTACTTGCTATGTGATTGACGCAGAAACGTCCTATAACTTACTGTTGGGTCGACCTTGGATCCACGGTAACCTTATAGTCCCGTCAACTCTGCATCAATGCCTCAAGTACGTGGACTCAAATAATGAAGTCAAGACGGTGGTCGCGGATAAGCAACCGTTTAAGGGATTGGAGAACTATTTCACCGATTCCCTTCTTTACGGCGCTGAATCCGATACTGAATCACCGGCCCAAGGAACGGACAGCGGAGATGAAGCTGATACTGAAACTGGGCTTGATTACGATGGTGGTTTTGTACTTAATGACATTGTACCCATTGTAATCAATCTTGACGATGATAAATCATCGGAAAGTAGTTGTAATTGGCAACTTGCCAAAGAACTATCAATAAACGATGATTTAGAGTATTCGATGTGTCTTGATAATGTCACTAAAAAGCTTTATGATAACCCTGATTTGTATATGCCTCTTCAATCATTTTGCATGACGAAAAAGCAGGTACAAGATCCATGCGGAGCAACACTTGTCATCCCCGCGGGAATAGGGGGTGGAAAAGAAGTCGTCTACGGCAAAGGAAAAGAAGCTCCGATACCTGATCACTTCGTAGAAGAAGAAGACGATGAAGATAAACCTGCCCCTCATCTATTTAGATATGACGCAAAAGCGCGCGATCTAATGGAGAAGTATGGGTATGACTTCACACTCAGAGAGGGTCTTTTCTTTGGTCGAGGTCCACGAGTTCCACCTCGAATGGCCTATGTACCGAAGGGAAAACCCGATGATTATTATCGTCATAAAAGAGGTCTTGGCTATGTCTCCTCATCCGATGACGAATGTTGCTGGCAAATCATCGATCAGATTGCTAACAACAAGGCTAGAAAAGACTCTTCCGACTCTTCGGCTGGGGGTTCCGACGCTAGCCTTGGCGAGACGTTCAAAAGGTTGATGTCAAACATGGTCACGGTCGATCCTACCGCAATAGAGGAAGACGACCAGATGCCGACATGGGAAGATCCTTGGGTTCATCACCTAAACATGCAGTATGGTGATAGGTTCGAGCAAAGAGAGCCTCCTACCGAAGATCAAGTACTCCAGGTGAATATGGGAACTGAGGAAAATCCTAAACCGATATTCATTAGCGACAGTCTCCTACCCGATGAGAAAGAAGAGTTAATCTCTCTTATCAAGGAGTACATTGACGTGTTCGCCTGGAATTATGAAGCTCAATATTAAGTCGGATGTCAAACCTGTCAAACAACAACAAAGACGGTTTCGTCCGCAAATGATGGAGGCGATCGAAGCTGAGGTTAAAAAGCTTGTCGACTCGGGCTTCATTAGGGAAGAGCAACATCCAGAATGGCTTGCCAATATTGTCCCGGTCCTTAAGAAAAACGGGAAGATTAGGGTCTGTATTGACTTTAGAGACCTCAACACTGCTTGCCCAAAAGATGATTTTCCCCTTCCCATCACAGATGTTATCATCGAAAATACGTGCGGGTTCGAGAGGATGTCTTTCATGGATGGTTTCTCTGGTTATAACCAAATAAAGATGCATCCAGATGATGAAAAGCATACTGCATTTAGAACGCCTCTCGGCGTCTTCTGCTACACAGTTATGCCCTCCAAAGGTATCCACATCGATCCTGATAAGGTAAAGGCGATCAATGAATTACAACCTCCGAGAAACCTCAGGGAGCTCAGAGGATTGCAGGGGCGATTGGCTTATATCCGTCGGTTCATTTCGAACCTCTCAGGAAAATGCCAACCATTCTCCAAGCTCGCAAAGAAGGGCGTATCATTTGTATGGGATGAAGCTTGTCAGAAAGCATTCGAGAGCATTAAAGAATATCTCTCAAAACCTCCCGTACTCGTTGCACCGAAATCGGGCAAACCGTTCTTGATTTATGTCAAGGCGACGAGCCACTCATTAAGTGCATTGCTTGCACAAGATGACGATAACGGTCACGAGCAGGCAGTGTATTACTTGAGCCGAACCATGGTGGGCGCCGAGTCTCGATATCCTATGATTGAGAGGGAATGCCTCGCCTTGGTGTTCGCCATTCAGAAGATGCGGCATTATTTGGTCGGGCAGACCATTTACGTCATCTCTAAAGTTAATCCGGTTCGAGTATTCATGACTCAACCCGCTTCCATGAGCTGGCGGTTAGCAAAATGGGCCTTACTCTTGTCCCAATATGACTTACATTTTAAACAACAGAAGTCAGTAAAAGGGCAGGCCATCTGTGATCTCCTGGCAGCTAATCCAACTACGGACACCGCCGAGATATATGACGATCTACCCGACGAAGCCCACGAAGTCAACGCAACTTCGCACCAACAAATATGGCGTTTGTACTTCGATGGCGCCTCCCGAGCAGCCAATGTAGCAAGTGCTCCTGGAAGTTCTAAGATTTCTTCCGGAGTGGGAGTTGTCTTAGTTTCCCCAGGAAAACATGTGATGCCTCGGGCCTACTCGTTAACCGAACCATGCTCGAATAATGTAGCAGAGTATAACGCATTGATTATAGGACTCAACTTCGCTAAGGAGCTGGGGGTTGAGTATCTCGAGGCCTTCGGCGATTCTCAGCTAATAGTCAAGCAAGTCCAAGGAGAATATGAGGTTCGAAGCCAAGATCTAATACCATACCATAAGATGGCAGTGGAGATGGCGGAATCATTCGAAGGATTCTTTATCGAACATATTCCACGGCTACGGAATACCTATGCAGACGCATTGGCAGCATTAGCCGTATCACTAGCACAGCCTCCCGAAACAGAGCAGTTTGTTACGGTAAGAACTCACCAACTCCTAGTGCCGCTTTACAATGAAGATGCCAAGGAAGAAGAAGTTCAAGAGGTACACGCTACTCAAGTCGAGTTTGAACCACGAGATTGGCGTTTCCCCATCATCGACTACGTCTTGCATGGAATCTTGCTAGAAGATGTGAAGGAAAGAGAGTCAATCCGGCGAAGAGCACCAAGATTCTACTACAATACGGAGAATCGAACGCTATACCGCAGGGGGTACGATGGGTTGCTATTGCGTTGCCTATCAACCAAAGAAGCTGAAGAAGTCCTTAGGGAGGCGCACGAAGGAGAGTGTGGCGCACACCAACCTGGTCCCAAGCTTTACGATCGTATCAGAAGAATGGGGTATTTTTGGCCTTCCATGATGAGTAATGCGATTGCCCGAAAGTGTAATGCATGTCAAATACACGGGAATTATATGCACCAACCTCCGGAGCATCTTCATCCTTCTGTTACGTCATGGCCGTTCGAGACGTGGGGAATGGACATTGTTGGCCCTATAAACCCCCCATCAGTCAAAGGCGACCGGTTCATCTTGGCGATTACCGATTACTTCTCCAAATGGGCTGAAGCAGTTCCACTCAGATAAGTTAAAACGAGCAAAGTCATTGCATTCATCAAGCACCACATCATCTACAGGTATGGTATTCCAAGACGAATCATACATGACAACGGTCCTCAGTTTGTCAGCAACGCCTTCATAAGGTTCTGCGAAAAGTTTAAAATTCAGGATATCTCGTCGACGGCTTATAATCCTACAGCGAATGGATTAGCTGAAGCCTTCAACAAGACTATCATCAAACTCTTGTCAAAGATCGTGAAAACTAATAAACGAGACTGGGATGACAAGCTTGGCGCGGCTCTATGGGCCTATCGGACCACGGTGCGCACACCAACGGGAGCAACCCCGTATTCACTGGTATACGGATGTGAAGCTGTTCTTCCATTGGAGATCCAAATACCATCTCTTCGGATCGCTCTTTCAACCCAGATGTCGACCGAAGAACAACATCAGAAACGCCTCGAAGAACTCGAGAGGCTTGATGAAGAGCGCCTGGAAGCTCAACAACACATTGAATTTTACCAAGCTAGAATCTCTCGAGCCTTCGACAAAAAGGTTCGACAAAGGAGTTTCAAAGAAGGAGATTTGGTTCTAGCTGTGAAACGGCCTATGATCCTTAACTCCAAGAAGAAGGGTAAATTCGAACCCAAATGGGAAGGACCATTCGTAGTAGAGACAGTCTACTCGAGTGGCGCATATCGCCTTGTCACCAAGGACGGTGACCGGCTTATGATGCCGATAAACGACAAGTTCCTGAAAAATACTATCCTTAGTATTATCAGGATAACCAATGCATCGGGAAGTTCCCGGAAGAATACCACACGGGTATTCTTAGGGATAACCCGGTCTTTGTGGAATCGACGAATAAGGAATCTACATTCGAACTCTGAAGGTCAGAATGTCTCTTCTTATTCTCATCAAAATTTTCCAACTCTTATGAGTTACTTTTGTGAGATGAGATCTAATCCTCTGATAGGTTAATCTTTCCTCACCAAACCATCCGCTGATCAAATCAAACGACAGTGGATCCACCAACATTTCCATCTGCCAGTCATTGGCGTATCTCAAACTCCAGTTTGGTCAAACCTTCCTACAGTTAGGACCCAACGGAGTCTCAGAAGTTCCAAAACACCCCAAGGGGTGTCTCAGAAATTCCGAGACACCCCAGGGGTGTCTCGGAAATTCCGAGACACCCTAGGGTGTCTCGGAAATTCCGAGACACCCCTGGGGTGTCTCGGAATTTCTGAGACACCCCTTGGGGTGTTTTGGAACTTCTGAGACTCCGTAGGTGTATTTGATTGTTTTCCCCGTAGATTCTTCGTCCGAACTCGGATTTCAGTGATTCTAAATGCGTTGGGTGCTTGATGAAGAGTTCGATCCGCTCTGGTGGTTGGATTATCTGTAGAGTGATCGAGGCATGAGGGGCATTGTCCTTTTTGTGAACACCGCCGGGTTCCCGATTGGTCCGGGTCTTGGTTGTTCCGAAATCCTATAAGCTCACGTAGCTCGTCATTCACTTCAATCGTTCATCGACGTCAATTAGGCTCATGTGGGTCGGATGGTGATGTTCATTGTCGTTCGTTAACACTGAGCCGGTTGTGGAGAACTATAGGCAGTTTTCGATGCCTACAGATACCCCCTCCAAAGCGTTCCAGACTCGTTTCTTTTATAGAAGAGGCTGGAATACTTTGGATGTGATTGATCTGGCCTTCAGTTGGCGTAGTTAGCTTCAACTCTTGACTCTTTCGATTTTCGGTCTATTCGATGCTTTGACGAATAGCCGAAGTTCTTCCGGCACTGCGTTTATCGCTTGGCCGTCGTTGGAGTCTCGAGTCTGCAGCTGATGAATTAAGTTTGGCTCGTGTCATTGAGTTGACTTTGAACTACCTCCGCCACATTGTGCTGGCTTAGGGCTTCGGACCGCCGTGTGTTGACTTTTTGTCGCAACGCGTTGACCGGCGTTGACCAAGGGTTACGCGTTGACCGGCGTTGACCCTAGGGTTTTGAATTGTTGAACATTGATTGGTGTGGATTTTGGATCCTCGAACGTTGACTTTCGTTGCAACGCGTTGACTGGCGTTGACCGGCGTTGACCCTCAGGGTTTCGAATCGTCAAACGTTGACTTTTGTTGCAACGCATTGACTGGCGTTGACCTAGGGTTACGCGTTGACCGGCGTTGACCCTCAGGGTTTCGAATCGTCGAACGTTGACTTTTGTTGCAACGCGTTGCTTGGCGTTGACCTAGGGCTACGCGTTGACCGGCGTCCACCCTAGGGTTTTGGATCGTCATGCGTTGACTGGTGTGGATTTTTATCCTCAAACATTGACTTTTGTTGCAACCCGCTGACTGGGGTTGACCTAGGGTTACGCGTTGACCGGCGTCCACCCTAGGGTTTCGGATCGTCGAACGTTGACTTT
>NC_033794.1:66620998-66665627 GCF_001876935.1 Asparagus officinalis | reverse complement strand
AGGTTGAGAAGCCGACAAGAGAAAGGGGAGATGAGGAGAGGAAGCTAGGGGGAGGGGAAATGAGGAGAGAGGGGGAAATGAGAGAGGGATTTGGGGAAAAATCCTCTCTCGGGCGCGGGCTGCCCAAATTTTTTGGGCACGCCCGCGCCTAATTTTTTTTTCTAATTTTTTGGTTTTAGCGACGGAATTTCCATCGCTAAAAGTTGTTTTAGCGACGGAAATTCCGTCGCTAAAACAATTTTTAGCGACGGATTTTTCTGACAGATAATTTCTGTCAGAAAATTAATGGCGACGAAAATTTTCCGTCGCCAATAGTGGATTTTCCGTTGGTAAAACTTTTTAGCGACGAAAATTCCGTCGCTAAAACAATTTTTAGCGACGGATTTTTCTGACAGATAATTTCTGTCAGAAAATTAATGGCGACGAAAATTTTCCGTCGCCAATAGTGGATTTTCCGTCGGTAAAACTTTTTTGCCGACGGTAAAATAGCGACGGAAAATTCCGTCGCTATAACATGACTTATAGCGACGGAAAATTCTGTCGCTAAAGTGTCGTTGGTAATAGTTCATTTTCTAGCAGTGGATTCCTGGTTCGGGTCAAACGGGTTTATTTCGGGTTTGTATATATATAAACATGTGTTTTCAAAAAAAATAATATCCTTACATTAGGGTTTCAAACCCTAGCAACCCCTCTTCCTCTCTCTGAATCACTAGCCTTAAAGTTGAGAATTTTGTGAGCTTTGTGAAGCAAATATCGACACGAGGGCGAGATCATCAACGTGTAGCAAGGGGAAAACGGCTTGGTTGTACTTCTTTTTGGTTGCTGGTTATTTCAGAGACTTAGAACGACGTCTAAGGTAAGATTATCTTCATCCAAACTCTTCCCCATAGTTAAATAACTAGTTAGATGTTTAATATGATGTTGAATATGTGTTTTCATGCTTGAATCTTAACATGATGTGATAAAAGTTAAATTTTTGATGTTAAAACATAAACCAATGCTAGATTAGTAACTTTTTTTTCTTGCTATTTATGATAGTATCATGATCATTATCATTAGGATTTTTCATAATTTTATTTATATATGAGAAATTTAAGAGATGTACTAAATAAATATTTTCTGCATAAAACTGCAGTAATTGTATCAGGTTTAACTGAGATTTCGAAATAGAAAATAAACTCCAAATTTAACCAAACTAGTTCCAAATGAAATATATATGTATCTAGATTTTAAAACAGAAGAGTAATCTTAAAAATCATTTGTATAGAGAAAGATATGATCTTTTTACTAACAACATGTCCTGCAGAAAAACTAAAAATCATTTGTATAGAGAAAGATATGATCTTTTTACTAACAACATGTCCTGCAGAAAAACGGATGCACATATATAACAACATGTCCTGCAGAAAAACGGATGCACATATATAATGTTTAACTGGAGATTTGGGATAACAAATGAATTCCAAACTGAACCAAACTTATGTCATATGAAAGATATGTGAATATACTTTTTAAAATAGAAAACTATTTGTAAAAATAGTTTTCTTAGAGAAAGATATGCTTGTTTTACTAACAGATATCACAAAATAGAAAACTATTTGTAAAAATAGTTTTCTTAGAGAAAGATATGCTTGTTTTACTAACAGATATCACGTCTGTTTTTCCTGCTCTTTTACTAACAGATATCTTGTCTATTTTTCCTGCTCGTTTTGTGGAGCTGTGTTGCGCCGTTTTGAGGTGCGTTCGCGGAGTTTTGAGCCGCTAGATGTTACACGTTTAGTCATGAATATATTATTTTATATATTTAAGAATCTCAAGGGGATTATGATAAATTTTGATTTGATCATATTTGAATTAGATATAGTTCATATACATGTTGGATGTCGTTGATGAGCACAGCTCGGTACTATATGGGATAGTGCATCGACATAACAAATATACATGGTTTATATATGAGCTGAATGTTATTGATGAGCATATCTTAGTACTATATAGGATAGTGCGTCGACATACCTGAGATACAAAGATTTATATATGAGGTGGATATCGTTGATGATCTCAGTTCAGTACTATATGAGGTAGTGCGTCGATATTCTATATGTACAGACCATTGAGTCGGATTTTAGGAGGCTTGATCTAGCCGTCCGTCCCGTACTAAGGTGCGATGAGGATCGTGAGCCGTATTTCTAGGATGCCTATTTGGTAGTCCATCCTGCACTCATGTTATGCACTGAGATCCCGATGAGACTAATAAGCCGTGTACACAGTTCAGTATACCTACAGGGTAGTCCGTTGTACTGAGATAATTATTTGATAGCCTATGAATACGACCTATCATTGAACTATATGACTGAGATATGTTACTTTTGAAAGTATACAAAATTATGTGTTAGTATTTTATTCTATCTTTCCAGTGATAGTGGAAGATATTATAAATACGATGTGTTGATATCTTATTTCTTTTATTGTCCTTTTTACTTCTTAGTTGGGATCAATGATTAGAGATTCACAACTTGAGACTTATGGTATATACATGAGGGTTTCCTTGTTTGGATTATTTCGCTCGACGTACCAGTCTCGTGTTATGGATTTCTAATTATTGATTTCATTAGATTGTCTTTTCTTAGTTCGGTATTAATGTTTAGATATCTACAATTTGAGACTTATGGTATATACATGAGGGTTTCCTTGTTTGAATTATTTCGCTCGACGTACTACGTCTCGTGTTGTAGGTTTCTAAATGTTAATCCCACTTAGATACGGGGAAAATAAATCTAGGTAGACTATGCCTAATAGATAGAGCCTCCATTCCATCTAGCAGCCCTTCCCCTGGGGCGGATGGAGGTAATCTTGCTGTAGCGCTCTAACGTTCTTGTTATTGTTTCTTTTTCTTTTAAAAATACCCTTTCAGGTAGCTCGGAGTTCCGGAGAGCCGCAGGGTGAGGAAGTTCTGGCATAGTCACCGTCGCGTATTTTTACTTGTAGAGACTTCACTGTAGTTTTAAATTTTATTCAGACTTAGAGTTTATTTCCATTTTGTAAAGGCAATGAGCCTTAGTTCGACTTTCCGTTTTGAGTCATGTTGAGACATCGTATGTTATTGCAGACTCCAAATGTATTTTAGTTTATTTTAGTTGAGACATGACCTTTATTTATGAGATATCATCTTCTTTATCATGTCTATTATTGTCGTTCTACTTCTTTGCCTGTTTTGTACCTACATTTTTATTTGACCCCACTAGAGGATATTACTGTGATTGGTGAAACTTGTTATTACACAGTGTGGGTGCATGACAGGTTTGACATCTCTGGGTTCACCTTGGACTGCAGCCATGAGTGAAAATAGGGGCGTCACACTTGTAGGCTGTAAAAATTGCCTTAGTAGCAAAAGGCCTAAATTTCGCCTGAACACTAAACTCGCAAGCGTGAGTCAAGCCTATCCAAGAGTTGAGTTCACCAGCGCAAGCGAAACTCGCTCGTATACTTAACTCTCCAGCACAAGTCAAGACCATGTGACTGCTAAGGTCGCCTAATCATCCTGTCAATCCGTCGAGCGATCAGAAACTCGCCCGCACACTAAACTCGCCTGCATGAGTTAAGTTTTCTCAAGAGTTGAAGTCGCCCACATATCCAGGTAATCAATCATGTGAACAACAAGTATGCCAGACTCACCAGAGTACTAGGAGGCTGCACTGCCACGTACAGGAATGACCTTCCCATTCCCCACGACGTGAAGGGAAAAAATGGAGAATATCTAACCCATAAAGTGGTCGCTCAGGGTACAAGTGACCAGTCACACACAGTCACCAAACTCGCCTGCATACTTAACTCACCTACATGAGTTAAGTTCATTTCATAGCCAAGTTTGCCTGCGTACTTGATTCGCCTGCAAGAATTAAGTTCATCCAAGTGACTGAGAGTCGCCCGCACATTCAAACGACCAACCAGGCGATCAATGAATTCGCCAAACCCGTCAGAGTACCTGGCGGCTGCACTGTCACGTACAGGGATGGGTCTTCCCATTCCCCACGACGTGAAGAGAAGGAACACAGTACTCTGAACCCATCAAGCAGCCGCTCACAGTACAAGTGAGAGGCATGGTATCTCTCAACAGTACATGGTCACATCCCATGATTCAAGGGAGTGACCATGTTATCCCTTCTCTATTTAAAAGTTTCTCTCGACCACAGAAAAAAGGGTTGGCGGCTGGCAATCTGTTAATCCTAGTTAATTGATTGACTCATTCAGCTGATCTAGAGGCTCTCAACTCTCAAGCAAGTTAAGGACCCGCTCATTGCATTACTCTTGCACTGAAGCATCTCCTTCCATCCCTCGGCCCCGATCACCATTAAACTCGGAGACTCGAACTCGATTAACACGAGCTTCTACTGTGCACTGAAGCTCACCAGTAACCTAGATCGAATCGTCACAGGGAAATAGACTCGGTGCGAGAACTGAGTGAGGCATCCTATAAAGCTACCAAAGTCCCCACGTTAAACAAGGAGGGCATTCCTTCTGCTTTTGTTGTAATTTCGATTCATTAGTTTGTAATAAGTTGTTCTTATCAATACAAACAAAATCCCCATTTCGGGAAATCAAAATTTACACCTACAGGTGACTACGTGGATTTCTTGGCAACCCAATGAGCAGCCCCTTGGCTTGCATTCTCGACCTTTGGCTCGGCCTTGTCTGGCTTGGGGGAGGTAGAACCCCATGTTGTTGCTTGTGTAGAGCTCGTGGGCATGGCTGCTGATAATCATATTTTTATTATAACTTTATACCCTCATTATCTATTTTATATGAATAAATATACCATTAATAATTATTGTTAGATTAGTTTGCACATAAATGAATGGAAATATAAATAAATATTATTAAATGAAAAAAACCTCTCAAAATCTCTCTTCTCTATTTTGTAGCATGAAGCCCATCAAGCAAGTGAAGAAAATAATCAATTGAAGGCAAAAGCCAAAATGTCCCAAAGAAGCAAAATCCTCTTTATTTTCAAATGAGCTTGAAGGCCCAAAGCCCATCAAAAGAAAAAATGAATGAACTTGGATGCAAATAGTGGAATGAGATGGACTTGGATGCAAATACCACATGACCAAACCTGCTACAGGACCGAATTCAATAGGAGCTCTCAATAATTTAGCTATGGGCCGGTTGCTTGGGATTGCTTGGACTTTTGGTTTTGAAAATCAAATGGAGATGTAATTGGGCCGGACCTCAAGATGATTTGCTGCAGACCGAATTTAGCTTATCTTGGGTGGATTTTGTTTACAGATCATAAAAATCAAGTTGAGGACTTGGACTGCTGCATTGGACCGGAGTTGGCTTTTAAACACAATTGGACCGGAGTGTTATGGGTGTTGCAGATTTTAAAAAAAAAAGAAATCAAGTGTGGGCCTAGACTTGCTTGCAAATTGAAAATCAAATGGGAAGTTTAAAGTGGGCCGGACTTGTTTGGGCTGGAGACTTGGAAAATCAAACATGGGCCGAAAATCACAAGTGGTTGCAGCTGAATTTTGAAGAGGGCCGGATTTTGATTTTCTTTTGAAAATCAAATGAAAATCAATTAGGCCTCTTATGGAATTTTGAAGAGGGCCGGATTTTGATTTTCTTTTGAAAATCAAATGAAAATCAATTAGGCCTCTTATGATTAAGAACAAAAAAATAAATCAAAGGTGGAGATTGTTGCTTGGGGCTCAAGACAAATCCAATGGCTCATATTCATTGAAGATTACTATAAATAGGGGTAGAGAGTGAGGGGTTAAGGGTGTGAAAATTTTGTAAACTCCTTTTGGAGAGGAGGGCTACTCTTAATTGAGAAGGCCTTCCAAAATTATAACTTTAGTTGCAATTAATAATAATAATTTTTTTACCACTTTAAATTTTTCTCTTCTTCTCTTTGAATTTGAAGGTTTGCATTTTTTTTCTCTTTTATTTCTTTTTAGTAATTTCTTTATTATTGCTTATTAGTTAGATTTAAATTCATGCTTGTAGTGTAGATTTACTTCCTTGTCTTTTTATTTCTTTTTGCACTTTAATTTGTATAATAGATTTATTTTTTTGCATTTAATTTTTGTAGTTTAGATTTTTATTTTCTTTGTAGTTAGATTTATTTCTTGTTCATAGTTTATATTTTTCTTTTCTTTTTAATTTTGTAATTAGTCTTCTTTTTCTTGTTTTTATTTCTTAAAATGTGAATTTAATTCTTGTAGGAATCTTAGAATTGTATGAAACTAGTCTAATTTCTTTTATATTGTATGAATTATTCTCTTGTACTTAAAATGTTCATGTTAGGATAATCAACTAGAGAACTAATCGGTAGAAGAAGAATTTGATAATCTATGCTTATCTTAAATGGTTTGATAGGTTATGCTTATGAATTCTAGGATTATTATCATGTTGTTGTTCTTATCATGAATAGTAATTTTAACTTAGATGATAATTTGATAGGTTACACTTTCCTTAAATGGTTTGATAATCTATGCTTAATAAATCTAAGTTGAAATATGATAAAAAGAGAATAGTTTATATTTTGTAATTGAAACTGGTTAGTGGATTATATTCTAGATTTCTTACCTCTTTTGAATCCTTCATCTTAACTTTCTTAAATTTTCTTTTCTTTCTTAGTTTTATTTTTTGATTTTATTAATTCATATTTCTTGCCTCGTGATTTCATTTATTCTTTGATTCTTCCTTCTCTCCTCTAAAATTCAATTTATTATTTTTTGCATATATTCACAACAATCACTCATCACAATCACACTTATTCTTTATTCCTAATTGTCACGCACAAAATATAAGAACCATTTCTAATAATCTCTTAAAATCACCTTCTTCGTGGGATCGATATCTTTTTATACTATAACTTGATAAATTGTGCACTTGCAATTTTGGTACATAATTATGCCGCATCAAGTTTTTGGCGCCGTTGCCGAGGAAGGTGCTAAAATAGGATTTTATTAACTTGATTCTTTAACTTGTGTATTTTTCTTGTGAAGGAACCGCTTGGAGCTTGAAAATCTTGGATTGAAGATCAAGAATTTGGAGCATTGCTTTCGAGTAAGTCTTCTTTCTAGTTTTCAATTCTACCCTCTTTAGCTAGCTTCACAATTAGAGACAATTAGGATTTTCTAGTTTTCAATTCTACCCTCTTTAGCTAGCTTCACAATTAGAGACAATTAGGATTTTAAAAAAAAAGATTTTATTCTTGTTGACCATAATAAAATCCATCTTTCACTTAGATATTAACTAACAAGATAATAAATTCAAACATGAGTCATCTTTGATTGTTGTTGACCATAATTAAAAAATATAAAGATTTTTTTTCCATTCTTTTTAGTCGCTTTTAATTTCTAGGGTTGCTTTTCATATAGTGTAGGAATTCACCAAAGTGATTGTTGCACTTGACTTGGCACATACTTATAACATTCTTAAGGGCAAAACCCCAATCAAGATAAGGTAAGGGATTTCATCACCCTTTCCTTAGCCCACAAATCACTAATTCCTCACTTCACAAATCCAAGTCTTCTAAAACTCATTAGACGTTGGCCCCTAAGGATTCGAGCTCAATAAGGAACAAGAAATCCTTAAGTGAACGGTTTAAGTTTTCTCAGAATAGTTGGTGTCTAAGGCAAGGTTTAGGGGTTGCGTAAAGCGCTCCGCAAGGAAAGAGGTACTTAATTGATCTTTGATCACCCTCTAGTACTATCCTTACCTGGCTAACTATCTGGGTAAAACTTTGATCTTTTCACTGTAGGAATTTTTGGTTAGCAGCTGGTCTAGTTGAGTTAGGCTAAACCCTAGAGTTAGAGTTGATTGAAAAGTAATTGCCTTGATTTGTTTTAGTTAGGATTTTTCTTTTTCTTTATCTTCTCATATAAAAAAAACTAATTTTCTTTCTTTCTTTCCTTAAAAAAAACTAATTTTCTTTCTTTCCTTAAAAGAAGAAAAAACTAATTTTCTTTCTTTCTTTCTTTTTTTAAAAAAAACTAATTTTCTTTCTTTCTTTCTTTAAAAAAAAAACTTTGTTTTGGTGTATGCAAATTTGGGTTCGGGATAATTTTCATCGCTTAATCCGTGTTGAGCCAATCCAAGAAATGGAAAATCAACCAGTTCTTCAGGATATGTGTTACCCCACCAGAAATGCAATTCCATCTTGCATAAGACTCCCCGAAGTAAATGGAGCAAATTTCGAGCTTAGACCGCATTTCATAAACATGCTTCCCAAATTCCTAGGTAATGAAACAGAAGATGCATATATATTTATCTCGGAATTTGAGGAAGTATGTATTATGATTAAAATGAGGGAATTAACTGAAGATGCGATTAAGCTTAGATTTATTCCATTTGCTCTTAAGGACAAAGCTAAAAAATGGCTGTACAGCTTACCGATAAATTCCATCTCAACTTGGGAGGAATTTGTCACCGTTTTTCTCAAGAAATTTTTCCCTATTCACAAAACGGTAAAGCTTAGGAACAGCATTCAGAATTTCAAAATTGTCCCGGGAGAGCCATTCTGGAAATACTTTGACTGATTTAAAGATCTTTTAATCCAATGTCCTCATCATGGTCTAGAAAAATGGCGATTGTGCCAAATCATATATGAAGGATTGGACTATTCTTCAAAAACATCTTTAGAATCGATGTGTCAGGGAGATTTTATGAGAAAAAACGCAGATGAAGCTTGGGAATTTCTAGAGAGTTTATCCGAGAAAACAATGAAGTGGGAAAACTGTGATGACAGGGTTTCATCTGTTCCCCAGTCCAAGTCTAGTGGTTTTTCCCTGGAGTTAAACATTGCTTCTGAAGCGAAGATGGCGACGATTATACGGAGGTTAGAAGCCTTAGAAGTTAAGGAACGAGCTCCGGCTCAAATCAATCACATTTCTGCCCCGGGATGTCATAACTGTCAGTCTCCTACCCATGTTTCAGAGGAATGTCCTCTTCTAGGAAACAACCATGCATTAGAACAGATGAACGCTGTATTTCAGCGGCCTAGAAATGATCTATTTTCTCCAACCTACAATCTAGGTTGGAGAAATCATCCTAACTTTGCTTGGAACCAAGGAAACTCTCCTGGAAATCAAAACTTCATTCCCGCATCAAACCCACAATTCCCGAGGGGAAACACTGTCCCGTTCAATACACCGAACAATTTTTCTAACCCACCTTTTCCAAACCAACATCCTCATCCTCACCAGCCTACAAATCAATCAAATTCGGATCATGACAAACATTTGAGTGTCTTAGAAAAGGGTTTAGAAGCTATGATCAAAGTTTCTACACAAACTACCAACATGTTGACCCAATCATCCACCACTCTAAATTCATTCATGCAAACCACCGGCCAAGTGCTCAACTCAAACACTCAAGCCATAGCCCGGTTAGAAACCCAACTTGGGCAACTAGCCACTGCCGTGAGTGAGAGAGAAAAAGGAAAATTCCCTAGTCAACCTGTTGCAAACCCTAAAGACACTGGATCCAGTTCCAACAATCCAGCCCAATTGAATGCAATTCACACTCTGAGATCAGGAAAACAAATAGACAATCAGGTTAGAATGCCACCGGATCAAACCCCTTCTCCCATTCAAAACACTCCTTCCGATGAAACAATTCCTTCCGATGACCAAAATGCTGAACTTGAGATTGAGCCTTATCTAGATAGGTATAGGCCCGTTGCCCCCTTTCCAGATAGACTCAAATCTAGGAAAAACTCCCCGCAGGTTGAGAAAATCCTAGAAACATTCAAACAGGTCAAGATCAACATCCCTCTCCTAGATGCAATCGAACAAATCCCTTCTTATGCAAAGTTCTTGAAGGACTTATGCACTAAGAAAAGAACCACCAACGTCCCCAAGAAAGTCTTCTTAGCTGCCAACCTCAGTGAAATCTTTTCGAAACCAATGCCGTTAAAATATAAGGAACCTGGTTGTCCCACAATTCCATGCGTCATAGGTAACACTCACATTGATAAGGCACTTCTAGACTTGGGAGCCAGCGTCAACCTCCTTCCTTATTCAGTCTATCAACAGCTAGGTGTAGGAGAACTTAAACCGACAAGATGCACTCTACAGTTAGCTGATAGATCTGTAAAAATTCCTAAAGGAGAGGTAGAGGATGTTCTGATCAAAGTTGGAGAGTTCATTTTTCCTGTTGATTTTATTGTCTTCGAAACGCAGCCCGTTTCTAATCTCAAAAGTCAAATCCTCGTCCTTCTAGGAAGACCGTTCTTAGCCACCTCAAATTCTTTGATAAACTGTAGAACCGGTCAAATGAAACTATCTTTTGGGAATATGACTGTTGACCTCAATATCTTCAATTTAGGGAGACAGCCTAGTGATCCATCTGATGAACCCATGGAAGTGAATTTCATCCAAGGAATATCCAGTGAACAACAAGAGGGAGAGTGTGAGTCTGATACAAATGCATCTGATTTAATGATTGAAGAACTTTCTGATGACGAACTAGAGATAGAACCGCTGGACAATCATGTTTTTGCTGTTGGCTGGCAACGAGAACCTTTAGAGATAGAACCCCGAGTCCAGCTTCGCCCATCTGTGGAGGAACCCCCTAAGTTAGAGCTCAAACCTCTACCCAAAAATCTCGAGTATTCTTACTTAGGGGAGAACGAGTCTTTACCAGTTATCATTTCTTCTGAGTTGACTACCGGTCAAAAGGAAGCTCTCTTAGCTGTTTTAAGAGAGAATAGGGAAGCCATTGGATGGACCATGGCTGATATCAAAGGGATTAGTCCAACCATTGTTCAACACCGAATCCATTTGATAGATGATGCCAAACCTACTAGAGATGCTCAACGTAGGTTAAATCCAGTGATGAAAGAAGCCGTTAGGAAAGACATTCTGAAATGTCTCGATCATGGGATCATTTATCCCATTTATGATAGTTCATGGGTGAGTCCAGTCCAAGTTGTTCCAAAGAAATCTGGGATCACCGTGATCCAAAATGAGGCTAATGAGCTGATTCCCACTCGGATCCAAACTGGATGGCGAGTCTGTATTGACTACCGAAAGCTCAACTTAGCCACTCAGAAAGATCATTTCCCTCTTCCTTTCATTGACCAAATGTTAGAGCGTTTAACAGGACATGAGTTCTACTGTTTCCTGGATGGATATTCAGGTTACAATCAAATCCCTATCGCTCCTGAAGATCAAGAGAAAACCACCTTCACTTGCCCGTATGGAACATTCGCATACCGACGCATGCCTTTTAGCCTGTGCAATGCACCGACCACATTCCAACGTTGAATGATCAGTATTTTTTCCGACATGGTAGAGCGATTTCTCAAAATTTTCATGGATGACTTTTCCATTTTTGGTGACACATTTTCCCAATGTTTGCATCATCTTAAACTGGTCCTAGAACGGTGTAGGGAGAAAAATCTGACTCTCAATTGGGAGAAATGTCATTTCATGGTCAAACAAGGCATTGTCTTAGGACATGTAGTTTCGAATAGGGGAATCGAAGTGGACAAAGCTAAGGTAGATCTCATTTCCAATCTCCCTCCTCCCAAAACAGTCAAAGATGTCAGATCGTTTCTTGGTCATGCTGGTTTTTACCGACGTTTCATCAAGGATTTCAGCAAAATTGCTAGACCCTTAACCAATCTCTTAGCCAAGGATACGTCATTTGTCTTCTCTCCCGACTGCCTCAAAGCTTTCGAATATCTGAAAAAGTAGCTAACCACAACTCCTATCATTCATGCACCGGACTGGACCTTACCATTCGAACTGATGTGTGATGCATCTGATTCTGCGATTGGAGCTGTTTTAGGACAACGGTTTGATGGAAAACCGCATGTGATCTACTACGCCAGTAGGACTCTGAATGATGCCTAGCAAAACTACTCTGTCACAGAGAAAGAGTTTTTAGCTATAGTCTTTGCCTTAGAAAAATTCAGGTCCTACCTCATCGGTTCCTTAACCAAAGTTTTCACTGATCATGCCGCACTAAAGTATCTTTTGACCAAAAAGGATGCTAAAGCACGGCTCATTAGATGGATTCTCCTTCTTCAAGAGTTTGACATTCAAATTCTTGACAGAAGGGGAACAGAGAACCCCGTAGCAGATCACCTCTCTCGACTCCCAAATGCACCAACATCAACCGTTCCAATCAATGAACATTTTCCAGATGAACAACTCCTAGAAATCCAATCTGTTCCCTGGTTCGCCGACATTGTGAACTACATAGTCATGAACCAGATCCCTTCTCATTGGTCCAAACAGGATAGATCCCGTTTTCTCTCCCAAGTAAAATACTTTTACTGGGATGATCCATATCTGTTCAAATACTGTCCTGATCAGATCTTTAGGAGGTGTGTTCCCACTGAAGAAACTAGGAGTGTTATATCCTTTTGTCATAAGGAAGCCTGTGGGGGCCACTTTGGCCCGAGAAAAACAGCTGAAAAAGTTCTCCAATCTGGGCTGTATTGGCCCACTCTCTTCAAGGATTCATTCGAGTTTTGCAAAACCTGTAACCGCTGTCAGCTTTTAGGGAAGGTCACTAGGAGAAATATGATGCCTTTACAACCCATTTTATCCGTTGAACTTTTTGATCTGTGGGGTATCGATTTCATGGGACCATTTCCAAATTCCTTTGGAAATGTCTACATTCTAGTAGCCGTTGAATACATGTCAAAATGGGTTGAGGCGGTAGCTTGCAAAACTAATGACAACAAGGTCGTTGTCAAGTTTTTGAAAGAGAACATTTTTGCCCGGTTTGGAGTACCTCGAGCGATCATCAGTGATAACGGTACACATTTCTGTAACCGTTCTTTCGAGGCTCTGATGAGGAAATATTCAATCACACACAAATTGTCAACTCCTTATCACCCCCAAACCAGTGGACAAGTAGAGGTCACAAACAGGCAGATCAAACAAATTTTAGAAAAAACAGTTAACCATAACAGAAAATATTGGTCTATAAAAATTTTGTGATGCTCTGTGGGCGTATAGAACAGCTTTTAAGGCCAATTTAGGGATGTCACCATACAGATTAGTGTTTGGAAAAGCTTGCCACCTACCAGTGGAGTTGGAACATCGAGCAATGTGGGCAATAAAACAGTTAAATTTTGACTCAGACTCGGCAGGTAAAAACAGATTGCTCCAAATAAATGAGTTGGAAGAAATTAGAAATGATGCATACATAAACTCAAAAATTTACAAAGAGAAAACAAAAATTTTTCATGACAAATCAATTTTACGAAAAAATTTCTCTCCAAGACAGAAAGTTTTATTCTTTTTCCGGGAAAACTAAGATCAAGATGGACAGGTCCATTTTTTGTCAAACAGATTTTCTCACATGGAGCTGTCAAGATAGAAAATCCTAAAAATGGTAACATTTTTAAAATAAATGGTCAACGTCTGAAACCATTTTTAAAATTTTCTACACTCGGAGAAGAAGAGGTGTTGGTTCTTCATGAACCTCATTATCTATAAAAAAAATACTAATTTTCCTTTTGTTTCTTAAAAGAAAAAAAAAGAAAAAAAAATCTTTTATTTTTTATTTTAAAAAAAAAATAATAATAATAAAATAAAAATAATTACTTACAATTTTTCTCTTAATTGATTTCTTCATCCTCATACTAACAGTAATTGCAGATCCTTATCATCATTGTCAACCGAACAACTGTAAGTTATTCATTTTTATCTGCTTTACTTTGTGCTTCAGCGAATTTGCATTGAGGACAATGCAAAATTTAGGTGTGGGGGTAAGAAATACATATTTTCCTCTTTATTTTACCTTTTTAGTTGCATTTTTCTTTCTTTTTGTTAAAAAAAATTATAAAAATATTGTCACTTGCCAAATTAATAGAGTTAAGTAATAATTGATCAAATTGATAGATTTTAAATTTTCTAATTCTTAGTTAGTGACATATTCAAGTTCACGTTTTATGATAACTCCAAATAAAGTTCTTAAGAAATGATTTTTCAACTAGTATACTTTACTTAAGTCTTACCTTAGATTTTTAATTAAAAATAATGAAATTTTTGCATGCTTAACTTAGAGTTAAAAATATTTTTTTTTAAGTTATCTTGATTTACATATTTTTTTAAAGACTATATATACTTACACATATATATATTAAAAAAAACTAACATTATAAAAGAAGAGTGCGAAAAATGGGCACCATAAAAAAAACCTCTTAAATTCAAGGTGATTCTATAAAGCCTAAGTTGACTGAGCAATTAAGCCCAAGGAGTATCTCTATACTTAATGACCTAAGCCCAATTGGGTTGGGATTCATTGGTCCAAAACTCATTAAATGGTCACTTAGAAAGCCCGTTAAAACAGAAAACAATCACCAAGAATTAGAGAGTGAGAAAAAATATATATAACACTAACCACTGTTTTTATATATATTGTTGTTTTGTATATATGGTCTTGAAAAACAACTTTTGATCAAGAAACTTGAAAGTTATTTAAAACAAAGAGTTAGCATGTTCTTTTCAAAACTTTTTAATTAAATTTCTAAGATTTGACTTGGTTTTGTATTGCTATAATGAAAAAGATTTTCTAAGAGATTTACATTGGAGTTATATATAAAAACGTTTTCTTGATTATTAACTAGCTTCAATTAGAATGTTTAAATATATCAAGGAAAATCTGTTATTTACTGACTTATTTAACTTGGCAAGTTGATCGAATTTTGTGGGTATATTCACTGCAAACCCTCACGAGACTACAACTCGTCCACTGGGGTAACCTAGGGGTTTAAAGGCTTGTTGTATGCGCTAAATACAACCGCGATTCCTGCGAAAGTGAGTTAGGATTTTCTTTTTATTTCCTTTGCTAGAGGACTAGAAAAAGTTTAGGTGTGGGGGTATTTGATAATCATATTTTTATTATAATTTTATACTCACATTATCTATTTTATATGAATAAATATACCATTAATAATTGTTGTTAGATTAGTTTGCACATAAATGAATGAAAATATAAATAAATATTATTAAATGAAAAAACCTCTCAAAATCTCTCTTCTCTATTTTGTAGCATGAAGCCCATCAAGCAAGTGAAGAAAATAATCAATTGAAGCCAAAAGCCAAAATGTCCAAAAGAAGCAAAATCCTCTTTATTTTCAAATGAGCTTGAAGGCCCAAAGCCCATCAAAAGAAAAAATGAATGAACTTGGATGCAAATAGTGGAATGAGATGGACTTGGATGCAAATACCACATGACCAAACCTGCTACAGGACCGAATTTAATAGGAGCTCTCAATTATTTTGCTATGGGCCGGTTGCTTGGGATTGCTTGGACTTTTGGTTTTGAAAATCAAATGGAGATGTAACTGGGCCGGACCTCAAGATGATTTGCTGCAGACCGAATTTAGCTTATCTTGGGTGGATTTTGTTTACAGATCATAAAAATCAAGTTGAGGACTTGGACTGCTGCATTGGACCGGAGTTGGCTTTTAAACACAATTGGACCGGACTGTTATGGGTGCTGCAGATTTAAAAAAAAAGAAATCAAGTGTGGGCCTAGACTTGCTTGCAAATTGAAAATCAAATGGGAAGTTTAAAGTGGGCCGGACTTGTTTGGGCTGGAGACTTGGAAAATCAAACATGGGCCGAAATCACAAGTGGTTGCAAAAGAATTTTGAAGAGGGCCGGATTTTGATTTTCTTTTGAAAATCAAATGAAAATCAATTAGGCCTCTTATGGAATTTTGAAGAGGGCCGGATTTTGATTTTCTTTTGAAAATCAAATGAAAATCAATTAGGCCTCTTATGATTAAGAACAAAAAAATAAATCAAAGGTGGAGATTGTTGCTTGGGGCTCAAGACAAATCCAATGGCTCATATTCATTGAAGATTACTATAAATAGGGGTAGAGAGTGAGGGGTTAAGAGTGTGAAAATTTTGTAAACTCCTTTTGGAGAGGAGGGCTACTCTTAATTGAGAAGGCCTTCCAAAAATTGTAACTTTAGTTGCAATTAATAAAAATAATTTTTTCCTCTTTAAATTTGTTCTTTCTCCTCTTGTTGAATGATGAGGATGGAGATGAAGAGCAATTTGAAGGTTTGCATTTCTTTTCTCTTTTATTTCTTTTTAGTAATTTCTTTATTATTGCTTATTAGTTAGATTTAAATTCATGCTTGTAGTGTAGATTTACTTCCTTGTCTTTTTATTTCTTTTTGCACTTTAATTTGTAGAATAGATTTATTTTTTTTTGCATTTAATTTTTGTAGTTTAGATTTTTATTTTCTTTGTAGTTAGATTTATTTCTTGTTCATAGTTTAGACTTTTCTTTTTATTTTTGTAATTAGTTCCTTTTCTTCTTGCTTTTATTTCTTAAGATGTGAATTTAATTCATGTAAGAATCTTGGAATTGTATGAAACTAGTCTAATTTCCTTTATATTGTATGAATTATTCTCTTGCACTTAAAATGTTCATGTTTAGGATAATCAACTAGAGAACTAATCGGTAGAAGAAGAATTTGATAATCTATGCTTATCTTAAATGGTTTGATAGGTTATGCTTATGAATTCTAGGATTATTATCATGTTGTTATTCTTATCATGAATAGTAATTTTAACTTAGATGATAATTTGATAGGTTACACTTTCCTTAAATGGTTTGATAATCTATGCTTAATAAATCTAAGTTGAAATATGATAAAAAGAGAATAGTTTATATTTTGTAATTGAAACTGGTTAGTGGATTATATTCTAGATTTCTTACCTCTTTTAAATCCTTCATCTTAACTTTCTTAAATTTTCTTTTCATTCTTAGTTTTATTTCTTGATTTTATTAATTCATTTAAATTTTCTTTTCATTCTTAGTTTTATTTCTTGATTTTATTAATTCATATTTCTTGCCTCGTGATTTCATTTATTCTTTGATTCTTCCTTCTCTCCTCTAAAATTCAATTTATTATTTTTTGCATATATTCACAACAATCACTCATCACAATCACACTTATTCTTTATTCCTAATTGTCACGCACAAAATATAAGAACCATTTCTAATAATCTCTTAAAATCACCTTCCTCGTGGGATCGATATTTTTTATACTATAACTTGATAAATTGTGCACTTGCAATTTTGGTAGATAATTATGCCGCATCAGCTGCCTCAGCCATTTTGGGCTGGGCCGCGTGCACAACTCTACGGTATCAGTGATCAGCTTTACCGCTAGAGGAGGAAGAAAATAAGTACTCCTCGTACTTAGCTTGGTCGAACTCGATCACAAGGGAGTTGACTGTCGTCCCCTCCATAACTTCGTCGAACTACGCCACCACCTTTTCGGTTGATGAAACGGTCACTCCCACTATGGTCGCTATCTTTTGTTAGGTGTAAAATTAGGGTCTCGATGTGAGATTTGTATTATCTGTGTATTTGTTACAAATCAATAAAATCCGGGATTTACAACAGAAGCGGAGAGAAGGCCCTCCTTGTTTGACGTAGGTTCTTTGGTAGCGGTAGGACGCCTCACTCGATGCTTGTGTTGAGTTTACTTCCCTTGGACGATCCAATCGAAGTAGAAGTGGAGTTTCAGTACGCGGTAGAAGCTTTGCGTGTGATTGAGTTCGAATATAACCGAGCTTGATGATTATCAAAGCCGAATGCTTAGAGAGGGCTAATATGCAAGAGTTTGCAAAGAGCCGAGAGTCTCAAATCTGAGTGCTTAGATTGAGTCTACTTCAACAATCAAGCAAAGAGCTAAGAGAGTTCTACCAAGCAAGCCAATGAGAGGGCCTCTTGAAGCGCCAAGAAGAAGCTAAGGTCCTTTTGAAAATATTACCAATAGCTAATGCTGAACCTTCTGGACCTCTTTCATGTTGGCAAAGAGGTCCTATAAATAGGCAATGGATGGCATAAGCCATCCTTTGATTTGTGGGATGTGACCACTAATAGGAGTAAGGAGTAGCATACTCCCCCTATAGGTATATGATGTGACCACTATAGGGGTAACGGGAGTCATGCCTTATTACCCAGGATGTGGGAAGTGGGAAGGCCCACTCCAACAAGCAAGCAGCCACTTGCACTGCTTATGCGAGATTGACAAGCTTGTAGACGAGCTTGAGAGCTACTTGAACATTCAAGCAAGCTTGTAGGCGAGCTTGGCGAACAGGCGACGTCGACTAGCGGGCCCCTCTAGCGTGTGAGTTGGTGTTTGTTGGCAAGATGGGTTCATGCAGACGAACTCACTACAGGCAAGCTTGACTCGTGCGGGCGAGCAAGGTGTTCAAGCGAGGTCAAACTCGTGCTGGCGAACTCGATAATCAGGCGAGCTTGACTCGTGCTGGCGAGTCAGGCAAACAGGTGAGATTGGCGATGTTTGGCACATGCAGATGAGTCAAACAAACAGGCGAGCTCCGCTTGGCCTCTTGAATGCAGGCGAGCTTGACTTGTGCTGGCATGTCAAGCAAGGTAGGCGAGCTTCGCTTGGCCTCCTGCTTACTTTGAGCACACAGGCGAGCTTTGGCTTGGCCTTAAGCTCACAGGCGAACTAGAATGGGTGAGGTTTGAGCTCTCTTGCGTAAAGGCAATTTTTATTGCCTACAACCATTAGTCGACTGAAAAGCTCTCGTTTCAGTCGACTGATTAGTCGATCAATCCGAGGCTTTTCCAGCCTTCAGGTTTTGTGCATGTGTGCATGTCTTAGACTCGTTTACTGATATGGCATAAACATGTACCAAAAAGGTTGCAAGCGCACAACCATGTCAAGTTATAGTATTTAAGATATCGATCCCACGAGGAAGGTGTTTTGTAGGAGAAAATATAAAATCGGTTCTTATATTGTGTGCGTGACAAATAGGAGTGATGAGTAAATGTGATTGTGGAGAGATAATGAGAGTGAAAGTGATAGTGTGTGAAACGACGCAAAATTTAAGTGAGAGTGGATGTGACAAAGAATGAGTGTGATCAATAAGGCAAGAAGGAAAAATAAATAAAATCAAGAAACAAATGAAAAATCAAGAATGAAGAACAAAATTCTAGAATAAAAGAAAATGCAAGAAATTAAAGATGGTGGATTCAATTATAGATATGGATAATCTAAAATTGAACCCACTTATTGGAAAAGGGTGATTCCCTAGAGGGTTCTAGCCTAAAGGCGAATCAAATAAAATAAAAATAAACAAAAAGAAAAACTAAACCCAAGAGGGTTCTAGCCTCAAGGTGAATAGTATAAGAAATTAAAATCTAACTATAAAATAAATTGCAAAATCTAAACTACAAAATAAAATTGTAAAAATTAAATGCAAGAAAATAAATCTACTCTATAAGCATAAAATAAATCTAAGGCAAGAGGGTTCTAGCCTATTGGCTATTTAACAAGAAAATAAAATCTAACTACAAGCATAGAAATAAATCTAAACTAATAAGCAATAAAAGAGAAAAAGAAAGAAATGCAAACCTTCAAATAATTCTCCATCTTCATCCTAATCTTCATCATCCAACAAAGAGAAGAAAAAAAAATTAAAGTGGTAAAAAAATTTTTACGATTAATTGCAACAAAAGTTACAATTTTGGAAGGCCTTCTCAATTAAGAGTAGCCCTCCTCTCCAAAAGGAGTTTATAAAATTTTCACCCCCTTAACCCCTCACTCTCTACCCATATTTATAGTAATCTTCAATGAATATGAGCCATTGGATTTGTCTTGAGCCCCAAGCAACAATCTTCACCTTTGATTTATTTGATTTTCAAAAGAAATTCAAAATCCAATTTGTAGCAACAAACAATAGTCCATTGGCATTTGATTTTCGGCCCATTCAAAAACTGATTTTCAAAGTTAACATTCAAGTCCAGCAGCAGCCATCAAGTCCGGCCTCTTTGAGTTCGCTCCATTTGATTTTCGTTTTGAATTAAATTCTGCAGCAGAGAGACTTAAGTCCGGTCTTGATTTGAATTCGGTCCATGTGATTTTCGTTTTGATTTGAATTCTGCAGCAACAAGCCCATGTCCAGTCCCTATTAATACTTCAATTGATTTTCAAAATGAAAATCTGGCCCAAGGCCCACTTTGGTGTTTCTTGTGAGCAGCAGCACATCCGGTTTCCCATTTGATTGAGAAAAACAATGAAACATAGCAACTCTGGCCCATTGATCTTCAATGCTTTAGAATTTCAAAATTAAGTCCGGCCCATTCTAGAGTTGAGCTAAGTCCAATGTCAGCAACCATCAAACTTTGCAGCCTTGGTTCCGGTCCACTGTAGCAGCGTGTGATTTTTGCATAAAAGTCCAATTCATTTTTAAGCAACCAAGTCCAAATCCGATTCCTTGCACACATGAGATTTTCAAAAATTAATTCTCTTATTTTTTTATTTACTCAAGGGTCTTTGTTGAGAGATGGGATTTTTTGATAATCTAATTGGAGCCAGTTATCACTCAAGAAAACATTCTTATATATAACTCTAAGGTATATTTTTAAGAAAATCTTCTCATTGTAGCAATACAAAACCAAGCCAAACTTAGAAATTTAATTTAAAAGTTTTAAAACTATAAAACATTTATTAAATTTTCCAAGACCATATATACAACTATAAAACATTTATTAATTTTTTTATTTTTTATTTTTTTTTATTTTTTTAAACTCTTTCATCCTTGGTGATTTTTTTTCTACTTTAACGGGCTTTCTAGGTGACCATTTAACGAGTTTTGGGCCAATGGATCCCAACCCAAATGGGCTTAGGTCATTAAGTATGGAAATACTCCTTGGGCTTAATTACTCGGTCAACTTAGGCTTAATAAGATAGAATCACCTTGAATTAAAGAGCTTTTTTTTGCCCATTTTTCGCACTCTTCTTTTGCATTTTTTTTTTGTATATGTATATATATTTTGAAAATATGTAAATCAAGACACTTTGAATAAAATTATTTTCAACTCTAAGTTAAGCATGTAAAAATTTCAAAATTTTAAATAAAAGTTCAAGTTAAGGCTTAAGTAAAGTATACTACTTTGAAAATCATTTCTTAAGAAATTTATTTAGAGTTATCATAAAAAGTGAACTTAAGTAAATAACTAACAATGGATTAGAAAATTTCAAATTTATCAACTAAATCAATTATTACATAACTCCATCAATTTGGCAAGTGACGATATTTTTAAAAAAAAAATTTTAAGAAAAAGGGGAAAAAAACAAAAATGTAACTAAAAATGTAAAATAAAGAGAAAAAATAACTAATTCCCACCCCCACACCTAAATTTTGCATTGTCCTTAATGCAAACTTTAAGAAGTGAAGCACTTACATTTGGTCGGCTGATAAAAATCTTTAATTACCTTTGGTCTGAGGAGGATGAAAACAAAAATTTATTCTTTTTTTTCTTTTTTTCTCTTTTTTTTCTTTTTTTGCTTCTTCTTTTTTTTTTCTTTTTCCCTTTTTTTTTTTTTGAAAACTGAACAAGAAACTCTCACATGAGAGAAGAATAAATTCTTTTTATTATTCTGAAATAAACAAAATAAACAATGTAGAATGAAATATTCAACATGAAGAGTTCCTGTTCTACATTGACTCCTACCTTACTATTGAAAATTCTTCCCCGGATTTTAAAGAAAATTCAGAATGATATAATTAATAATGTGAATTTCCAAGCATTTCGGGGTGTTCAGTAATTCATGCAACAAGGTAAGGTAGGTATTATTGGTGTCATGCATTTTGTATTTCTTAATGAACTTAAACTCTTGTACTGTGAAGTTTTGTTTTCCAACAACCAATTCTTCTGTGAAGTTCTGAAAATTTGGTTGTTGATTATTCTCCAAGAATCTAAGTTCATCAAGAAAGAGTTCTTCAAAATTTAATTCAAAGCAGCAAATGTTTAACACGGTTTTATTATTCTCAAGGACCTGATCTGCTTCTTCTAAAAACTCTAACTCTTCATCAAAAATTTTCTCAAAACTTAAATCACACTCTTCTTCTTCTTCTTCTTCTGATCTTTCCTGAATGTAGTTTATTTCTAGAGGCTGATTATTTGGTTGGTCCCCTGGATTAAAAATGTTGAGATCAGCAGTCAAATTCCTAAAGGACAGTTTTATTTGACCAGTTCTACAGTTAATGAGAGCATTAGAAGTGGCTAAGAATGGTCGTCCTAAGATGACAGGTGTTTGTCCTTTGGGATTGGAAACAGGTTGTGTTTCCAAGACTATAAAATCTACTGGAAAAAAAAATCTCCAACCTTAATCAGAACATCCTCTAACTCACCCATGGGGACCTTAACAGATCTATCAGCCAACTGTAAGGTGCATTTGGTTGGGTTCAGTACACCTAGACCCAATTGCTGATAGGGTGAATATGGAAGCAAATTAACACTGGCCCCTAAGTCTAAAAGCGTCTTATCAATGTGAGTATTACCAATGATACATGAAATGATGGGGGAACCTGGATCTTTACGTTTCAAAGGTATGGGATTTGACAGCATTTCACTGATATTGGCGGCTAAAAAGACTTTCTTTGGAACATTTATTCTCCTCTTCTTAGTGCATAATTCTTTTAAAAATTTAGCATAAGATGGAATTTGTTCAATTACATCTAAGAGAGGAATGTTGACCTTAACCTGCTTGAATGTCTCTAGGATTTTCTCCTCCTGAGGAGAGTGTTTCCTAGACCTGAGTCTATCTGGAAAGGGAGCAACCGGTCTAAATCTATCAAAAGCAGGCTCAGGTTCGGGTTCAGGTTCTTGGTCATCTGAGGGGAGTGATTGTTGAATAGATTCATCAGAAGGAGAAGGAGAAGGAATTTGTACAGGATCAAGAGTTTGACTTGGCGGAGTTCTCACTTGATTATCGACCTGTCTACCTGACCGAAGTGAATGGATTGCATTCACTTGAGCTTCATAGGATGAACTGCATCCTGTGTTATTAGGGTTGACCACGGGTTGACTCGGAAATTTTCCTTTCTCTCTTTCACTCACGGCACTAGCTAGTTGACCAAGTTGGGATTCTAATCTAGCTATAGCTTGAGTGTTGGAGTTGAGCATTTGTCCGGTTGATTGCATGAAGGAATTCAACGTGCTAGATGTTTGAGTCAACATATTCGTGGTTTGAGTAGAGGCCTTAATTATGGTTTCTAAACCCCTTTCCAAGACATTGAGACGTTTATCCTGATCTGGATTGTGAGGAGTCTGAATTACAGCTTGATGAAGAGGAGACTGATTTTGATACGGCAGATTGGGTTGTTGAAATTGTGAATGAGAATTGAATGGAACTGTGTTTCCCCTAGGAAAATGTTGGGTCGAAGCGGGAGTGAAGTTTTGAGTTCCGGGAGAATTTCCTTAATTCCATACAAAGTTGGGATGATTTCTCCAACCTGGATTATAGGTTGGAGAAAATGGATCATTTCTAGGGTGCTGGAATGTAGCGTTCATCTGTTCTATTGCGTTGTTGTTTCCTAGGAGAGGGCATTCCTCTGAAACATGGGTAGGAGACTGACAATTGTGACATCTTGGGAGAGAAACATGATTGAGTTGAGCTGGAGCTCGTTCCTTAATTTCTAAGGCTTCTAACCTCCGCAGAATTGTCACCATCTTCGCTTCAGAAGCAATGTTTGATTCCAAGGAAAGACCACTAGACTTAGAATGGGGAACTGATGAAACCCTGTCATCGCACTGTTCCCATTGCATTGTTTTTTCAGAAAGACTCTCCAAAAACTCCCAAGCTTCATCAGCATTTTTCCTCATAAAATCCCCGTGGCACATTGATTCTAAGGAAGTTTTTGCAGAATAATCTAATCCCTCATAAATTATTTGGCACAATCGCCATTTCTCTAAACCGTGATGAGGACATTGGATGAGAAGATCTTTAAATCGGTCAAAATACTTCCAAAAAGGTTCTCCCGGGATAATTTTAAAGTTTTGAATGCTGTTCCTAAGCTTTACCGTTTTATGAATAGGAAAAAATTTCTTAAGAAAAACGGTGACAAATTCATCCCAAGTTGAGATGGAATTTGTTGGTAAGCTGTACAGCCATTTTTTAGCTTTATCCTTAAGAGCAAATGGAATAAATCTAAGCTTAACCGCATCTTCATTTAATTCTCTCATTTTAATCATAATACACACTTCCTCAAATTCCGAAATAAAAATATATGCGTCTTCTGTTTCATTACCAAGGAATTTGGGAAGCATGTTTATGTATTGCGGTCTAAGCTCAAAATTTATTCCATTTGTTTCGGGGAGCCTAATGCACGAGGGGATTGCATTCCTAATGGGATAGCACATATCATGAAGAACGGGTGGATTAGGATGCTCCATTTCTATGATTGGTTCAAAGCGAATTAATCGATGTGTATTATCCCTAATCCACTGTTGCATACACCAAAATATTTCTTATTATTATTTTTATTTTTTTCTTAAAGAAAAGAAAGAAAATTAGTTTTTTTAGAAGATAAAGAAAAAAAATCCTAACTGAAACAAATCAAAACAATCACTTTTCAATCAACTCTAATTCTAGGGTTTAGCCTAACTCAACTAGACCAGCTCCTAACCAAAAACTCCTACAGTGAAAAGATCAAAGTTTTACCCAGGTAGTTAGCCAGGTAAGAATAGTACCAGAGGGTGATTAAAGATCAATTAAGTACCTCTTTCCTTACGGAGCGCTTTACGCAACCCCTAAACCTTGCCTTAGACACCAACTAATCTGAGAAAACTTAAATCGATTAACTTAAGGATTTTTTGTTCCTTATTGAGCTCGAATCCTTAGGGGCCAACGTCTAATGAGTTTTATTAGGCTTGGGTGGTGTAGTGAGGAATTAGTGATTTTTGGGCTAAGGAAAGGGTGATGAAATACCTTACCTTATCTTGATTATGGGGTTTTGCCCTTAAAAATATTTTTAAGTGTGTGTCAAATCAAGATGCTCAAATCACTTGGTGAATTCCTACACTATATGAAATGCAACCCTATGAATTAAAAGCAACTAAAAAGGATGGAAAGAAAAAAAATCTTTTTTTTTAATTAGGGAATCAAACAAATGAGAAGGGGGGGGGGGATTTGTTTGAATTTATTATCTTGTTAGTAAATGTCAAAGTGGATGATTAATTTTATTATGGTCAACAAAAAAAATAAAATCTTTTTTTAAAGTCCTAATTGTCTCTAATTGTGAAGAAGTAGCTAAAGGGTGGAATTAAAAACTAGAAAGAGGACTTACCTGAAAGCAAATCTTCAAATCCTAGCTCTCCAATCCGCGATCTTCAAGCTCCAAGCGTTTCCTTCACAAAAAACACACAAGTTAAAGAACCAAAATAATTAAAACCTACTTAAGCACCTTCCCCGGCAACAGCGCCAAAAACTTGATGCGGCATAAACATGTACCAAAAAGGTTGCAAGTGCACAACCGTGTCAAGTTATAGTATTTAAGATATCGATCCCACGAGGAAGGTGTTTTGTAGGAGAAAATATAAAATCGGCTCTTATGTTGTGTGCATGACAAATAGGAGGGATGAGTGAATGTGATTATGAAGAGATTGAGATAGTGAAAATGGTGTGTAAATAGGTACAAAGTGTAAGTGAGAGTGGATTTGAAAAAGAATGAGTATGATCAATAAGGTGAGAAGGAAAAAATGAATAAAATCAAGAAACAAAATAAAAAAAATCAAGAATGAAGAACAAAAATCTAGAATAAAAGAAAATGCAAGAAATTAAAGATGGTGGATTCAATTATAGATATGGATAATCTAAAATTGAACCCACTTCTTAGAAAAGGGTGATTCCCTAGAGGGTTCTAGCCTAAAGGCGAATCAAACAAAATAAAAATAAACAAAAAGAAAAACTAAACCCAAGAGGGTTCTAGCCTCAAGGTGAATAGTATAAGAAATTAAAATCTAACTACAAAATAAATTGTAAAATCTAAACTACAAAATAAAATTGTAAGAATTAAATGCAAGAAAATAAATCTACTCTATAAGTATAAAATAAATCTAAGGCAAGAGGGTTCTAGCCTCTTGGCTATTTAACAAGAAAATAAAATCTAACTACAAGCATAGAAATAAATCTAAACTAATAAGAAATAAAAGAGAAAAAGGAAAGAAATGCAAACCTTCAAATAATTCTCCATCTTCATCTTCATCTTCATCATCCAACAAAGGAGAAGAAAAAAAAATTTAAAGTGGTGAAAAAATTATTATTATTAATTGCAACAAAAGTTACAATTTTGGAAGGTCTTCTCAATTAAGAGTAGCCCTCCTCTCCAAAAGGAGTTTACAAAATTTTACCCCCTTAACCCCTCACTCTCTACCCATATTTATAGTAATCTTCAATGAATATGAGCCATTGGATTTGTCTTGATCCCCAAGCAATAATCTTCACCTTTGATTTATTTGATTTTCAAAAGAAATTCAAAATCCAATTTGTAACAGCAAACAATAGTCCATTGGCATTTGATTTTCGGCCCATTCAAAAACTGATTTTCAAAGTTAACATTCAAGTCCAGCAGCATCCATCAAGTCCGGCCTCTTTGAGTTCGGTCCATTTGATTTTCGTTTTGAATCAGCAGAGAGACTTAAGTCCGGTCTTGATTTGAATTCGGTCCATGTGATTTTCGTTTTGATTTGAATTCTGCAGCAACAAGCCCATGTCCAGTCCCTATTAATACTTCAATTGATTTTCAAAATGAAAATCCGGCCCAAGGCCCACTTTGGTGTTTCTTGTGAGGAGCAGCACATCCGGTTTCCCATTTGATTGAGAAAAACAATGAAACATAGCAGCTCTGGCCCATTGATCTTCAATGCTTTAGAATTTCAAAATTAAGTCCGGCCCATTCTAGAGTTGAGCTAAGTCCAATGTCAGCAACCATCAAACTTTGCAGCCTTGGTTCCGGTCCACTGTAGCAGCGTGTGATTTTTGCATAAAAGTCCAATTCATTTTTAAGCAACCAAGTCCAAATCCGGTTCCTTGCACACATGAGATTTTCAAAAATTAATTCTCTTATTTTTTTATTTACTCAAGGGTCTTTGTTGAGAGATGGGATTTTTGGGATTTATTCCTTATTAACCTGCAATTAAAGATAAAAACAATTATTAGTGCTGTATTTATTCATATAAAATAGATAATGAATGTATAAAATTGTAATAAAATATGATTATCATTTACTCTCAAATATGCACTTATTCGATCTCAAATCGATTACTAACATACTCATTCATTGATAAATGATAATTATCATAATAAAAATTATTTCACTATTTTTCATAATATTTTTAAATTATAGGGTTTTATATTTTGGTATATCAATTTGTTATTTTTGTATATTATATTAATATTTTTATAATTATGCTATTTTATTATTAATATAATATTATACTATTATTAATATAATATAATGATTATATTATTCACAATATAATATAATTATTTAATAATGTTAATATTATGTATTCTATTTGTTATTAATAAATTTAATATTATATAAATATATTTAATGATTATATCTAATATATATATTTAATATGTTAGAGTTTTTAATAGTACTTTAATCATATATTAATATTTATTATATTAATAAATATTATATATTATGAATATATTATTTTTACATATTAATTATTATTATAATGATTATTTATGTATAAATAACTTTTATAATTTCTTTATTAGTTTATTTATATTTTATTATTATTATTTATAATAATACATATTAACATATAAATATTCGGTATTTAATGTTTTATATTCTTATATAATATACTATATTTATTAAATTTTTTATTATTTAATAAATATTACTAATATATAAAATAACTCATATCCAGTATAGATATAGTATTTATATTTATTTATTAAGAAAGTTAATAATATTATATTGATTATATATTCTATAGTTAATATTATTATTATTATTATATTATTATATTATCAATAACTTTATATTATTTTTTATTAGTCTATATATATTTTATTATTTATTTCATTATATAATACATATTACATTTTAAATATTAGATTTAATATGTATTATATAATATAAAGTATTTATTTATTATATTTTTAATAATTTATAATAAATATTATTAATAATATTAGATTAACTAGTAATAAGCATTAGGTATGTATAAATATAATATGATGTTGCATAATAATTCGTATTATACGATTTAATATTATTATTAGTTTTGTAATATATTAGAATTTATTTATTAAAAAGTTATAATATTATAGCGATTATACTACTGTATAGTATATTATTATATTATTACTTACTATCAATAACTTTATTATTATTTTTTATTAGTTTATTTATATTTTATTATTATTTATTTATTATATAATACATTATTAACATATTAAATATTGGTATTTAATATGTTGTTATATTATTATATAAGATATTTATTTATTAAATTTTTATATTATTTAATAAATATTTCTAATATATTAAATTAACTATAATATAGTATAGTATAGTATTTATAATTTATTTATTAAAAGTTAATAATATTATATTGATTATACTATTGTATAGTATAATATTATATTATTATTTATTATCAATAACTTTTTTATTATTTTATTTATATTTTATTATAATTTATTTATTATATAATATATTATTAACATATTAAATATTTATATTTTATTATAATTTATTTATTATATAATATATTATTAACATATTAAATATTAGTATTTAATATGTTATTATATTATTATATAAGATATTTATTTATTATATTTTTATATTACTTAATAAATATTATTAATATATTAGATTAACTATAATATAGCATAGTATAGTATAATATAATATGCATGTTGATAATAACTTTATATTAATTATATTTAATATATTATGTTAGATATCATATTAACACATTCTCAAACTCAAAACCAAAACATCAAACTTAAAACACCTAAAATATGTTTTGAAATAAGTGTTGTGTTTTTGCTTTGAAGATGATTTAGCTCAAAAAATATCATGGTTTCCAAACGCATGATGTTTTATATTTGATAAAAACACCATATAACAAGTAAAACACCATGATATCTAAACGGAGCGTAAGTTTTTTAAACTAGCTGATTTCACCAAAGCCAATTATGGGTGCGGAAAATTTCACCTAGGGTAGAAGAGTCAGACATTGCTCCGGGTTGAAAACTTCGACTCTGTTTAGTAGTATTGGTGTCAGAAATACTCTTTTCAAGAGTCCCAAACCCGCCCAAAACTCCACCTCTCATTCCTATCGATCCATCCCCAAACCCCCTGCTCTCCACGCCTCTCTCTCCTCCCGCCCCGTCCCCACTGCTGCGACGACACCCTCGGCCGCACCCGCACCCACACCCACCCCCACCTCACCTTACCCTGGCCCCACACGCACCCCATCCCCGTCCACGCAGGATCATCCTGATCCGGCACGCGCAGACGAGGGAAACGTGTGACGAGAGCGCCTACACCGAGTCCCGACCCAAGATTAGGACTCACCCGCAGGTGCGTGGCCCAGGCGAGGAGCGCGGGCCCGCATCAGGGAACTTATTGGTGGAGATGGGGCAGGACTGGAAGGTGTATTTCTATGTGTCGCCGTATCGGAGGACGCTGGAGACGCTGCCAGGATTAGGGAGGGCGTTTGAGAGGGAGAGGATTGTCGGGGTCAGGGAGGAGCCGAGGCTGAGAGAGCAAGATTTTGGTAATTTTCTTCTTCGGATTTAATTGGGTTCATTTTCTTGGTTACTTGTCAGAAAATTTTATGCTGCTAGTAGTTATTCTTTTCGAGCAATTTGGATACGAGTTTGTGGGTTGTTTGAGGAAATTAGATAGTGTGAGTTTTGCACTGGGAGATCTTTAGCAAGTATTCTTTGCTGCAAGAAAGAAAGATCATTTTTATAAAAGATTTCATGAATACGATAGGCCTTTCTTTTTTTGATGGAACCAATGGGGCTTTCTTAATAGAGAGTTGGAAACTGTTTTTTCCTTCCAAAATCGAACAAGTTTTAGCGCGTGTTCGCTGACGTGACTAAAACTTTGAATGATTTTAATAAGTAAATGTATAGTTGGTTTGATTTGGATTGTAAACTTTGTGAATTGATCTATTTAAAAAGAAATTCCTTCGTAGAATCTAAGAATGTGTACTATATGTTTGCAATTATTTCTTCATCATAATTGAGAGGCTTAAAATTAATTAGCATCATTGTATCTAGTTGATCCTGACATAAATAGCCTTAATACAAAAATAGCTTAAGTGTACAGTTTGTCTCTTATCTGTTCATATCCAGTGGGCTTTTGTGCCTAGGCAAGTGCTTTTGGGCCAAGTTAGTACTAGGAACTTATTGTCAGAAAGCTGTGAGAGTTTCTTATGCGAAGGAGCCTTGAAAGAGATTTGGCCTTTGGAGAGCATATAAGATGGTGACTATATATGCATGTGAGGCCGAGAGATTGAGAGATGAGTAATTATTCTTGTAATGTTCTCTCGCATGTATAAGAGATTTTCACATCTTTGTTCTATGGATATAGGTCAAACTTGGCCGAACGAACCACAAAAATCTCGGTGTTCCTCTTCTTGCTTATTATTGTTATCTTGTAAGCTTCTTGTTTGATCTCAGGACTTAATTTGGAGATTGGAATTGGGGATTGTCAATCCCTAATATTTAACTTCATGGATTGTCCTGCTGGTTCTTAGTGTAAACCAGAGTAATTCAATTTTCTGAAATGGCAGCTAACCAATAGGAACTCCATTACTATGATAACTGCTTCCTTATTTGCAAGTTTTTGAGGAGTTTAGTCATATCTGACATAGCACAACTTTCCTTCTCTCTTGTAAATAAAGGTAATTTTCAGGACAGAGAAAAAATGAGAGTAGAGAAAGAGACCCGTCTGCGCTATGGCCGTTTCTTCTACCGCTTTCCAAACGGAGAATCAGCTGCTGATGTTTATGACAGAATAACAGGTACCGCAAAGAAGGAAAAAATAAATAAATACACCTTTCAATTCCATTTGATTAACAATCATCATTGTATGAGCATTTGATACACAGCTTAATTATTATTTATGCAGTCTAATGGTACAGGCTTCAGGGAAACTCTCAAGGCTGATATCGACATCGGCCGGTTTCAGCCACCAGGAGAAAGAAGTCCAAATATGAACCTAGTCATAGTATCACATGGATTGACATTGAGAGTTTTCTTGATGAGATGGTACAAGTGGACAGTTCAACAGTTTGAAGGCCTTAACAATTTTGGTAACGCAGGGATGTTGGTTATGCAAACTGGTGATGGTGGAAGGTAAGAGTCTATCACCTTTGATACTTTAAGAATCTTGATGATTATAAATTAATTAATTGGGCAAATTTCACAATATCCCTTTGAACTTGTGAGGTATTGCAAGAAAACTTCCAAGACTTTAAATTATACTAAATGCTACTTACATAAACTATTGGAAGTTCTCATAGGCAGCGTTTAAGAGTGAAGCTTTTTTTCCCCGTGTGTATCCTTAGTTGGTAAGAGTACTATAACATTTAGGAGATAGGAGTAAAATTATCAAAAGTTATCACGTGCAAAAAATGTGAAATTTAAAGTAAATATCTCAACCATGGTACTTAAGTGAGATAATTTCAAGGCTATAGTTTAGAGTTTATGTGAAATTTAGCCCTAGTTTCTTTTTCCTTTTCATGAACTTAATAGGATGCTAACATTTCAGAAAATTACCTCCATCAACCATGTTGTACTGTTGCCGTTTTCCAAGTTCATTAATTGATAGTTTCCAACTTAACCTATCATTTAGATACCTTGTTGGGTCACACAAGCTTGAAACTCATATATTACACGACTCTAGGTGTTTACGATGCAATAAATACCTCTGTAATCTCTTTTCATCCTACAATAAAGTTGGTGAATGTCGTGATGTGGCTTACTCCCTTGTCACAATTTTGATTAGAACCATAATGAGTTTTCATTAAAGATTAAAACTAAGCAAGCTGGTGATTTCATTTTGAATATATGGCTTGGAAACATAATTAGCCTGTCCTATTCTTTCTAAATCATGTCGTGATCTGGCGTATTCCTTCCTTCAATGTTGTCTAAATTGCTTTTGGCAAAACTTAACACACATGAAGCTATTTCTTATACTTGTTTTCCATCTTTTTATTACCTTGATTGAGACGTGAAAGAGAGTTGCTAAATCTTCTCAAGTGTTTGTTTATGACAGGTACAGCCTACTTGTGCATCACACTACCAATGAGCTTCGAGCATTTGGATTGACGGAACCTATGCTTAAGGATCAAAAGTGGTAATGTAATTTTAGCACGGCTTTAACAATCCATCTATATCTGTTTTCATCATGCAATTATATAGTTGATGGCTTTTGCAAAATATGAAATTTTAGATAAAATGTAGTAAATATCGAAGTTTTGATGTTTTGTGCATATTTTCTTCAGGCAAAAGATTGCAAAACCAGGTGAATTGAATTACGACTGCATTACTACAGGGTTCTTCACACATTTTACTTGAGAATGTCTAATGGTGTATATATAGTACTGGGCAAAAAAAAAATCATAAAGTTTATTAAGGAAGTTGGAGATTGTCATAGGTATTACTTTCTATTGCTGTAAAGAATGTGCTGGATCGTTGATTTCTTAGGTAATATTCCTTATCAAATGAAAAAAACTGATGGAGTTTCTTCGTAAACTTCTTTTTTATTTTTATTTTTATTTTTTGGGACTTTTTCCCTCATATAATCCCCATATCTATATCATATTCGCAGCTTTATCCGTCAAAATAATTTAAATGCGGGTTTATGTTTGAAAAATGGGTCCGCTTTATAATGCGTTGGATTGTAAACCGTAATGGATTGTTTTTATTTTAATTTATTTTTGGTGATTTTCTTTTCAATACAATGTAAATGGAGTTTAAAAGCTAATTTATGTGGATTTTAGCGGATATAAAAGGTTAATTAAAGAGGAATATAGGCCAGGAGGAAATATATATTATTTCATTGATAACGTGTTTTTCATATCTCAAATGACTGTATAGCATGACTTTATATAGCACAGGACACGTCTAATGCATTAATGGCATTAATTCTCATTCTCATAACTCACATACAAATAATATCAATTTATTCTCCATAAATAAATCCCTCATATTTGTAACTCCTATAATCATTACGAAAATTACTAATTTATTAATAACCACAATCAAGTTTAATTTCTAACATCCCTCTTTAAACTTGATTCTCCAAAAAGTATAACACGAATTTATCTTCTCAGCTTTGAAAATTTTAACTCTTGAGGGGCTTCATGAAAATATCGGCAACTTGTTCTTCTCTTGTGTACGAGTTGAACCTCCTTTTCCTTTTTGCAATCCTTCATGAAATGAAACCTTGTGTCAATATGCTTGCTTCGATCATGGAACACATGATTTTTGGCTAGTTGGATGGCTGACTTGTTATAAACATTGACCTTCATTGCTTCTTCGTGTCGCACTTTCATGACCCACAATAAGTTTTGAAGCCAAATCGCATGACATACACATGATGAGGCTGCAACATATTCGGCTTCACAGGTAGAGAGTGCAACAATGGGTTGCTCCTTTGGGGACCAAGTGAAAGCTAAATCTCCAAGTTAGAAAATAAATCCGAAAGTGCTTTTGCGAACATCTAAATCTCTAGCCCAATCGCTATCGCTATAGTCTACAAGCTTCCAATCTCCAAGGGAAGATAAAATAATCCATAACTAATGGTTCATCATACATACTGGAGAATGCCATTCATGACCTTCAAAAGTGACATTGTTGGTTCCTCCATGAAACAACTAACTAACCCGCCTCCATATAAATTGTCGGGGCTCATAAATATGAGATAGCAAAGACTTCCAACAATACTATCGTAATATGTTGGGTTCATAGCATTGCCTTACCATTTTTCTTTAATTTTAACCCTCCTTCAAGTGGTGTACCTGCGGGATCACAATCTTCCATGGTAAATTTTTGTTAGATTTGAGATGCAGGGGGGGGGAGTATATAGGGTTACTACTATTTTTTACTAAAAATACAAAATATGCAGCAGAATAGATAAAATAAAAGTAAATAATAACCAATCGAGGACCCACAAGATTTTATTATGATTCTAATAAAAATCATACATCTACTCTTCCTTCTTATGAAGGAGCTTCTTCACTATGCTAAGAGTTCTCGTGAATCACAACCTGAGTCAGTTGGCTTATAATGACTGTACCCTGGAATCTACTAGAAACCAATCATCTAACTGAACTCTCCATAATGAGTGACACCTAGCCCTAACTAGTCCTAACCCTCGATTAGCACAGACTTGGATACACCATAAAAACAAGTTCGAAACAAACTAACAAGCACAGTTTAAACACATAAAATAAGAAAGATCTTACAACCCTTTAATGGATCAAAGTGAAGCCTGATGAAGAACGGTATTGATAATGAGATTAAGGGCAACTTTCATAGCTAAGACGATCCAAATATGTTGAGCGCAATGAGAAAGAGTCCGTTGAGGCTTCGAGGGTTAAAAACTTCAATCTAATATCTTCTCTAACCAGAATACAAAAGTTTTAATCAAAACCATAAATTTCTCTCCACATTCTATCTCTTTCAATCATACATAGCCTTTAATCAACTAAGAAAGAGATATCCGAAATATGGTAGAAGTTGGAGATCGAAAAGAACAACGAATGGCTGTGATTAAATATTCAAATCTATAATCAGTCAACTTTACCACTGTTGGTTGTTCACGATCATCGATGGGTCCCTGAGCACAATTGATAGGTCCTAGTAACCCATCGATAAGCTGAAATCCTGTCTCTGGAACTCTATAATTTGTTCCTATAGACCAATAATGACCTTGTAACCATCGATGGGTTCCCGACAACCATCAATCGTATGAAGGCTAAAATCAGCATTTGTGCTGATTTTCATGTCGTTTCAGCTCGTAACGTCTTATACTTGTATTCATCTATACTATATAATCTCAAAAAAAGTACCAAATGAGAAATTGTTGTTAGGTCTCATGTTTATGAGCCTACTATTTAATCTAGTTTTGATAATTAACAAACAATTCCTAACATCGTTTGCTTGTTATGTATTCTACACAAAGGTCATCCGCTGGAGGTTGGATGTAATCGCGCCTACACGATCATATTCGTTAGAGGTTGGATGGAATTACGCATTCACGATGATATCTAATGAAGGTTGGCGGAATTTTGAATAGAGCACGATGCATTCAAGTCCAAGACACACTATTGTTTCATACATACTACAAAGAGGAAGATTGCCCAAGATCGAGCGTCACGAAGAGATCTTCAAGCTTGGGTATATTAGTTTAGGAGTTATACTTTGAGTGTAATGCTTATAAGCTCAAATATTATACACATACATATTTTTGGTTTATCATTTTCGAGTTTTACCATCTAAATATGAAACTAATAGATATATTTATATACATATATATTTGTTTCATATTTATCATCTTTTTTTGGGTAAATAATGTATTCTTAGTTTATGAACTTAATAATACTAGTTTATATCTTTTCCTAAGTCTATAAATCCATTCAAAAGAAGTTTCAAACTTGTTTGAAATCACTTTGTCAAAATCATATGTTTTTGAGATTTTGTATTTTGACCAATTTTGCAAAATGATGAGTTTTCATAAATGGAAAATGTAATTTGAAAAAATTCTTTTTGTAACATGTTTATTTTCATGTTTATAAATATTTCTCAAAGTTTTATAATTTTTGGAATTTATTTGCTATTTTTAAAGGGGTTCCAAGTTCAAATTTTCTATTTTTAAAAGACCATGTGCACGTTATCAGTCGACTGATGAACCTCATGAAATCAACTGAAGAAACGGACTGGAATAAGAAAAAGTTTCTGTTCAGTCGACTGATGAACCATCAATCGACCGAAGCAAGTCATCAGTTGACTGATGAGTTCATCAGTCGACTGATGAAGGTTGAGCTGCCTGTAACGGTCAGTTCATCAGTCCACTGACACTGTTCATCGTCGACTGATGGCACTGTAACAGCTAGTTTTCCAGCTTTGCTAATTTTTTGGGTTTTTATTTTTTTGCTTGGATTTTCTTAGTTTTTGGGCTTTGTTTTGTGATCCTATATATACCCCTTACCTTCAAACTTCTGAACCAACTAAGAAAAACAAAAATCAAGTTCTGGGCAAGTTTGTTTAAGGGTTTTCAGGTGTGTTTTCAAGTTGTTTATGTGAAGATATTTTCACAAGAGGAGGAGATCGATATTTTCGTTTTTGGGCTTCAATCTCTCATCTCTCTCACTCTTGTTTTTAGAGAAGTTTTACTAAACTTGATTTCTAGCTTTACATATATTTGTTGTTGATTAACACTTTAATAAGCTAGATTTTATATTGAGTTTAGTTTTAATATTGCTCATTGTTTACACACACACCCGTTGAGCTTAAGTATTTTATCATATAGTACAATTATTGGGTTGTAGGGTTGTAACATTGAGAGTGAGCTTAATTAAGTTCTCAACTTGTTAGAGAACAAACTATTTGTATTTGTGAGACTATTTGTTGAGATCAAATTGTAATACACATGGACACCGAGAGAAGTGGTTGGTGAGAGACGGGGTCAATTCCAAGAGGAGTGGTGTCGGTTGTAAATCCTAGGGAGAGGTCGTAATTCCGAGCATTTGAGGAAGGTGACATGTGCTAAGCCAACACTTAGAGGGTGTATTGCGTAATTGTAATTGTGTCAGTTATAAGCGTTTATCGATGAGCGTTGAAAACTAATTGTGTAGTTATTTGAATTGATAGTGGAGATTCTCCTCGAGAGTGAGGAGCGGAGACGTAGGTCAAGGGTGACCGAACTCCGTGATCATATTGTGTGTTTGTATTTATTTTTGGCGTACTCTTTTATTTGGCTCTTATTGCTCATATCTTATACTCATTATTTATATCGCCTTTGCTTAATTACATATCCTTGCAAATAACTTGTTGAATATCATATTTTCTTGGGTAAATTGTTAATAAGTTTTAATTTGGTATTAATATCGGATTAGATTAGCAAATACCCTGTTCACCCCCCTCTAGGATACTTTCATTTGATATCAGAGCTTGGTGCTCTTTGATTTGAGGCTTAATCGCCTAAAGTCAAAAGATCCCGACTTTGATTTATTGCTAATCTAGTTTTGATTTTCATATTGCTTGCGTTTTAATCAAAGATATGTACGGTGTACCTAGTTTAGGCTATGCTATTGATATTGCTCTTAAATTCAATAATTTCCCGTATGCTCTATGGTGTTGTAGATTTAAATTGTTTGTTAAATCTAAAAATATTGAATTATGGGAAATTATTGATTGTGCTTACATTGTGCTAACTATGAAGAAATCTAAGTGGAGCTTTAATGGTAAAAAGATGTTCATTATGAACAAGCTATTGTTAGAATTTTTGCTAAATGCGTTTGACTTATCTATTTCTAACAAGCTTGCTTCTTTTGATAGTGCTTCCATTTTATGGAAACATATAGAAGCACATCATAACAACTTGGAAGATATCCAACGGATTCCGACAGATTCCACTTCCAGTAAGAGTAGAGCTTCATCGTGCACACGGCCACTAGGCGATAGCCCTAGAGAGGTATGCAAGTCTGATTCCAAATGTGATTTAACTATTGATGAACTCGCTTGCGCATATGAACGTTTAATGCATGCCTATAAAAAGTTGCATCATAATTTTATTAATTTAAAATCCAATCATGAAATGCTAGCATGTAAATTTAAAATATTGTCAAAGAAACCAATCATGTAAATTTAAAATCCAATCACAAGTTTCTTATTATTGAAAAGCAAGCATGTAAATTTAAAATCCAATCATGAAATGCTAGCATCTAAATTTAAAAATATTATCAAAGAAAATGTGATCCTTCAAGAAAATAAAAAAAAATTAAAATTGGATTATATTGCCTTAACATCAAAGATTACTAGTGTATCTCATGAGAAAAATAATGTCATGAAAGAGATAGAATCTATTAGAAATGAATTTAATTCATTTAAAAAGAATCATGTTTGCTCTACTTCAAAATTTAATGCTATTATGCCCAAAAATGATGAGTTGAATAATATAAAGAACGTATTTCCTCTTTAGATTTAACTCTAAATACATGCATTAACAATAATAAGAAACTTGTGAATATGTGTGCTAAGTCACTTACAAATAATTCTAAATCATCTACTCACTATGCACACATACATAACAAAGTTTACAAATGCTCAATTTGCGGTCGTAAAGGTCACCTTACTAAATTTTGCTTTGATGCACAAAAACCCAAGAATGTTAGTATTATTAATCCATGTGCATCTCATAAAGTTTCTTCATCACACATACACACGCATGCACACAATTCCCATCATAAGTATGCTCATGTGTATAATTATGATTTTTATGGTAGAGTTGGCCATTTGGCCAAATTTTGTTTTAATTTAAAAAGATTTTCACATTTGCAAAATGCTTCAAAAAGACCATTTTCATTTGTAAATATTTCACTTGCACACTCATAGGTCAACAAAATCAAATGCATCCATTTCATTGCACGTATTAAAATAGAATGGGTCATTTGCGTGAATATTGCTATGACCGGACCCGTACACAAAATACACCCAAATGGGATCATAACCCTAGGGTTTTGAACTTTATTGATAGGGGGTCATGTCCCTAAACTCTTCGATACCAAGAGTGTTTGGGTACCAAATTTTTTTGATTTTAAATTAAGAATTTTTTTGGTTTTCATGTGTTTTAAAAAAAATGATCTGTGTTTAAATTTGTTTTGTTAAACAAATTATGAATATTTTTACAAAATATATGAAAGAGAATTTTTCATCATATTTAGAAAAGAACTTGATTTTCTTAATATAAAATAAATTGTGTTTTTAAATTTTTATATTGATCAAAGTTTTTTAAAATTTGTTTTTGTTTTCATTGCATATCATGATTTTTTTATTTGTTTTATCCAAAGCATACACTTCATTTTGATCTTTGTGGATGAAACACATAAATGTTTTGACATTTTTTTATGAACATGTAGGTAGGAAAGATGTGTTGACATTTTGATCTTTGGGAATCTTTATTAGCGGACATCTTTACCTAACCTCTTTGCCAAGAGATTGTTTTATAAGAGGTGATTTGAGTGTGCTTATCATATGATTCAAATATTTGCTTGATCATTTCTTATCTCCTTCAAAAATTGATGCTTGCATAAAATTTTGGCCTACATTTGGATTTCAAATCGTCTCATGAATTTATGGTTTTTGATGAATGTTATGAATTTTCTTTCATGAATTTTCCATAAATTAACTCATGAATTTTATTTGATACTATGATTTATTCATGGATTTTCATAATTTTCCTTCGTGGGTTTTCTTTTATGAATATTTTCTGATGATGTTTGGATCATCATTTTATTGTCTTTCGAGATTTGTTTATACTATTATTTTTAACTTTAATTAAATTGTTTTAAGACATTTTGATAGGGGGAGCTTTTTCCATATATTTGTTTTATACCCACTCATGCTTTTTGATAGGGGAGCTTACGCTCTCTTATCTCATATTGTTTTTCCCTATTTTGATGTTAACAAAAGGGGAGAAGCAACTATTTGTGAGTATATTTTGCTTTTGCTTCCTATTGGTTTTATGCATGAGGAATATAAAGTGTATATTTATTTGGTATCATGCATCTTTATATACTCTTTGTGTAGATTGTTTGTCATCATAAAAAAGGGGGAGATTGTTAGGTCTCATGTTTATGAGCCTACTATCTAATCTAGTTTTGATGATTAGCAAACAATTATTAACATCGTTTGTCGAGTGTTTGTGTTTGCTTGTTAGGTATTCTACACAAAGATCCTCCGCTGGATGTTGGATGAAATTGCGTCTACACGATCATATTTGTTAGAGGTTGGATGGAATTGCGCCTTCAGGATGATATCTAACAAAGGTTGGCGGAATTTGGAATGGAGCACGATATTCAAGTCCAAGACACACTATTGCTTCATCCATACTACAAAGAGGAGGATTGCCCAAGATCGAGCGTCACGAAGAGATCTTCAAGCCTGGGTATATTAGTTTAGGAGTTATACTTTGTGTGTTATGCTTATAAGCTCAACATACACGTTTTTGGTTTATCGTTTTTGAGTTTTACCATATAAATATGAAACTAATAGATAGATTTATATACATATACATCAGTTTCATATTTATCTCTTTGTTTAGGGTAAATAATATATTCTTTGTTTGTGGACTTAAAAATACCAGTTTACATCATATTCAAGCTTGGGCTTCAATCTCTCATCTCTCTTACTCTTGTTTTTAGAGAAGTTTTACTAAACTTGATTTCTAGCTTTACATATATTTTTTTATTAACACTTAATTAAGCTAGATTTTATATTGAGTTCAGTTTAAATATAGCTTATTGTTTACACACACCCCTTGAGCTTAACTATTTTCACATATAGTATAATTATTAGGTTGTGGGGTTGTAATATTGAGATTGAGCTTAATTGAGTTCTAATCTTGTTAGAGAACAAACTATTTGTATTTGTGAGACTATTTGTTGAGATCATATTGTAATACACAAGGACACCGAGAGAAGTGGTTGGTGAGAGACGAGGTCAATTCCAAGAGGAGTGACGTTGGTTGTAAATCCTAGGAAGAGGTCATAATTCCGAGCACTTGAGGAAGGTGACACAGGCTACGCCAACACTTAGAGGGCGTATTGTGTGATTGCAATTGTGTGAGTTATAAACATTTATCGATGAGCGTTGAAAACCGATTGTGTAATTATTTGAGTTGGCAGTGGAGATTCTCCTCGAGGGTGAGGAAAGGAGACGTAGGTCGATGGTGACCGAACTCCGTGATCATATTGTGTGTTTGCGTTTGTTTTTGGCGTACTCTTTTATTTGGCTCTTATTGCTCATATCTTATACTCATTGTTTATATTACCTTTGTTTAATTACATAACCTTGCAAATAACTTGTTGAATATCATATTTGCTTAGGTACATTGTTAATAAATTTTAATTTGGTATTAATATCGGATTAGATTAGCAAATACCCTATTCACCCCCCTCTAGGGAACTTTCAATTGTTATTACAAACAAGAGCTATTGTAAGGACTACATCCTAATAATTTTCCCCTTTTGGTAATAACTAACTTGAAATTTGAGATAACTAAATATATGCATATTTAAGATATGTAAACAACAGCGATAAGTGCAAATACACTCTCATGCAAAGAAAAAGACATACAATGCTCCCCTTAAATTCGCATTCATGAAAAGTATAAACAAGCATAAGTATTGTAAAACTCACCCTAAAACAATGCATCAAGTGTTTAAAAAAAATTAAAAAAATCAAAGTTCATGAAACCACTTAAACAAAAAATGTACTCATGCAAAGATAATCAAAAAAAAATTCAAATTTAACACCAAATTTGTCCCTCTTTTGTTATTGTAAAAAATGAAAACACACAAATGGTTATACTTTAAAGTTGAGAAATTCAAATAAAAATTTATCCAAAAGTGTAAGGAAGAGAGATACACAATGGTTCACACTAAAAGTTTGCATAAAAATAGCACAAAAGATTAAAACATAATCATAAAACACTTTAATACGAGAGAAATCACATCAAAATCACACACAAAATGATTAAATATTAGTGTAAAGTATATGAAACCAACAATAAAAAGAATTATACTAGTTCATTGGACAAATTTAGATATGTCAAAGAGATTATTGAGCAATAATAAGACTTGAACTATCTTAAGCTTAGAAACCAAGGGCCAAAATGTCGCCCTATCACCTTAACTGTATAGGACTTTAGAGGAAGAGTGATAGTGTTTGCCGGGCGATTCACACCATATCTCAATACAAAAATATTTAATACAAGATGACTACGCTTTCAAATAAACACAAACATCATCCACAAGTATGGGTCTTTGACCATCTTTTAATAAATGCACTCAACTTTCTAAAGATTTCATAAGAGTTGATCCTTCGTCATCTTTTAACGAACTCACTCTTTTTTTATGTATTTTTAGCATAAATGCACATTTATACAAATAAATAATAAATTTGTACATTATTAAAGTAAAAAAAACAAAATAAAAAACACTTGATATATTCTAAAAATGTGTACATTATTATAGTAAAAGAACAAAATCGAAAACTCTTGTTATATTTCAATAATATCTCATAAATAAAATGTAAAAAGCTATTTACCACTATTACACATTACAAAACGTGATAAGTAAAAAACTAGATGTGTGAAAATATAATATGAAATATCTCGTGAAGCAATGTTGTTCCATTAATCATATTTTTATCATAGTTTGTATATATTAGTATAATATATTATATATTATACTCCGCGCGGGGCTTCCATATACACCTCTGGTCCAAGTACTATCATCGTATCATCCTCATAAAATTATACCATACCTACAACGTTTGACACGCACGTCCCTATCTAAGTACGTATATAGTCATACTATAAAGCTAATATACCGCTATTATTACCCGCAACACTAAATACGAGAAAAATATGGGCTATTGGCTTGGTAGCCAAGGCACAAGATTTTGTGCTTGGTAGCTAAGCTGACACAATCCACCTCCACTCATCTCAAATAGGGTGACCACATTCCGAATATTTTTATGCATTTGTGGCATAATATATATATAGTACTCTCCACCTCTATATATATTATACTATATATATATATTACTAGGATATCATATATATTACTACTATATTATCAATAGTATATATATCAGTATATAGCTTAATTATATATTCTATAACTAATATATTATCATATATATGAGAGAAATATGTGGTATGCTTTTTACCGAAGCACAAATTTTGTGGCCTTGGTAATAAGTGGGCACAAATCCCGTCCACTCCATTCCAACATAGGAGACCACGACCAAATTCAAAATAAGTTGAGAAGTGCTGTGGCCTATACAACCATTTGACCACGAGTGGAGGGATTATGCCACTTACTACCAACGCACAACTTTTCATGGCTTGGGCACCCCAAAACCCATACCCATCCTTCTCTCTCTCTCTCTCCTTCGTCTCGCTCTCTCTCTCTCCTCTCTCTATAATATAATCAGTAGTAGTCATTCAATAGTATAGTCAGCCCTCTATATATACGAGTATCCAATATGACTTAAGCTTACCCTATAGCCCTAAATAAGGCCATGACCCTCCATGCGTGACTAGCAAACAGACAGTTGTCCTTTAGCAACGCAATTGTGTTTTTACAGAAGGATAATTATCTTTCGCTCACAAATAATCACTTTTTCGACCGAAGGAAATAATATTGTTTTTCCCTCGGTAAATATCAGTAAGGCTTCTTCTTCCGAGGAATATATTTTCCATCACAGTCAGACCACCTTCCTCTAGACGATAAATTTTAAGTTCCTGCACTAAGACGTGCGCATCCCAGTTGATTCTCTGGATCTTCCTACACTCATTTACCTCTATTACGCCGAGGAACATATGAGTATTTTTTGGTGATCGAACTTTTTCATCGGGAAATGGCACATTTACACCGAGGAGAAACTTAGATCATTTCATACCGCTGTTCTTTTTGATGGAAAATAGAGGAAAACCCGCCCAAATATAACAGCGACAATTTATGATTTCCTCCGCTGAATATCCATCAATCCTGCGCAGGGACCCGTTTCCTCCATCAAAGCAGAATCCCAATTAGCCGAGGAAATAAGTAGTTTTCCTCAGTTATTACGTGTTTGGCGGGAAAAATAAAACCCGCCAATTTTCAATGGTGAAAATTTAAAGCTTCCTCCGCTTAAAAAGTTTTTATTTTTATGAGGGAAGCCGTTTTCCTCGTTAAAAAGAGAACCTCATTAGACGAGGAAATTATAGTCTCTCACTATTACTTTCTGGCGGACAAAAATTTGGCAACACTGTAATTCCATGGGACCCGTATAAAAATTCCAAACCGGTTTAAGCTCGGCTAAAACATTTTTTCTTTTACCGAGGGCGTCACATGCTTTCTCGTTAAACAAAACAATTAGCCGAGGAAATCCATAACTCCACCATCAGTTTCCTCATTAATCAGTTTGTGCCGAAAAACGATGTGCCAAACCCGGCCAATCTTCAGTTAGGCAACCAAACTCTTAAGGCTTCAATCCGCTAAAAGTTTCCCTTGTTTTATGAGGAACCGTTTTGTCGTCAAAAGGAACCTATTAGGCCAAGAAATAATAGTTTGCTCATTGTTTGAACGATCCTTGGCCGGAAAACAATGTGGCAAAAGCACCCACCATAAACTCACACTCATTGACGACTTTATATAATTTTCCTGACATAAGGTCACTTCTCACTAAGTTTTTCGTGTTTACGAGGAACCTCTTTCCCTCGTTAAAAGAAATTAATTACGCTGAGATAAATGAATAGTTTTCCCCATCTATTAGTCTTGGGCGGAAAAATATGCAAAACCCGCCAACTTCAATGGCTACAAATGTTAGAGGCTTCCTCACCTAAAAGATTTTTGTTGTTTGGCCGAGAAATTCATCCTTCCTTGTTAAAAACCAATCAGCAAAGGGAAATAATAATATCCCCTCATTTATATCGTTAGCGAAACATCTTTGGTGTGAATTTGGGTAAGCCAAAGTAGGGCGGGTACTCAAAAGAGAAAGAGCCGGGTTGTCTAGTAACGCTCAGTATATGGATACCGAAATA
>NC_033794.1:66610717-66620973 GCF_001876935.1 Asparagus officinalis | reverse complement strand
CTTCGGATCCCACGTCCAAACATATTATATCAGGCTTTCCATCCCTCCAAGATCATTGTGTTCTGTTTTATGAGAACCGTTTTGTCGCTCACACAACACCTATTACCAAGGAAATTATAGTTCCCCATCATTGGTGTTGACGCGCTGGCGGAAATGTGCAACACACTCACAACACATTGACGATCAAATTGAAGGTTCTCACTAAGTTTTTCGTTTTAAGCGAGAACCTATTCCTCGGTTAACAAGAATTAATTAGTGAGAAACATAATAGTTTCTCCATATATTATTGCGTGAAAGATATGCACAAAACCCGCCAACTTCAAGGCTACAAATTAAGTGCTTCCTCACTCACAACAAGCCATCTTTGTTCTTGCGAAGCAAATCATTTCCTTGTTAAAACCAATCAGCAAGGACAATAACTACACTACCTTCCTCCATTACCCTTCGTCACCTGAGCGAAAATCCTTTGGGTGGTGCCACGGTGTCGGGTGGCGTAAAAACGAGCGCGTACTCCCACACGCGAGCGCGCGCGTTGTCTACGTCAACCGCCCCAGCCTCATGCGCCACACCCGAAAACTACAGCCGAACTTATGGTCCTTTGTCGCTGGCTTCGATGTCCTCCTCGTTTGTTAGGGCACAACTTCACGATGAAACCACTTCAACCGAAACCCCACCTTAATTTCTACCTTCCGGTTCAACGCGCGCGCCTCCCAAGTGATGAAAGGATCTGCCTCACAAAGTCCTTGATTCCAGATTTCAAACAACTTCTGCTGACCTTCTGCTTGAAATATACACTTTACTCTGCTCAGACTTCGTGCAACACTCTAGCATTGATGTCTGAAATAGAATACCCATCATCCTCGACCAGCCCCTTCTGGAAATACCGATTCCAACACCAAACCACCGCTGGTACTCCGAACCCGTACCCCGCTTATTCCATATTCTTCGCATAACTGGTACAAGCTCATGTATGGTGACATGCTTCAACTACTCAAACCTGGAGCAATCCCTCACTCCTGTCGTGTGTGTGTGCTTGTGTGTGTGTGTGTGTGTGTGTTGTGTGTGTGTGCTGTGTCTGTGTGTGTGGTGTGTGTGTGTGTGTATAATATATAGTACTACCTTATATACCTACTCTTACTACTATATACTAACCTATTTAGAGATTTTTAAATATTTTAAATATACATTAACACTAGTAGAAAACAGAATAGTCCAAACGGTTATTAGAACCGTTTGAACAAATGAAAATAGCCCAAACAGTTAAAACCGTTTGGGATAATAAAACTCAAATGGTTGAAACTGTTTAGGCTGTTAGGAGATCCCAAACGCACTCGCCAAACGGTTACAACCTTTTGGGATGTTTAGCCCAAACAGTTTAAACAATTTGGCTGATTTACTTATTTTTCTTTTTTAAAATGTAACATATCTATTTCTCCGTTCTCTTGCTTACTAAACCCGAGTCCCCCCAAAAAAATTCCCCTTCCCCTTAAAAATTTTTCCCAAACTCTAAAATCCCCGCGCCCCTAAACCCCAATCTCTCAAATCCCTCCTCTTAATATACAAGAATCCGCCTCTCGTCTTCATCATCGTCGTCGTCTCCATCCCCTCAAATCCCTCTCCGACCCGACCGCCACCGCCAGCAACAATCCGAAGCCCTCGACGGCCTCGAGAGATGTGATGGATTTCATGAAGGTTTTGGATCAGACCGCTCGAGAGATGTGAGATTCGAGCTCTCTCTCTCTCTCGATCGCAATTCTTTTGTCTGAGATTTTTCTATAGAGATTTCATTTTTGTTTCTTTCTTTAATTTTTTTTTTGCAAAAAGAGGGAGGTGAAACTTGGATTTAAACTTGGCGTTTTTCATTCTAGTTGAAAATCATTGATGACTCCAGCAGAATCTGGCAAATGATTATCTATAAATTACTTGCATTTAAATACATTGGCAGTAGTGGAAGTAAATGTACTTGCATTTAAATACATTAGCATGGAAAAATGCCTTCCTTTCCTAGGCCCATATGCCTGTCAGCAACCCTTTACTGATTATCTATAAATTATATCACTAGTAGAAAATCGTGTATTCTAGACGGAATATTCTAGACGGAAAATTTTTCGTCTAGTTTGCTATTAAACTAGACGAAAAATTTCCATCTAGAATATTCCGTTTAGGATAAAACATTCTAGATGGAAATTTCTGTCTATGATACTCGGCCATTTAAAAAAAATTTAAAAAAAAGAACCGTCTAGGATATTATCCTAGACGGTTCTTTTTTTTTTTATTTTTTTAAAAAATGGCCGCGGGTATCCTAGACATAAATTTTCGTCTAGGATACATCCTAGATAGAAATTTCCGTCTAAGATACTATGACCCATATAAAAAAAATAAAAACACCAAAATTTCCCCCCAAAATCAAAATTCCCCCCCCCCCCCAAAAAAAAAAATTCCGCCCAAAATCGAAANACGCTCCCCCCCCGCCCCTAATTCTTTTTCTAACTCCTCCGTTCTCTCTCTCTCTCTCTCTCACACATAAATGGAGCTCCTTCGGACTCATCTCTCTAGGGCTCGAATCCCCGAACCCACGAACCGAATCTACGAGCATGAGTGCTGATCTCCTTCGACACCTCGGTACCTCTCCATCTCGTCCTCGATTTTCAAGCCGAAACCCTAATACTAACCCTAGTTTACGTCTGTTTGCAGAGATCAGATTCGGATAGGGGGGGTCTGTTTGTCGATATGAGCTCCTTCCTCGCTTTTGGCAAGGATTACGTCGCTTCAAATTATGAGAAGACTGGCAATCCTGTGTATCTTCACATTCAGCAGATGAAGAAGCCGATTCCTGAGATCCGGCCTCTCAAGAAACCGACGTTGCTCGCCATTGGTATTCGTCGAATCTATTCTTTTTGTTCCTTGATTCAATTTTTTTATTGATAATTGTGTCCATAGCGTTGAAACTGAACCCTAGTTTAGGGGAATTTATTGCCAGTTGTTTGTCGGTGACGTCTTGGTATCGGTATCACCATTTCTTGAATCTAGAAGGGGGAAATGAATACAATTTTCAAAGTGTAGTATAGATGAAATGAGAATGCTAAAGATGAGAGAGTATTAGCACTTATGCGTGAAGAATGTTGACTATTCATGCTTAAGAATTTTTTTAAGAACAACTAATCATGCTTAAGAATGTCGGACAACTTAAACAATATTTCAAAGTGTAATATAGAAGATATGATAATGCTAAAGATGGGATAAAATACCAATGTTTATGCCTGAAGTTTGGAGCTGATTAAGGTTGAAATGACAAGAACTCATTGGCATGTGTAATAAAGACCAACAATTGCTATATAGAACGATCAATGAAGTCTGGGCATAAGCCTAAATGAACATGGATTGAGGTCATTAAAAAAGGACTTGTAGTTGTTAATGTTGTAATGCTCAGGACAAGGTCTTTCAAGTGGTTTGCTCTTTCTGATCCTGCTTTCACTTGAGCATGCTTATTTCTACCACTGCTCTTTCTCGCGATATGCTTATTTCAATTGAGGGTAGTATGACACTCTCCTTGCATTTAGCATCCTTACCAAACTTAGTCGAAACTTGCGTTGTACCTCAAGTCAGTGTTTGGTTTTACAGGTGGCTGCACCACATCGATAATCATGTGGAAGGGAGCAAATGGATGTAAACATTCGTAGGTATGCTCGCATTTGTCTCCAGTAGGATAGATATGGATATTTGATATCCATATACCATTGGATATACAGAGAATTTGGAAAAGGAATTTGGGCAGAGATGACAGGTGCATCTCTGACCATGGAAAGGAGGTATAGACCCCGTAAACCGTTTTTATGCTTTTGTTTTCTTTTTCACAAATTACTTTTCAAAAGTTTTAGTGATTATATTTTTCCTTTCCTGTTTTTATCTATTGTAGGCTAGATTTCCATTTCTGGATGAGGATGTAATTAAATCTCTACTGGAACTTCCCTTGTGGGAGATTGCTGAACTCGACGAACCTGCTGGAAGAGGTGATAAAAAAATTTTGAGGGAGGAAGGTGTACCAAAATACGACCTATCTTAGATTTCAAACTGCCATGTGATGCTATGTATACTGAGCAAACGTTTGGCTTTGATATATACTTGAATATTCAAAGGGAAGCATAAACAAAATCTTTTGGATACTTGGTTAAATTTCTATATATCGTGTGACATGTTGCAAGATTGCTTGGCATTGAAGGAACATCTCTTCTACCCAAAAGAGCCATTCAGGTGCGAAGTTTACTCTCACCGTATATCAAAGAATACACATTGCATTTATTGTAAATTTTCATATTTCAAAATTAATCCCGAATTTTGTGAAGATTTAACGAACTTGCTATTTCTAACATACAGTTCGGTTCAAGAATTGCTAGAGAATCGAACCGAAAGACTTTTGGAAGCAATCGTGTAGAAAATCAAGCATCAGCTGGGAGTGTTGAAATTTGGGAGAAATAGACAATCTCACATCAAAGTTTTGATTGGTCTCCGATGGACATATAATCCAAGAAAACTGGTGTGACAATATATGAATTGTTTGACATGTGGAACCATGTCTCAGATCCATATGCCGGTCGATCCACACAACTTATCTGTATGAATGAGTAACAACATGTTTGTAAAAGTCGCATTTTTCATTTGAATATTAATATTTGCTAATTTATCATTCAATTTTCGTTTATATTCAAATTCTACTTAGTTTTGCATTGCCTTCTTTTGTCTTTAGTTGAGTGTGTGCTCCTTATATTAATGTCAATGACTTGGTTCCTCTTTCAGGTTTCTGATGAATACAAGCTTGTTCCAGACACACTGCATCTCACTGTTAATATCATCGATCGTTTCCTCTCCCAAAATTATATTGAAAGGCAGAGATTGCAACTCTTGGGCATTAGTTGCATGTTAATTGCATCGTAAGTTTTCTGTTTTATGTGTTAGTGTTAATGTTCCTTTATATATTTGAATAAGATTATGACCGTTAACATGATCGCCTGCATTTAGTATGTCAATGTTTTTTTAGTTGTGTAGTATTTGATAATGTTATTCTATTTATTTAAATATCCATCATTTAAAGTATCTTCTGGGCAAACTATCTTCATACTATGTTTGATTATTAATGTCTAAATGAAACTTGTGTGGGGATTGTTTCATGGTACCATGATGTATCACAAAGACCTGAGGTTAATCATCACTGGATTTCGTTCAACCTCCTGTTCATATAGTAAAGTAGGGATTTTCATAGATTTATTTATATGCTGAAGTTATGTGGACTTGTTATGCTTAAATTGGCACTTGATTTCCTCTAGCATATGGCTTTAGCTAATAGAACTTTCGGATCTGTGTTGTGTGTTACACAGAACATACAAAGAAATTTGTGCTCGTATAGAAGAACAAGTTGACGCCTTAGATCATCAAAACATTTAAGGAAAGCATGATTGAGCATAAAGGAACATTTAAGGGGCAAACTATTCTCTTTTTATTACATTCCACTTTAGATTTATTAAACATAGACTATCAAAACATTTAAGGAAAGCATAACATATTAAATTATCATCTAAGTAAAATTAACATTCATGAAGAAAACAAATAACTAGATAGTAATTCTAGAAATCATAAGCATATCCTATGAAACTATTCAAGATAAACATAGATTATCAAATTTTTCTTCTACCAATTAGTTCTCTAGTTGATTATCCTAAACATGATCATTTTAAACGCAAGAGAAAAACTCATAAATTATAAAAGAAATCAAGCTAGTTTCATATTCTAGAATTCCTATAAGAATTAGTTCCGCATCAAAGAAAATAAAAACAAGAAATAAAATCTATACTAGAGAGAATAAAAATAAAAGAATGAAAATAAAAAGAAATTACAAGGAGGGAAATAAGAACAAAAAAGTAAAGATCTAAACTATGAACATAAAAATAAATCTAACTAAGTTGCAATGAAAAGAACATAAAAGAAAATCTAGATTATGCGAGAAAATAAATCTTTACTACAAAATAAAAGTGTAAGACAACAACGTAAAAATAAAGACATGAATGTAAATCTACTCTACAAGACATTAATGTAATCTAAACTACTAAAACAAAAAGAAAAGAAATTACTAGAATATGAACAAGAAAATAAAAGATAAAAGGGAAAATTTATATTCCAAGAGGGTTCTAGCCTCTTGATGAAGGCAAATCTTCATCTTCATCTTCATCTTTATCTTCATCATCATCAAATAGAGAGAAGAAAAGAAAAATATGGAAAGGTGAATTTTTTTATTAATTGCAACAAAGTTATAATTTTTAGAAGGTCTTCTCAATTAAGAGTAACCCTCCTCTCCATATGGAGTTTTTATAAAATTTTTCACACACAAAGCCCTCAATCTCTACCCCTATTTATAGCCTACGGTAATGAATAAGAACCCTTAGATATTTCTTAGAGATCAAGGATTAAATCACAGCCAAAAAATAGTTTTTGTTGCAAACCAATCGGTTAGCCAATCGGTTGGCCAATCGGTTAGCCAACTGATTGGTTTACAACAGATTGGTTTTTTTTTGTAATTTCTTGACCCCATTTCTTCATGGATCCTTGAGCTTTTTTGGGCCTTCTTTTGTCTTCATATTTGGGCTTCAATATATAGTAGAAAATTAGGGAGTTTGATTTTTTAGGCTTTTATGCATTAATCCTTCATTAACTTGAAAATTAAGATAAAATACGTTTATTAGTGATAATTTTATTTAAATGAAATAGATAATGAGGGTATAAAATATAATTAAAAATATGATTATCAAATACTCCTATACCTAAACTTTTGCTAGTCCTCTAGCAAAGAGACGAATTAAAAGGGAAAGAAAGAAAAATCCTAACATATTTTCGCATGAATCGCAGTTGTAGTGCTTACAACAAGTCTTTAAACCCCTAGGTTACCCTAGAGGACGAGTTATAGTCTCATGAGGGTTTGCAGTGAATGTACCCACAAATTTGATTAATTTTCCAATTTAAAGAAGCTAGTGAATAATTAATTTACTTAATACCTTTAAATAATCTATCGAAGCTAGTTTTTATTCAAGAAAATATTTTTATGTATAATTCCAAAGTAAATTTCTTAGAAACTCTTTTCATAATAGTTATACTAAACCAAAGTCTAACTTAGAAATTTACTGAAAAGTTTAAAAAGAGCATGCTAACTTTCTGTTTCAAATAATATTTTAAGTTTCTTGATCAAAATATTTTTCAAGAGGATATATATATATATATATATATAGTATATATACTATACTAATATATATTATATATATATATATATATATATATATTATATATTATATATATATACTATATACCTTTTAGTTCTGGTGATTTTATTCTACTTTTAGCGGGCTTTCTAAGTGACCATGAAAAGAGTTTTGGGCCATTGATCCCAACCCAATTGGGCTTAGGTCATTAAGTATGTAAATATTATCAGCCTTAATTACACCAGTTAACTTAGAACTTAGTAAGATAAAACCACCTTAGAGCTCAAGGGAGTTTTGTTTCTTACTTATTATATATATATATATTATATAATATTAATATATATATATATATATATATATATATAATATATATATATATATAATATTATATATATAAATATATATATATATATATATATATATATTATATATATATATATTATAATATTATATATATTGTGTGTTGATGTTGTGTGTGTGTGTGTGTGTGTGTGTGTGTGTGTGCTGTGTTGTGTGTGTTGTGTGCTGTGTGTGTTTGAAAGAAATATTATGATTAAGAGGACATTTAATACTATTTTCTAGTCTAAGCTAAGCATTCAAAAATTTCATTATTTTAATTACAAGTTGTTTCTGTTCTTTTGCATTGCAATTGATGCAGCTTACAGTAAAAGAAACATAATGAAATGAAGGAAAATTTAGATTTCCTGGGGTTTTTTTTTATGTGCCGGTGGAGTGTCGATCTTGTACTCCGTTGATGTATCGATCAAGACAATGAGTCTTTTGCTTTTGATGAGCGTTGAATTGCTTGGAAGCTAGCTCAGTCTTCTCTTAACAATATTTCTCAATAAGATCGCAAGTGCAATGCATGTAATGACTCTTCTGCCAGAATTGAGTCAGAATTCTAATCTCTCCAATTAGTCAAAATCTGTCCTTTAAAATGAATAATCTCCTCTCCTTTTATAGGCTAAAAGAGAGAGTTAATGATCTCCTTAATTGTGGATTAAGTGGTCATTAAAGCTAGAGTTAGTGGAAAACAATTATCCCCCGAAAAATCTCTTTAAAATGACTATTTCGACGGACTTCATAGACTTAGCGAAGTTCTCTAAAGACGCGGGCGAAGGTCGCTGAGGACGTGGGCTCTTTGGAAGTGGATGACTTGGTCCACTTGATGTGGGTGAAGTTCATTAGTTGGCGAGCTTTGCCTATGAGTTCAAATTTGACACAAAATTTGACTCTAGACTTGGCCGACTAGTGACGCCTTTTGACTCAGTCTCGGGCGTCTCGTGGGAGTCGATTCATGCTTTGACTTGGTCGGGTCAAGCTGACATGGGCTATTTTACGAGCTTCATCTATGAGTTCAAATTTGATACAGGATTCGACTCTAAGCATGACCAACTAATGATGCCTTTTGACTCGGCCTGAGGCATATCATGGGAGTCGACTCGTTCTTTGACTTGGTTGGGTCAAGTCGATGTGGGTTATTTTGTAAGCTTCATCTATGAGTTTGAATTTGACACACGATTCAACTCTAGGCTTGATCAACTAATGATGCTTTTTGACTCATCCTGGGACATGTTGTGAGGGTCGATTTGTGTTTGGCTTGGTCAAATTGAGTCGATGTGGGCTATTTGGTGAGGTTTGCTTTAGTCATCAGGTGGTCTTCGCTGCAACTTGTTGTAGGCTTGACTCTGGGCCATTTGAAGTGTTTAGGCCATGGACATTCACTTCTTGGATCCAATCTGATCATCGTCCAAAGTAAAAATATATTTTGACCATCTACAAGACCCTCCAAGTTTTTAATATCCAGCATATCAATTTGTAGCTAGCATTTGAAATACGTTGGGTAAATAGCCAGAGGTATAGTATTGAACATGATTTGAGTTGTCTTGATTAGTTGAAAACTTTTCTTCATCTACCTACTTGGTTGCCAGATGTGTAGTGTTGAACGTAGCTTCCTTTGTTGAAGACTTGCATCAAAAGTTTGATGATACTTGTGCTCTGTTGGGTGTAAAAATTGACTTCCCATTTGAGGGGTCGTTCGTATTTATAAGAGTGACTTATTACAAACTAATGATCAATATTTACAACAGAGGAGAAGGGAATGGCCCTTCTTGTTTAACATGGGTTCTTCGACAGCGGTAGGACACCTTCCTTGGTACTCGTGCCGAGTTTTCTTCCCTTGGATGATCTGATCGAAGTTGCGGTTAGAGTTCGAATTCACAAGCTTGATGAGTATTAAGGCCGAATGCACCAAGAAGGCTATAATGCAAGTGTTTGCAGAGTCAATGAGCCAAGAGTCTCCAAATCTAAGAGTTCAGATTGAGACTTTAAAAATGCCAAGGGGGTTATCCCAAAGAAGGTCCAACCAGCAAGTTAAAAGGTCAAGTTTTAAAGAAGGCCAAGACCAAGCCAGCCCCTCACAAGGTTTAAGTCCTCAAGAAGACAAAATACCCCTTCTCATGTATCCAAGTGTGGCTATTTATATAAAAGGAGAGCCATGGCCAATCCCTTGATTTGTGGGATATGGTCACGCCTAGGTAAGGAGCACTATGCTCTCCCCCTTAATTTGTGAGATGTGACCATTGATGGGGCAAGGAGTACCATACTCTCTCCCTTGAAACATGGGATGTGACCACTAATATGACTGTTCCCATACCTCAAGTGGACGGTTGACAAGCTTGAACAACCTTCAGGCGAGTTGGCGATTCTACAGTAGGCGAGCTGGAGCATGCAGGCCAGTCGGCGACGTTGCAGGCGAGATGGTGACCCTGCAGGCCAGATGATGACCTTATAGGTGGTTTGGAGACCCTACAGGTGAGATGGCGACCCTGTAGGTGGACTGGCGACCCTGCCCGCCTGCAGACGAGCTTGGCTTGAATCAGGTGAGCTTAGCCTTCAGGTGAGCTTCAAGCTGTCAGGCGAGCTATACAGGTGAGGCTGTGCAGGCGAGCTTGCCTTCGGGCGAGCCTGGATCATGAAGGCAAGCTTCAAGCTATCAGGAGAGCTCTGAAGGAG
>NC_033794.1:66583440-66610707 GCF_001876935.1 Asparagus officinalis | reverse complement strand
AGGAAAGGCTGTGCAGGCGAGCCTGCCTTATGCAGGCGAGCTCCAGAACATGCCACGAAGAACAGGTCATAACTTTCAAATCGTAAGTCGGAATTTGACGAATTATATATGAAAATCGCTTATCTCGACGAGACGGAGCTGACCATACTGACCCAAAGGATTCGGTTTGCCTCCGTTCGTTTCACCAAATTCCTTTCGGTTTGAGAGGTACCATTATCAGTTTTCACTCCTTTAGGTGATGTGTCCCTATTAGAGAGTATCTGTAGGAGATGTATTGTCAGCCTAGACGAGTCTGAGTTCATAGTTGATTTGATCGTCTTGCGCATGTCTAAGTTTATTTAATACTTGGTATGGATTGGTTATCTTCCTACCATGTCAGTATCGATTGTTTTACTAAAACAGTCAGTTTGAGAGCGTCCAATGGCACTAAGTTGGTTGTAGCAACCTCACATGGAAACCAGTTTTGCAGTGTCATTTTTGGCATACATCGAAGAGGTGTCGTTGTGGGATCAGGGTGTCGTTTTGTGTGAGACCAGAGTACTCTCCGAATACCAGGATGTCTTTCAGGACATACCTGGGTTGCCTCCAGTGAGAGAGGTTAAGTTTTGCATAGAGTTGTAGTCGGGTATAATACCAATATCCCATGAAGGGAGTTACAGACTCAGTTAGAGGAGCTCATTTCTCAAGATGTTCGATTTATGAGGAAAAGATTTAAAGAATAGCCCTAACTTTACTAGTGGAATGGTAGAACAAACTTTGCTAGAGAATAGCCCGAATGGTGAACAAATCCTAATTCTTTTTTCTATGAAAGTCTATGAGACTTAAGTTAATTTTAAGCTTTATATCATTACATAAAGCTAAGCCTTCTTTGATACAGGCGTTGATAAGAGTTCTATAGGAAAATGAGTCATAGGGAATGAATCCACCATGATTTCCTTTGAGTTGATTTCGAACTCTTTTAGCAAATAAATTTGGTAGTCCATCAATGAATTTAGACTTATAATGGGTGCTATTACATCATAGAGATTCATTACCCTACTTAAAAAGTGTTTTTGTACCACCTAAAATGAGTCAAAGAAGGACATCTAAGGTTTTGTAATAATATCCTAATTATTTCATCTTGGTCTATAAATGCACTAGTGAAGTGATTTGTTATAGCTAGTATCAATGTATATACAATATCTTCATTTTTTGACAATTTTCTTGTTTTACAGCATTTAATATTTCATCTCTGGACTCAAGAGTGAGGTAGTTACCCCACCAACCTTTTAATATGCCAGTAAAACCACAAGTAATGTAGGAAGCAATAAGCTTATTAGAATTACCATTTTGTCTACAGATAGTGGAATACATCAAGATACGATGCACCGTGGAATTATTTGATTGTCGGATAAACCGTTAATATTCCATTCATAAATATTTCTATCGTTATAATTGGCTTGTATGTATGTATCATTCTCCTCGAATAATGCATCAACGAGTCAGTCTCTTGTAATAGTAACGCTCTAATTGTTTAGGGCGTGTTGTGATTTTATTCACAGTAGAGAATTGATTTTCTACTTCTAATATCTGATCTTGTTTAACTACATCGTTAGATATTTCAGTGTCAGTATGAATGACTGACGAAGTAGATTGCTCATCATCAAGTGTGAGTATTTTAGAAGTACTTAGATTTTTGGATAAAGCTTCAATAGCTTCTGAAGTTAGCTTTTCACTTGTATTGAATCCAGATATATCTAGAGGTGGCTTTATTGTGGCATTTTCAATATGTATAACATGAGCATTAACACTTTCTGATCTTATTAGAGAGGGAATGATAGTGTTCAATTTCTGAACAAGTCTATTAACGACGTCTTCTTTCCTAGTAAGTTGCTGGCCAACTACTTGAAGATGTATGTTTGAATAATTACTTTGTTTAATTAGCTTAGTAAGCTCTTTCAAAATTTCATTGTTGGATTCAGTCAGTTTTACAAAAGCTGTTGCTTCTAGAGTTGATGTTGAAACTCCAGTAAGGCTTAGTGGTTCTGTTGGAGGATAAAGAGATCTGATTGATACACCAGTACTTGATTTCCATTATTTATAATGTTCTTCAAGTACTCCAATTCTCTTTTCTTCCTTTTGAATATAAAATTTTAACAACCAAGGAATGAAAAAATTCTATCTCCTGATTTTTTATCAAGTGTTTAATAATAACTTGATTTAAACATTTGTTTTTCTCTATTCGAGAAACCCTTGGAGAGGTTGCCGTACAAACGCTTGACACTTGGGTTCAAGTGAGCTAACAAGTACTCAACACGTGATGAATGATGTCCATTTCTTCGCTGGGGAAATTCCTCAAACATCTTCATTGCATAGACGACGGTCATGGAGTGCGGATCAGTTTCTTCGTGTGATGCCATAAAAAGGCTATAGACTTCGTTTGTTGCATCAAAAATTTAAATTGAAATGACTATTAAACCAACCAAAACCTTCCGCCCTTCCACTCTCACCATCAGAAAACTCTTAAATGCTCAACTCCACAAAAACGAAATCCCCACCTCACTCTAGCCTCAACGAAAAACTCAAAGCTCATGAACAAAACCCTAACCCTAATTTCACACACCCACCCCGCCCGCCCGCCTAAATCATCATCCTTCCTCCACTCCCCTCCCCATATCTCTCAAATACTCACGCAATTCCTCGTTAGCGGCCAGCGTCACGATCTATTCCTCACCAGGCACTTCATCAAACACCTCATGTTCTCTCTCTCCCCTCACCTTGCTGTCTTCCTCTTCGCTTTCCTTCCAAACCCTGGTGCATCCATCTCCAACACCATCATCAAGTCCTTCCTCCTCAACTCTAACCCGAAGAAGCTCTCGCCTTTTTTTGGTCACCAATTCTTCCGTATGTTCCGGTAATTTCATATTCCCTCTACGTGCTAAGCTGTTGTCTTACCTAGTTCTTGCTCAAAATGGGAAATTGCTGCATGCCCAAATTGTGAAGCTAGGGTTTGAAGAGGATTTGCATGTTCAGAACTCTGCAATTCATACATACGTTTGCTTTGGTGATTTGGACTGTGCTTAGAAGTTATTTGAGGGTTTCGTTGAGGAGGTTTATCTTGTTACTTGGAAATCGATGATTGATTGGTATGTGAAGAATAGGATGGTGGAGGCTGCATGAGAGCTATTTGATGAAATGCGTGATAAAGGTTTGGTTTCTTAGAACATTATGATAGCAGGCTATGCAGGTGTTGGAATGATGGAGAAGGCGAAGGACCTATTCTCAATGATGCAAAACTGGGATGTGGTCACGTGGAATTCGATGATTGATGGGTATGCGAAGGAAGCAAATGTTGCGCTTCACGTGTTTTTTAGGATTCTATGCATAAGAAGAACTTGGTTTCTTGGAATGTGATGTTAGCTTTGTATAGCTTTGTATGCAATGGTGAAGGATTACTGAGAGTGTTGCAAGTTGTTTGATGTGATAATCGCAACAGGGATAGTGAACCCGAATGAAGCTACATTCGTTAGCATGCTCACCGCTTGTGCTAAACTCGGGGACCTTGAGAGAGGCAAATGGATACATTCTTTGATCAAGGGAATAAAAGGATCAGATATGCTACTTTGGACCTCGCTTCTGAATATGTATGCCAGGTGCGGGGCGATGGATTATGTAAAGGAGGTGTTCCATCATATTTCTAACAAAAATGAGCGACATGGAATTTGATGTTTATGGGTTACGGGTTTTATTGGCTTAGCGAGAAGGTGATCATATTGTTCTTCAAGATGGAGGACTGGGATACAACCCAACGACAAGACATTCACATGCTTCTTGAGTGCTTGCACACATGGGGGACTAGTGGTGGAAGGGTGGTGGTTCTTTGAGCAAATGCTTAGGGTTTATGATGTAGAGCTAAAGGTAGACCATATTAGTTGTATGGTCGGCCTTCTAGGGCGAGCTGGCTTGTTGAATGACTCGTAGGAGTTCGCAAAGCATGTGAAAGGAGATCCATCCAAGGTTTTGTGGGGGGCTTTATTGTCGGCATAAAAGTCTCATTATAATTGGATCCTAGGTGAGATTCTGAGGAGGAAGATGATAGAGATAGAGACTAGAGAAGTAGGGCTTATGTGTTGCTATCAAATATTTATGCGTCAGAAGGGAGTGGGATGGATTGAGAAGGGGAGAGAGATCATGAGGGAGAATGGGGTGAAAAAGGATGTAGGAGTTAGCTTGGTTGAAGAGAGAGACATAGGGTTTGATAATCACGAGAGTTCAATTGGTGAGAAGAGGATGGTATTCTATCTTCAATTGGTGAGAAGAGGATGGTATTCTATCTTGAGTGAGATGGGTGCGCATTTGAAGATATCATATAGAGGAGAGGTTGGAGGGAGAGAAAGAAGCCTATGATGTCTGTTACGTTTGAGGTATTGGCATCACTTGTAAAATTATGTTTTTCTTTCGACATTAATTAGAAAAATAAATGTATGCAAATAATCAATTGTATATGTTGATGACACATGATGGCGATGAGGAAAATGTGTTTGCAACTTTCTTCATCGTTGGTGTAAATTTGCAAAACAATAAGGTACGTAGATCTTTAAGTTCCATGTTACAACTGCAATGTAAACTGTTGCTCAAAAAAACTATCTCATTCTATTGAAAATTATATAACATAATGAAAACTGCAAGGTAATCCGTTTAAGATCCATATTCTTTTATCATGATATCTATAATTTGGACAATTCTCATTGCATTTTGTATCCATATTTCCTATTAAAAGCCTGACAATTAACATATTGTAAGTGAAAAGATTTTTCACTTCATGCATAAATATCATTGTTTTGATGAAAGTAACTGGCTGGAGGAAAACTGTTGTTGATCTCAGTTGTGATAAGTTTTAAATTCCATTCAGTTTCGATATGTTTTAAATTTCATTCAGTTTCTGATATTGTTCTAAATATAGTAAAGAACCAGGAAGGAGAATGTTTTATATGGTAGTTGTTTCATTTATGTCCAGGCTATCCCGAGCAATATGTTTAAGCAAAAAAAACTGTGTTAGCCTATTATTATAAAAAAACTAAAGTTTTCCAGCTCACATTAGTTGAACGAAAAAGCAAGTATAAAATCCCACAACATTGGCATGGTTTCTTCCAATCTATTACCAATATTTTTATCCTCAAAGAAGAAACAACTGAGAAAATATAAGCAATTTTTAGTTGCATCAATGGACAACTTTGTGGATGCTAAAGATTCTTCAACGACTTTGGTAAACAATGGTCTTGTCGACTATCGCTGAGAGATTGCTGACAAAAGAACAACAGGAGGATGGAAGGCTACTCCTTTTATCATTGGTAAATTAAGCATTATTCGTTAATCATGTTAATTAATCATGAATTTTATATTTTTTGTCTTTCACTTCTCTAATATGTTTTTATGCTCGTTTGATAGCCGAGGAGATGGCAGAAAAGGTAGTGTATTTCACAATAGTAATGAGCCTGGGGAATTATTTCCATAAAGTGATGCATTTTCAATTGCCGGACTCAATGACGCATGTTACAAACTGGGTAGGGATTGGACATCTTCTTGCCTTTTTGGTGCATTTGTAGCTGATGCCTTTCTCGGTCGTTTCATGACAATTGTTATAAGTTCCTCAATCTTTACGGGGGTATGTATGCATCTCTAAGTACTATTTGTTTTATGATCATTTTACAGCATGAAAGATTTAAGAGATCACTATCTCAATTAAAAAAGGCCCGTTATTTTTAACATACCATCTAATTAGCTTGCAATTGTGAAGGGAGTGGTGATGCTAACATTGTGGGCTACTCTGGAATTTCCAGCCACCCTCAGGGTTGCCTGCGAGCAGAAAACAAGAAGTATTCCTTTATGGAGCCCTTGCCATGATTGCAATAGGTATAGGTGGTATCAAGCCTTGTGTCAGCACCTTTGGGGCTGATCAATTCGATGAGACTGATGCTTCCGAGGCAGAGAATAAGCACTCATTTTTCAATTGGTTTTACCTCAGCATCAACGTAGGAGGCAATGCTTCCGAGGCAGAGAATAAGCACTCATTTTTCAATTGGTTTTACCTCAGCATCAACGTAGGAGGCATTCTAGGCATTGGAGGTGTTGGCTATGTATCACAGAAAAAGGGTGTAGGGTGTGGCAACGTAGGAGGCATTCTAGGCATTGGAGGTGTTGGCTATGTATCACAGAAAAAGGGTGTAGGGTGTGGCTTTGCAGTGTCAGCTGTTGTAAGTGCGGTATCGTTGATCAGCGTTATAGCTGGATATTGACGATATAGATATCAGAAGCAAATGGGAAGTCCTTTAACTAGATTTGCGCAAGTGATTGTTGCAGCTTACATAAATCATAGAAAGGAGGTGCGATCAGACAAGGGTCAACTTCACGATGTGACAACTAAAGAATCAGATATTTTATGTGCTCCCAAATTGAACCACACCTAAAAATATCGATTCTTGGATAAGGAAGCTATAGTAGTGTCATCAGGAGAGATGAACCCTAGCAGTAATAGATGGAGGCTCTGCACTGTAACTCAAGTGGAAGAATTCAAATGCGTCATTCGTCTAATACCTATATTTATCACCACGATAGCCCTCTCCGTCTCCTACTCCCAAGTCTCAACCTTCTTCATGTCACAATCCACAATCATGAATCGCGACATAGGGGAAAAAATTGTTCCTCCTGGAATGGTTGTCCTCTTATTTCCCTCAACCCTTTTATCGTCATCCCCATTTATGTGTGCATAATTGTTCCCTTTCTAAGTAAGTTCACTGGTCACCCACGTGGCATAACCTCTCTCCAACGTATTGGTGTAGGGTTCTTCATCTCCATATTCGCCATGATGTCAGCTGCATTGGTCGAAAAAAAACGCCTGAATCATCCTGATCCTAAGTCCATGAGTTTCCTATGGCTCGCACCTCAAATTTTCTTAATTGGTACCGCAGAGGCATTTGCTTATGTTGGTCAGCTTGAGTTCTTCTATGACCAGTCGTCACAAGGAACAAGGAGCATTACCTCTGCACTCTTTTTGAGCTAGTCAGCTGTCGCACATTTCCTGAGTGGTTGCATTGTGAAAGGTATAAATAGATTAACAGGAGGGGCAAAGGAAGGTTGGCTAAGAAATGATTTGAACAAGAGCAGATTGGATTATTTCTACTGGATTTTGTGTGCTATCAATGCCGTGAACCTTGTCTTCTATTTGTGGGCTGCTTATGTTTACAAAGGGAGAAATGATGGCGCCAGTGGAAAGGACCTTGAAGAAGATGCAATTTGGGATGAAGAGGTGGGTTGTAGCGGACATATATTGAACAATTAATTTATGTATCATTCATTCCGTTAAAGATACTTCACTAGTGTATGTATTGTTCTTCATTCAACCTACAGATCCTATATGTTGGACTTTTATTAATACGATCAATCCATCGTTGTATTCGTTATTTGTTTCAGCTTATTTGAAATAAATTGTATGTGATATTGTCATGCTATTTCGTATGAAAAATTGCTTTTTGTTCCCCCTAGTGATGGCAAAAGCTGAATTTGGTCCCTGCATGGATTTCGTACTCAAATTGGCACCCACTACTTTATTTATTTATTTTGTTTACCTTAGTCCTCGCACGTCTTGTGAATGTAAAGTTGGTTCTATTTTAATTTCTGTAAAAAATCTGTTAAATAGATATCGAAAGGATAATTTATCCTAAACTAAGTAGGTATCAATTTTGCCTTTTGGCTTATATTCTGTTTATAGATAAATCCAAATGGCAAATATTTTTTCATGTGGTCTCTTAATCTGCATATATATTGTTGTATGTTCTAATTCCAGGCATTTAATTAAGTTTAGCTTCTATACCTGAAAAGTAACCTTCTAAGTTATACATCTAAAAGTTAATATGATTTTCTGTGGATGCCGACTTAGAGATATTGATGTTAGGTTGCCAACTGATTGTAATAATGCTTAATTTCACATAATCCCTTGAATTATAGGTGGTTTTTCGCATCATTCGTCATGTTGAGCTGACTGAAAACATTTCACAAGAAGACAGCCGTTAAAATGGCTTTGAAGCAAAAGAAATAGCAGAAGTAGCGAAGAGTGGCAGTAGAAACCAGCGACCGCGATGCAGCTGTCACGATCCAGAGGACGGACCGCGTGCGCCCACCGCACATGATCCAAGTCCAGAGCATGAACCGCCTGCGGTAGGCACACATGGTCGCAGAGTAGTAGTTGCATTTTTTGGGTGTTTTGGAGTATTTCAAGTATATTTTTTGCGGGCTTTTGGGTATTTGGTTAGAATCCTATTTATAGGGTTCTTCCGTCAAGTTAGGGTTTCATCTCATCAAAAATCCAGGAAGTTACAGCCATCAAAAGAGAGGGAGAGAAACGAAGAGAGATCTAGTATTTGTGAGGATTTGCAAACTAGAGTTTGAGAGATCTTGTATTCTTCCTCTTCTTGATAAAGTAAAGGAATTTCTTTCTTTCTCCCGCGAATGTAGGCAATTTGGCAAACCATGTAAATCTCGTTGTTCTTACTTTTGTGATTGCATGTTAGTTTCTTTGAGATTATTTTTTTTTTTGTATTCTCTAGCAGCATTTTACAGTAAACTCCAAACCCAAGATGTTGGATCTCTAATCAATTTTCAACAAATTGCTATCAATGTGGAGGTTAATTCCCAACAATTGGTATCAGATTGGATCTCTAATCAATTTTCAACAAATTGCTATCAATGTGGAGGTTAATTCCCAACAATTGGTATCAGAGTAGCGGGTTAATCTGTTCAGCTCATCCTGCTATCAATGTGGAGGTTAATTCCCAACAATTGGTATCAGAGTAGCGGGTTAATCTGTTCAGCTCATCCTGGATCTAGTTGCGCTATGGATATTGTTTCAATGCCACGCCCCTTATCCCATAAGTACCTGACACGCACGTAACTAGGCTAAGCAGCATATACAATCAGGCGAAACAGCGCCTAAAAGTATGTACTTAAACCTATAACGAGGATCGATACATATATTTAATTCATCATAATTATAACAGAATCATACATAAAAATAATACAAGGATTTAATATATAGCAATAACAAGTATTCAAAATAAATATACAACATAAGGAAGATGCTCAACAATTAACAACAAGTCCCACAGATAATGAATTAACATAAAAAATATCACAAGTCTAATATCAATGTCGTTATCACATAATACATAAAACAAGGCCGCATGACCACACAAGTCTCAACAGAAATAGCTAAGGAGATCGAAGTCACTACTTAGCAACGAAGAAAACATAGATAACAAGGTATGGTAACAAGAACATTGAACATAATTGAATAAACAGATAGATAAGCTAGTTGATAGTAACTTCATCTCCTAAAGATCACTAGACTTTGGTGTTCCTAAAAGCATGAGCGGAATGTCCGTCATTGGTGTGCAAACTAGGATGGTTAGAAAGCCATTGTAAAATGAAGGAATGCTTTGCGGACATGTAACATGTATCATGAAGTCATGACTGATAGCAACGTGAGAATGACCATATAACTATATCACTTTACTTGCTTTCATGAAAAGAACATGCAGCTCAAGAAATGCAGAACATAGAATAGATCAAAAGCAAATTACCAAAACAACATCATTACAGAGATATCAATGAGGGTGCACTAGCTCTTAGAGTGTGATGCAAATGTAGTGTGTGCATCTAATTATTCTCATATTTTACTTAATCTAACTATTCTCAAATGTAGTGTGTGCATCATATTTTACTTGATCATTACAGAGATATCAACTGTAGTGTGTGCATCTAATTCCTCTTTCTTGGTTTTATACTTGATCATAGTTTTATACTTGATCAAGTTTTTAGCATGGAGAATCACGAGTCTCCACTCACAGTCATAATATATCCCAAGTCAAGAAATTTCATGATTCAAAATATAGAATGTTCTTAATTTAGTGTCATGGGGAACACACCCAATATCCAAACATAAGCAACCATTGTTATAATGTATATACCACATCATGGTGTCTAATCATGCATACCCCTAGGACCAAGTCTCCTAATAACATATCAAGCACAAAAGGTCCAATGTATAACCTAGGTCAACATACATAATGCCTTGAACTCTAAGTCATGGTATAACATAACATGGTTGGATCATAAGATTGATGCTATAAGGTAACACAGCACCCATAAGCATTTCTTGCATACTTAAATATGGATATATCACGAATTAGGTAGCATGGTCATGAACAAGGAACTATAACCAAATGACTAATTTATCATCTATTATATCTGAAGATGGCAAGAACAAGATTATCTGCATAATTGATATCATAACTCATGAAAGGAAACTAAAGAATCACGAAAAACAAGCTCAAACAGATCAATTTTTAAAAATTAAAAGAATCTATTTGCTTATGCTGAGAGCATGTCCTTAGAGTTTGGGCTCATGCGCTCACCCCGATGCCGCGTCAAACAAGTCCTTACAACATATTGGTAAAAATCTAAAACTAAAATCATCTTCGAAAAATCCACTTGAGCATGTGCGCTCATTATTTGGGTGCACGCATTTATACACTGTAAAACAAACTATTCTATAGATTTCACTGAGCGCGGACGCCGGCCACTAGTTAAGTTGAGCGCATGCGCTCGTGCTAAAATCTACAATTCCCATAATATTATCGATCAAATACTTCCTCAATTTAAAATTCAAATAAAAACCCAACTTCTATCAAAGTTTTATATTGCTAAAAAGAAACTATTCCACCAATTTTAATTTTAAAATATCAAGTATTCACCAATTCACCATTAGAATTCAAGGGCTCACAATCCAAACAAAAAATGGGGATAACGCTTAATCAAACTACTTTTGCCATCTAAAACATCATAAGAATAAAGAGATCTCAAAATACACCAAAATTCAACTCAAGAAAGGGATAAAGGCTCTATCTTATAAATAAATCATTTATCTATAATAATGGGTCCTTCTCTTTGAAAGAGATTATTGATCAACACTTCTATACCCTCATTATTTATTTTATTTGAATAAATATATGCTAATAAAGTGTTTTTATCTTAATTTATAGGGAATAAAGAATTAATGAATAAGAGCCCAAAAGAACTTAAACTACCTTATTTTAAACCTTTTATTAAAGCCAAAGATCAGGTCAAGTAGCCCATAGAAGCCTAAGAAATAAGGATCCAGTATGAAAAGAATTCAAGACAAAATCATATTGAGAATGATCAACTGAAAAGAAATGTCATTATCTCCCTATCCGGAAAGTGAAATCTAATATATTATATATGAAAGTCGTCTATCTCAACAAGTCGGAGCTATCTGGAGTGGTAGATTTAAGAGATTTTAATTGGTTAACTAATCGATTGGCCAATTAATTGACTGATTGGTTAGCTAATCGAGTGGCTAACTAATTACTTTGTAACATAATTAGTTAATGGATGAGATTTATTTCTTGGAGCTCAAGGCTAATCCAATGGCTCTTGTTGATTGCAATAGACTATAAATAGGGGTAGAGGTGAGGGGTTTGAGTGTAAAAATTTTTATAAATTCCTTTTTGGAGAGGAGGACCATTAATTAGGTCTTCCATTAGTATACTTTTCAAGTTTGCAATGAATAAAAAAAATCTCCTCCTTTTAAATTTTCTTTTTTTCTTCTTTATTGATGAAGACGAAGATGAAAATTTGCTATCAATGGGCCAACCCCTTGCAATGTAAGTCTTCATCTTGTCTTTTATTTTCTTATTTTAGAAATTCATGTTTTAGGATTTTATTCTTATTTTTATTTTTTTGTTGTTAGATTAGATTTATTTCATGCCTTATAATGTAGATTTACTTTCATGCTCATTTATTATTTTGTTATTTTGTAGAATTTATGTTCTTACATTTTTTATAGTGTAGATTTACTTTTGTGCTCTTTTATTTTTGTTAGTTAGATTTCCATTATGCTCATAATTTAGATCTTTATTTCCTTGTACTTATTCTTATTTTGAAGTTAGTTTTTGTTTTTTCTTTATGCTCATAATTTAGATCTTTATTTCCTTGTACTTATTCTTATTTTGAAGTTAGTTTTTGTTTTTTCTTATAATTTAGATCTCCTTCTTTTATGCCCTTGTACTTATTCTTATTTTGAAGTTAGTTTTTGTTTTTTCTTATAATTTAGATCTCCTTCTTTTATGTTTTCTAGTCTGTATTTTATTTCTTTATTTTTATTTTATAAAATGAGTAACTAAATCTTATAGAAATTCTAGAATAGTATGAAACCAGTTTGATTTTTTTATGCTTTGTGGATTTCCCTCTTTGTACTCAAAATGATCATGCTTAGGATAATTAACTAGAGAACTAAATAGTAAAAGAAGAATTTGATAATCTATGCTTATCTTGAGTTGTTTGATAAGTTTTGCTTATAAATTCTAGAATTACTATCTAGTTGTTTGTCCTTTTCATGAATGAGAATTTTTTTGGATGATAATTTGATAGGTAAAGGCTTATCTAAAGTAAAACATCATAAATAGAGAGTAGTCCATAAATCCTAAATATTAGTTAGAACTAGTTGCTTTAATATATAGAATAGGAATTTCTTTGTCAGTGGTTCTAAATATCATTATTAATTATTTTTCTAGTTTTAAGAATTTATTTATTAATCTGTGAGATGGTTTTTGTCTTATTAGTTTTCTTTTCCCAATAGAAAAATATTTATTCATTCTATTGGGAAAAGAAAACTACGACGAATATTAAAATTTTTTTTGTTTAGAAATTTTGTACGCAATATAATATTATATTAATAGTTAATTAATACTTAATGATAATAAGAAAAGTCTTAAAATTGGTATTCCTTAATGATATTAAATTTTATTAAATATTAATATTAATAGTTAATTAATACTTAATGATAAATATGAAATCTTATAGAATTTTATTAAATTTTTTTATTCTGTTCATTGTTCAAATATATCTCTTTGATGATTTGAGTTTCATTTATCAGATTTCACGGATTCAAACTATAAAATAAATAAATAAATAAATATAAAATATAGTGGGATGTTCTTGGTTTCTATTTCGGCTAGAAAAAATTTTCATTTTAAATTCTAAATGTTCTGGGGGAACCTAGCATATAGATAGTACGTAAAAGTTAATTTTTAAAATTGAACCTACAATGATGCTAACCTAATTAAGAATTATTGAAAATTTAAAAATTATTGAAAATTCATAGATGAATTTAAATCTTATTAGTTCTAATGGTACCTAAACTTTATCGTATCTAGACAATCCAATATGAATTGATTATTATTATTTCAAGTAATTAAGAGTATATATGAGAGTATACAAAGGTTAAACATGCACAAATAAGAAATCTAAAAAAATAACCAGTTAAGATTATATCTACATTACAAACCAATACAGTTTGAATACGGAAACTCTCAAAAGATAAAAGTTTTAGGTATCTTCAATATCTTTCAAACGCATCTAAAATCACCTTATTCCGAGGTCAAACGTGAAAGTTACAGTTAAATTACCAAAGACTATTTTTCTAGTCTGACTGGGTTTCCTGTTTCGGGTTTGGGCTGTTTTGATTCGATTTGTAGTTATATATATACATATTTACACACAAAAAACACACCTTTTTATCAGTATTCTAAACCCTAGCAACCCCTCTTCCTCTCTCTCTCAAACCCTAATCATAATTTGTGAGATTTGGGAGAGTTCTTGAGGCGTTTGTCGAGAGGAAGGCAGGATTTTGCGACTTTAGTGAAGAGTGATCTTGCACACACGTGTTCAAGAGTTCAACATGATGTTTGAGGCAAGATCATCTTTCTCCAAACCTTTCTTTGTAGTTAATTCATGATTTAAGATGTTTAATTGATGAATCTCATGTTAAAGCTTAACCTGATGTTTTAAAATCTTAATTTGTTGTGTTAATCTTTAAACCAATGTTAAAATCTGTAGATTTAGTTGCTATTTATATTAGTTGATGATTATGATCATTACAGTTGCTTTTATTTTTGTTTTAATTTATTAATCATACTTAAATCATGTTTAAACCCTAGTTTAACAATTAATTGAGTTTTCTTGTTAATTTAAGATGTATAAACCCTAGGTTTGTGATACCTAAGTGATGTGAACGTGTTTAAATTATTTTATATATATTCAATGATTTAGTTCCAATCATGCTTTGTTAATCATGTTGATAATTTATGTTTTATTTGAGAAATTTTGGTTAATTGAGATGCTAAACCCTAACTAGATTAATTCAAGAGTTTAAATCATGTTGAGCTAATCCTTGTTAAGCAAATATGATAGTTTAAATCTTGTTATATGCCTCATGTTAATAAAATTAAGTTTTGAATAAAGTTATAAAAATACAAACGCCAAAACCTGATCTCTGAAGATCTTCTCTGGCTGGTCGACCGACCAAGGCTAGCCAGTCGACCGATAAGATCCTGTGAGTGCACTTTGTGCACATTTGCGTTCTATCAACCGACGCCCTAGGGGCGATCGACTGACCTGTGTTCTCTTTTGTTTATAGTGTTGTTTTTTACACTTTTTATTTTCGAACGCAGGGTTCGAGGTGCACGATGATACACTCACAATCATGAGTATACACGTATAGTGTCGTAGCACACACATGGGTATCCCGAAGAGGATTAATACAGTTATTGTTTTGATTACATAGGAGATATGAGTTATTTAAATATTATATAATTGTATGGATATCGTTGGTTAGAACCGCTCAGTACTACATAGGATAGTGCGTCGATATACCATTAGTACAGGCCATTGAGTTGGGTTTTAGGATGCTATATCTAGTAGTCCGTCCCGCACGTAGATGTGATGAGGCTTGTGAGCCGTATACCTAGGATGCCTGATTTGTTATTTCGTCCCGCACGTTGATGCGATGAGACTAATGAGCCGTGTATATTTTTAGTATACCGATTTGGTAGTCCATCCCGTATGATAATGTGATGAATTATAAACTTTGCAAGGATTTACATTATGATTATTATCTGATAGCCTGAGTCTTGGTAGACGTCATTTGTGAACATGACTTATCGCTGAGTTATATATGACTGAGGTACTTTACTCTTGTAAGTACGCGAGATTATATGCAGTTATTTACATTATCTTCCAAAGGATAGTGGAAGATGTTTTCAGTCCGATATTGTGATAATTTTACTTTCTTGTATTGCTATCATTTATTCTTAGTTGGGATTGATGATTAGCGATTCACAATTTGAGACATATGGTATATACATGAGGGTTTTCTTGTTTGGATTATTTTGCTCGACGTACCAGTCTCGTGTTGTGAGTTTTAAATTATTGATTCTATTTAGATTATTTATTCTTAGTCCAGTATTGATATTTAGTTATCTACAATTTAAGACATGTGGTATATACATAAGGTTTCTTTGTTAAGATTACTTCGCTCGACGTACTACGTCTCGTGTTGTAGGTTTCTAAGTATTAATTCTATTTAGATACAGGATAAATGATCTAGAAGACTATGATTAATAGATAGAGCCTCCATCACATCTAGTAGCCCTTCCCCTAGGGGCGGATGGAGATGATTTTGCTATAGTGCTCTGATGCTCTTGTTATTTCTCTTTTTATTTTTCAATTCTTTTCAGGTATCAGCTTAGAGTTCCGGAGAGCCGCAGGATGATGAACTTCCAGCATAGTCGTCGTCACATATATTTTAGTAGATGAGAATCCACCGTAGTTGATATTTATCTCTAGACATTTAGAGTGTTGTATTTCATCTTGTAAAGGCTGTGTGCCTTAGTTTATTTTTAGTTGACTCATATTGAGATACTTCACATTTATTTCATACTTCAGTTGTATTCAGTTTATTCAGTTGAGACATGATTATATATATTTAGATATCTCTTTCTACATCATGTCTATTACAATTATTTCCCTTATTTTGCCTGTTTTGTATCTGCACTTATATTTGATTCTACAAGAGAGATATTACTATGATGGTGAATGTGTTGTTGCACAGTATAGGTGCATGGTAGGTTTGATATCTATGGGTTCACCTTGGACTGCAGCCATGTGTGAAAACAGGGGCGTCACACTTTTCCTCAATTAGAAATATAGAGATAGGTTTCTCTCATGTTATGCACAAAAGAATTCTCATCGAAAAGGTAAATAGTTATTTCTTCCTATACTATAAATGTAGAATTCGTTCTTGTATAATCTCGTATCATATAATCAAATAAAATAATAAGTTTTATTATAACATGAAATGAAAAAGGCAATATATAAGGTGGGTAGAAGTAGCCCCCTAGCTTTATCTATGGCCTGAAACTGCATGATAGAAAATGATCCACCAATCCCAAAGGATTCCATAATTAATCCTATGAATCCAACAATAAACAACATAAGTATTGACTTCTTTATTCTTCGATTTGATATTGTATTTAATTTAGATCTTATATATATATGATAAGGGCATATAAAATATATATCCAAACACATAGTATAGAACAATCATTCTTTATTCAGCTCAATCCTTTTTTCTAGGAAAATGATTAGGCTAGGTTTAATTACAATTAATTAGGAGAATAAACAAAAATTATTGAATTATATGCTCTTAGTTCTTATACTTTCTATTTATCTGTCTTATCTACTAGTTCAAACTTGAATTTGATATCTTTCCATACTTCATTAGCCGCTAGTTTCGGGCTCTATTTGGCAGCTTCGCGAATAATCTCATTAACCTCATGAGCAAGATCACGTCCCTCATTATAAGCTTGAACACATGCTTCTAAAGCTGCTCTATTAGCTACAACACCAGTGCATTTCCCCAAGGGTGTCCCAAATTTCTCCACCGAACTGTAGTATGGAATCATCTCCAAGGATTTTGATTAGGATAGGCATATGCCAAACATGTATACCCCCTGAAGCTACGGGAATAACACCTGGCATAGAAAGCTAATCTTGAGTGAAAAAATACTACAACTTCGGACTTTTTCAATATAATCATCACGTAATAAATCAACAAAACCTAAAGTCATCTCATGTTCCCCTTCCACTTTACCTACTATAGTACTAGCATGAATATAATCTCCACCAGACATACGTGAACTGGATGGAGAATCTAGTCACAATATAGAATGATAAGCGAGCTATAGGTCACAAGTGAGTATTTAGAAAGAAGGAGAATGAGCAGTACGAAGAGGGGATTAAGTACAGAGAAATATTTTCTCTGATAGTCAAGCATACATAGATTTGGGTGTTATGGTAGGGAAGCGTGACATGGTGTTAGAGTAGCTTGACATGAAAATAAAATTTCTATATGGAGAGTTTGAGAAGGTTATCTACATGAAGTAGCTAAAAAGATTTGCAAAGGAAACAAAAGATAACCACGTGTGCATCTCAAGAAGTTATTTTATAGGATAAAGTAATCTCCAAGACAATAGTACCAGTAGTTCAACTCATTCATGTTGGCAACTAGATACACTCGATGTAAGTATTATAGTCATGTTTACTTTAGCGAATATGATGAGGGTGCATTCATATACTAACCGTTGTACGTGGATAACATGTTGATTGTGGTGAGAAGTAAGCACGATTCATAGATTAAAGGCTCGGTTGAACATAGAATTTGACTTGACCAAATCCACAAAAATCCTTGGGATGGAGATTCATTGAGATAGGAAAGTAGGATAGATATTCTTATCCCAAAGGAAATAAGTCGAAAAGTTGATTGAAAGATTCAACATAAGGAAGATATCACACTTCGCTCCCAAGAGTGACATGATTGGCAGAATAATTATAGAACCAAATACAAAACTTTTCATAACTACCATGTAATCCACTTTGAAATATACATCTACTGATACGGGTGTATCTTCTCTTCGGGAGCTTAGCGATCCTTATGGGAGCTTGAGGATAGATGATTCTCATGATAGCATGAGAATAAGGGTGTAAAATAGTATAGTGGAACGCAGGTGGAAGCGTGGAACAAGATGACGAGCAGCAGATTCGAAGAATCTAGTTTTCAGTTCTTGAGTCGACTCATACATGAACATGAGTCGACTCATCAGGTTGAGTTGACTCATGACTGTCATGAGTCGACTCACGAAACCCAGCTGTTTTTTCAAAAGTTTCTGCTCGGTTGACTCATCAGTTTATGAGTCGACTCTTCAGCCATGAATCGACTCATATGCAGTTTTGAGTCGACTCATCGAAGGTTTCCTGGTTCGTTTGGATTTCTGTTTGCACGAATTCTTGTTGGGGTTTGGTCTGGTTATTTATCAGATTACCATCCATGTTTGTACACCTATATAAAGGGTTGTTTAGGGTTTCTAAACATCATCTTAGATCAGAGAGGTAATTAAGAGAGATTCTAATCATTGTATTAGGGTTTAGAAAGGATTGAGAGGTTGTTCTCAATTCTAGTGAGATTGTGAGGGAGAGATTTATAATAATTGATTCTTCATAATCTAGAGAAGGTATTTTTCTTCGCCATACTAAATTGTTCTTGTGTTTTAGTTGTCTTCTTCTCAACCCACCTTTTGGTAATTCCGTGACCAAAGAGTGCTCGCAGGGCGACTCGTATCAAGTTGGTATCAGAGCAATCAGATCCGATGAAGGGGCATCCTGTGTATGGTCCTGACTCGATCGCAATACAAGAAGCTTAGCGAGATCCTTTTCTTTGGAAGGAGTTCAGAGATTAAGGAAGAAGAAGATGATCATGAGCAAGATCACGTCCCTCATTATAAGCTTGAACACATGCTTCTAAAGCTGCTCTATTAGCTACAACACCAGTGCATTTCCCCAAGGGTGTCCCAAATTTCTCCACCGAACTGTAGTATGGAATCATCTCCAAGGATTTTGATTAGGATAGGCATATGCCAAACATGTATACCCCCTGAAGCTACGGGAATAACACCTGGCATAGAAAGCTAATCTTGAGTGAAAAAATACTACAACTTCGGACTTTTTCAATATAATCATCACGTAATAAATCAACAAAACCTAAAGTCATCTCATGTTCCCCTTCCACTTTACCTACTATAGTACTAGCATGAATATAATCTCCACCAGACATACGTGAACTGGATGGAGAATCTAGTCACAATATAGAATGATAAGCGAGCTATAGGTCACAAGTGAGTATTTAGAAAGAAGGAGAATGAGCAGTACGAAGAGGGGATTAAGTACAGAGAAATATTTTCTCTGATAGTCAAGCATACATAGATTTGGGTGTTATGGTAGGGAAGCGTGACATGGTGTTAGAGTAGCTTGACATGAAAATAAAATTTCTATATGGAGAGTTTGAGAAGGTTATCTACATGAAGTAGCTAAAAAGATTTGCAAAGGAAACAAAAGATAACCACGTGTGCATCTCAAGAAGTTATTTTATAGGATAAAGTAATCTCCAAGACAATAGTACCAGTAGTTCAACTCATTCATGTTGGCAACTAGATACACTCGATGTAAGTATTATAGTCATGTTTACTTTAGCGAATATGATGAGGGTGCATTCATATACTAACCGTTGTACGTGGATAACATGTTGATTGTGGTGAGAAGTAAGCACGATTCATAGATTAAAGGCTCGGTTGAACATAGAATTTGACTTGACCAAATCCACAAAAATCCTTGGGATGGAGATTCATTGAGATAGGAAAGTAGGATAGATATTCTTATCCCAAAGGAAATAAGTCGAAAAGTTGATTGAAAGATTCAACATAAGGAAGATATCACACTTCGCTCCCAAGAGTGACATGATTGGCAGAATAATTATAGAACCAAATACAAAACTTTTCATAACTACCATGTAATCCACTTTGAAATATACATCTACTGATACGGGTGTATCTTCTCTTCGGGAGCTTAGCGATCCTTATGGGAGCTTGAGGATAGATGATTCTCATGATAGCATGAGAATAAGGGTGTAAAATAGTATAGTGGAACGCAGGTGGAAGCGTGGAACAAGATGACGAGCAGCAGATTCGAAGAATCTAGTTTTCAGTTCTTGAGTCGACTCATACATGAACATGAGTCGACTCATCAGGTTGAGTTGACTCATGACTGTCATGAGTCGACTCACGAAACCCAGCTGTTTTTTCAAAAGTTTCTGCTCGGTTGACTCATCAGTTTATGAGTCGACTCTTCAGCCATGAATCGACTCATATGCAGTTTTGAGTCGACTCATCGAAGGTTTCCTGGTTCGTTTGGATTTCTGTTTGCACGAATTCTTGTTGGGGTTTGGTCTGGTTATTTATCAGATTACCATCCATGTTTGTACACCTATATAAAGGGTTGTTTAGGGTTTCTAAACATCATCTTAGATCAGAGAGGTAATTAAGAGAGATTCTAATCATTGTATTAGGGTTTAGAAAGGATTGAGAGGTTGTTCTCAATTCTAGTGAGATTGTGAGGGAGAGATTTATAATAATTGATTCTTCATAATCTAGAGAAGGTATTTTTCTTCGCCATACTAAATTGTTCTTGTGTTTTAGTTGTCTTCTTCTCAACCCACCTTTTGGTAATTCCGTGACCAAAGAGTGCTCGCAGGGCGACTCGTATCAAGTTGGTATCAGAGCAATCAGATCCGATGAAGGGGCATCCTGTGTATGGTTCTGACTCGATCACAATACAAGAAGCTTGGCGAGATCCTTATTTCATTGGAAGGAGTCCAGGTTTTAAGGAGGAAGAAGATGGCTTAAGGAGATAATTCCACGAGGATTGATGCATTGGAGAAGCAGATCAATATTATAGGTTTGACTCTCACACAACTCATTAGTCTTATCCATGGAGGTGACAAATAAGGTGAATATTCTTCGAAGAAAATTGTTGAGTCCGATGTGGAAAGAGTAGATTCAGATTCCGACGAGGAGGAGGAGACCGTTAAGGCTGCATTGCATCAAGGGGGTAAGAATTCTTATCAGAACCTGAAGATTGACTTCAAGGTAGAGATTCCTATTTATGATGGGAGTGTTGACGTCGAGAGGCTTGATGACTAGATCGAGCGGATGGAGACGTATTTTACTCTTTATGGCTATTCGTCAAAAGAAAAGATTGTATTCGCGACTTTGAAGCTTTCAGGGAACGCGTTGACGTGGTGGAAATCCTACTACAAGCGGGAAAAGAAGACGGTGTCGTGGAACAAGTTCAAGGAGTTACTGAGGAAGCAGTTCTACCCAGTAGGATTCTTTGAAGAGCGTTGGTACAAGTGGTACGGCTTGCGCCAAAGGGTCAATCAAACCGTTCAAGAATACACTACGGAGTTCCAGCAGCAGGCGATGGTCCTCAACATTGCGACAAAGGAATATTTCGTGTTTATGAAGTATATGGCGGGATTGAGCGGTTACATCTGAAAGGAGATGAAGCTATTCATGGTGGAATCAATTGTAGAGGCGAGCGTGAAGGCTATTGCCCTCGAGGGTAAGCAAAAGAAGGGCAACGAGGTTAAGGGAGACTCCAAACAGATGGGAGGTGAGTCTAGTGGTTCTCAATCTAAGGAGGAGAAGAAGAAGGGTGATCCAGGGAAGACAGGGCTGATTTGTAGTCACTGCGAGAAGACATGGCACACAGCTGATCGGTGCTGGGAGAAGTATCCTTATCTCAAGCCAAGAGGGTTGAAGAAGAAGGAGGAGAAAAAGGCATACATGATAGCTCAAGGTCCGAAAGAAGTCTCGGGGATGACAGAGCCCAACAACAGTCTTAACCTTATGGCGGGAAAGCAGACCACGAAAGAGGATGATGACCCGAGAGAGCAACTCTTTGTTCTTAAGTTGCAAGTGAAGACCAGTTTGGTTGATGCCATTGTTAATTCGGACAGCGAGAAGAATTTGATATCTGAGGCATTGGTTCAGAAGCTGGGTCTGAAGACGGTCAAGCATCCGAAGCCCTATCCATTAGGGTGGATTCAGAAGGAGGAGAAACAGAGTGTAGTTGATCAATGCTTTGTCAGATTTGCGTTCCACGAGTCATATATTGACGAGGTCATGTGCAATGTCGTTCTATTGGATGTTTGTCAGATTATACTGGGCAATCCGTACTTATAGGATAGATATGCGATCTATAAGAGGCGGGCTCAGAAGTACACCTTCACTAAGGATGGTGAAAAGTTCATATTTTATTTGGCATCTCTTCCGAGGGAGACGAGCTTGGGGACGGTGACGCGAGCGAAGAGACTAGTGAATGAAAGCAAGAAGTTTGTCTCGCTGTGCATTAGACTTCCAGAAAAGCCATCGATAAAGGATTGCAACTTGGGACGAAAGGTGATTACGACAAGACGCGGGATGGATGAGATGTTTCCGATCGGACATCGAGACCAGGTTCCTAGCAGGGCCAGATGGTGCAGAAAAGATGGAGGAGCTCGAGAGTTTCCTCAGCAAAAGTTCTAACTTGAACGAGACTTTAAGTTCCTAAAGAGGGGACCCATGATACGGAGAGTTTCCTCAGCAAAAGTTCTAACTTGAACGAGACTTTAAGTTCCTAAAGAGGGGACCCATGATACGGGTGTATCTTCTCTTCGGGAGCTTAGAGATCCTCATGGGAGCTTGAGGATAGATGAGAATAGGGGTGTAAAACAGTACAGTGGAACGTAGGTGGAAGCGTGGAACGAGACAACGAGCAGCAGATTTGAAGAATCTAGTTTTTAGCTCATGAGTCGACTCATACATGAACATGAGTCGACTCATCAGGTTGAGTCGACTCATGAATGTCATGAGTCGACTCACGAAACCTAGCCATTTTGTTAAAAGTTTTTGCTCGGTCGACTCATCAGTTTATGAGTCGACTCATCAGTCATGAGTCGACTCATATGCAGTTTTTAGTCGACTCATCGAAGGTTTCCTGGTTCGTTTGGGTTTCTGTTTGCACGAATTCCTGTTGGTGATTGGTCTGGTTATTTACCAGATTGCCATCCATATTTATACACCTATATAAAGGGTTGTTTAGGGTTTCTAAACATCATCTTAGATCAGAGAGGTAATTAAGAGAGATTCTAATCATTGTATTAGGATTTAGAGAGGATTGAGAGGTTGTTCTCGATTCTAGTAAAATTGTGAGGGTGTGATTTGTAATAATTGATTCTTCATAAACTAGAGAAGGTATTTTCCTTCGCCATATTAAATTGTTCTTGTGTTTTAGTTGTCTTCTTCTCAACCCACCTTTTGGTAATTCCGTGACCAAAGGGTGCTCGCACGGCGACTCGTATCATCTACAACCACTCACAATATAAATATACATGAAAAATATATGTCTAATCACGATAACATTAACATCACATGAATAATCACTCGAAAAAATATAGATATAACATATATCCAAGTATCAAATCTAATAGATAGATAACTTGAGTATTCATAATAAAAACAATGTCTTGGCTTAAACACGACCATCAAAATTAGATAATATATCTTAAGAATATTCAAGAAGTATCCACTATTCAAATAAACAATTAATCTAATATTACTTATATTAGCGCTATTACATGGTTCTGGCTACTTCCTCATCACCTACTTATTCTAGTAAACTTGGTCTGCTATAGTTAGACTCACTTCATTACCAAAAGAAGGGGTCTGGATTAGACATAAGATCTAAATGAGGGGATATAGAAAAACTACATGAATAAATGGTTAGCTGATCAATTATAATAAAAAAACATATCCACTAGATAATAAAGAATAGATGAATCAAAGAATACTGATCATAAGCTTAACATGATATCTCAAGTTATGTTATGAATCAAAGAATGGTCTAGGTCAGGGTTCAGCTACCTAGTCAACTCATGTATTAGGACTAAACGTGGTGGATATGCTCCATGATATGGGATATAGGTCTATGTACCCATCTACATGTACAAAGATTAGGGGTAACATCCTATTACGCCAACTCTCAGTAGACAGATTCGCTACCTAGGAAAGAATCTTCCCGAGAGGAAAAGCGTCTTCATCCCGACTTCACACAAGCAAAGGGAAGGGAAAAGTGGTTGATGACGCTGCTTCTGACCAAGAAGCCCACAACCTAGAATCTTCCTCTAATGAAGGAAGAGAGACTGAGAATGAACAGAATCTCCAATCTGTTAAAATAAAAGAATCGGAAGCTCGCCTCAATACCATTGCTAACAGAAGCGAGCTCCAAGACAAGGGAGTTGCCAGGCCCTATCCTACCGAATGGGATGCAGCCCCTTATCCTCTAAAGTTCAAAGTCCCGACGCTACAAACTTTTTACGGTACGGGATCACCGAACCAACATATCTATCATTAAGTCACAGACTGGGAATGTGATATCAAACGACGTCATACTGGCTCGATCGTTCATTGGCACCCTCAAGGGAGTTGCCTTTGAATGGTTCAAGAAACTGCATGTCGGATGTATCCAAAAGTGGGCGGATCTATAGAGACTCTTCCTGTCAAGTTTTTTGAAGAGGATACAGAAGTCTCCATCCATACCCTTTTTGCCACTAAGCAGAGGAAGAGGGAGTCCGTCAAAGCCTTCGTCAAAAGTTTTCGAAACATGGCTCTACGATGTTCGACAGGTATGACACAGTCTACACTGGTAGAGACCCGTCGACACAACTTGCAGACCAACCTTTTAGCATAAATGAGGGTTGCAGAATATAGTTCTTGGAGACAACTAATCTCTCAAGGCTAACATGCTCAAAAGATTATTGTTAGGATCAAAGCTGAAGAACAAAGTAGGCAGAATCAACCTGAGCATTCAGACCAAGCCCAATCTTCTCAGTCAGAAGGGGAAGATACTACGGCTACTGAAGCCAATCCTGTTAAGTAGATAGTAGCCCACTAGGCGATGTGTCATGTCTTCTTCTTTTTCCCCCTTGCACTTGTTCAAGACTGGGGGTTGGTTTATTTGTAGTTTATTGGATTATGAGTAATAAATTTTCTGAGTTGTCATGTTCAATAGAATACCTCTGTCAACCACGAAATCCATCAAAACTATCACGTTAATAATCACCTTTGATAGTCCGTTTTCTCCAAATTCTCCCACCAATCCTCTTCAAGCAGGATGGCGGGTTCACCAAAACTATCACGTTAACATCTACCACTGATAGTCCATCAATCTGCCAATCATCTTCAATAGGATGGCAGGTACACAAAACTATCACATTAACATCTACTACTGATAGTCTATCAATCTGCCAATCCTCTTCAATAGGATGGCGGGTCCATAAAACTATCATGTTAACAATTACCTCTGATAGTCAAACTCGTCAGATAGTGGCCTACCAGGTGATGGGCCTCTATTTCGACTTGATGGATAGTGGCCCATAAATCAATATGCCATGTCTACCCCTCTTTTTCTTCCTCTGCTAAGTCTTAATCAAGACTAGGGGTTGGTTACTTGAAATCCACTGGATTAAGAGTAACAAATCTTTCACGTCGTCGAGTTAACATTATTGTTCGCGGGAAAAATTGTGTTCTTCATTGACGTCATTGTTCTCTCAAGTAATTGCTTTTTGATTACAAAAGATCCGGTCTTTTTATAAGATCCGGTTACAACGAAATCAAAGAAAAAAAAATAAAAAGATTACAACTTTCCTTTCGAACGAATCACGAGCTTCTGTTTTGCGGTCACTCGCTTTTGTGGGTTCTTTGCCAACGCCGGGTTTATCCGTGGACCACCGCGCGATTTAGATCCGGTCGGATCTACACGATTTGACGGGTGTTATCTCACTAAGGAAATAACAGCCGGGGGGGGGTACTATTTCACCAAGGAGCCACCTAGAGGTGGCTCGGTTTTGGCCGAGTCCCCTAGGTGTTGTGGTTTTTGCCGTTTTTTTTGGTCTCGTGGTTGATTTGGACTCTGATTTGTTGATCTGAATCCTTATTTGGCAGTAAACCCGCTTCGTTGTTGATCCGGACTCTGATTTGACAGTCCGAATCCCAATATGGCAGTAAATCCGCCTCGGTGTTTGAGTTCAAATCCGTTCTATGGTTGGATGACTCGTTGACTCACCGAACTGTTAGCTTGATTCTGCACGCGAGTGGATCTATTCCGTTGTTTGCGTGCGGTTCGTTAGCCTCGTCACCTCATTCGTCGCGTGTCACTTGGCTTCAGTATTGCGGACTAACGCTCGCGTTTAGATACGTCACCCGTTGATTTGTCGAATCACCGTGCTGAGCTGTGTTAAGGGACCTATAAGCAATTTTATACGCCTACAGATACCCCCTCCAAAGTATTTTAGCCTCGTTCTTTTATAGAAGAGTCTGGAATGCTTTGGATATGATTGCCCCAACCTTTAATTGGTATGACGGGACTTCGGAATGGCTTCTATTCTCGATTCCTTCAATCCTTCAGGCTATTCGGTGCTTTGCCGAATGTCTGTAAGGGTTTCGGTGTTGCATTTATTGTCTGACCGTTGTCGGAATCTTGAACTTGAAGTCGATTCCTGATTTTCTGATCTTTAGCTCGTGTTTGTTGGTTCAACATAGAACTGACCATCGATTGTTGGCGTTGAGTTCTCATTTGTGACTCATTGTCCGGCGTGGTATTGTTGAGTTATCCTTAAGAATATTTTTAGGAAAAATATTCTCCAAGAACTTCTCAACCAAAAATATAGGGAATAGTTTATACTCGTATACCTTATTGGAGTATTTTCTGTGCCCGAATGAGCTGAACCGGCCTGATAATGAGCTGAACCGGCTTGATAATGAGCCAAAAAAAGGCAGTAATTCGGCTCAAAAAATCTTCTGATCCTTCCGAATGTGCGGGAGAGGCAAGAATAAACCAAGGACTGAACCCTCGGTCGATTTGAAGTTGTTTCGATGCTCGATTCAGCTTCAATTTGAATTCTGGTTCAAATCTGGTTCAAACTGGTTCAACCTGGTTCAAGACTGGTTCAACCTGGTTCAAGGCTGGTTCAGAACTGTTCAAACTGTTCAAGGCTGGTTCAAGACTGGTTCAAGACTGGTTCAGACTGGTTCATTCTGGTCTGGTCTGGTTCAGTCTGGTTTGGCCTGGTTCAGCTTGGTTTAGCCTCTTTTGAACTTATTTGGACTGGTCTGGTCTGGTCCAACCTGGTCCGGTCTGGTTCAGGGCTGGTTCACATTATAAAATGGGTTCTTTTCTTCTTTCTTTTCCTCCTCCTAGGGCCCCCCCCCCCCCTAATCTCTTTTTTGCTTTTCTCTTCCCTCGAGCATCCTTTCTCCCTCAAATCTTCACAATTGTCTTAGATCTAGCCTTCCTTTGGATCTTAGACTGAAAAATCTCTCAAAAATCTCCATATAAAAATTTCTCTCAGGCCCCTCGAGCACGTGGTTCGAGCCTCTTTCAAGATCT
>NC_033794.1:66576365-66582819 GCF_001876935.1 Asparagus officinalis | reverse complement strand
TTTTTTCTGGATCTGATCCTCTGATTTATTTTGCAGAATTCCCGCGATAGGAGGATGGTGAGACCCGAAATCATCCTGATATCCGACGATGAAGGGGAAGAGGATCCCATTGCTGCAATTATGCCTAGCCAAGAATTTGTCCTCCTGGTCCCCGAATCCGTGCAGGGCATCCTTCAAAAATTAGAGAAAGCCATGCAACAAACGGCCACCGCCATTAGTTCTGGACGGGGAAGATTTTATGACTTGCTCCGTACACTCTGACTCACATGATGAGGTCACGCCGCTCATGATCGATGCTCAGATTCAGATGATGCACGAGTGTAAGGTCCGAGCGAGACGCATATCAGAGCAAGAAATCATCATTGCGAACCTGTACGAACGGCAACGTCGTCTGCGAACTAAGATAGATGCTTATAACAACATTGCTGATCGTACGGGGATTAGGACCGTCCAAGGGGAGAGGACTCTAAAAGATTTTGAGTTCGAGAGCACCAGAGTTCAAAATGTTTATAGATGAGAACTGGAGGCTCTTCACGTGTTGTATCGAGAAGACGTAACTGCCGATGCTGCTGCCGTTCTTGCTTATGCCAAGCTTCAGAAGGAAGAAGAGGAGAAGGTTCGAGCGGAACACGCAGAGAAACTTGTCGCTGTTAAGGCTAAAATTGCTTCCTTCAGTTTGTTAGATCTGATTTGAGACGTCTTCTTGTATCTCCACTTGGTCTGATTTTATTAATGAAATAAAGTCTTTTCTTTAGTGCACTCCTCTTTTTATCATTATGTTTCTCTGTTGATTGTGAACCCAACAGGATTTTTGGCAAACCCCCAGCCTTCAACGGATTTGATTAGCCTTTACCGACTACGGTTTGAATCGGGCTAGCATGTGGATTGTCTAAATCCGTTCTGCATGTCACGTTGTGCTAAGAGAGTGAATTCTCTGAGACTTTCGTGCTATGATGTTGAATACATAGGCTTTACTATTTGTTATGGGAATAGGATACCCGACGACACGTGTTAGGTGTTGACTTTAGGATTTTTGGCTAACCCCCCAGCCTTCAACGGATTTGATTAGCCTTTACCGACTACCGTTTGAATCGGGCTAGCATGCGGATTGTCTAAATCCGTTCCGCATGTGACGTTGTGCTAATGGAATAAACTCCCTTAGACTCGCTGCCACGACTTCGAATACGTAGACTTCGCCATTGTTACGGGCATAGGCTACCCAGCAACGTGTATTAGATGCTGACTTATCCCTACTTAGGCTTCGGGATAAAATACCCCAGAATAATTCTGGTGTCTTTTTCAATCGGTAAAAGACTAAACCGGCGACACGTGTTAGGTGTCGACATATCCTTTCTTAGGATTCAGGATGACATTCCCCATGCGTGTAAAGCATGGATTTTGGTGTTATTAATAACGACCTGCCACAATGTTGAATATGTGGACGGGTGTTCTTTTTTAACGGTTAAGAACTAACCGGCAGCGCGGGTTAGGCGCAGACTTATCCCTGCTTAGGTTTCAGGATAGAATACCCCAGAATCAAACTCTGGTATCTTTTTCTACGGAAAAATACTAAACCGGCAGCGCGTGTTAGGCACAGACTTATCCCTGCTTAGGATTCGGGATAAACTTCCTAGGATGAATCCTAGATTGATAAATTCTTGGAAAAGGTTGGTGTGGGAAAGGAAGAATTTTATATTCTATTTCCCGGACTTCTTTATCGGAAGATGAGTTCTTCGTTTATCGAAGTGGAATTTCAACTTCGGTTATAACCATGAGAAGGCTTAACCAAAGAGAAAAGAAAGGGAGCTCTTTCGTTTATCGAAAGGGGACTCCGAACTGAAGGTGGACCTCTTGTTCATGAAAAGAGTCAAGAGGGCCAGAAAGACATTTTTTTTTGTGGACTCACTGTCAATTGGAATTGATCCGTGAGGGATTTTGGTGGTGAAAAATGATTTTAGGTTATCCTTTAGAATATTAAGTGCGATATTCTTCAAGGAACTTCCCGGTAAATGGGTTATCCTGAATGTACTAGGGATAGTACTTTTTCAGGAACTTCCCATTTATTGGCATTAATTGCCTGGTGCCTTCTTGAGTAATCAAGCGATATGCGCCGTTTGAGTAGACCGTGTCTATCACAAACGGCCCTTCTCATTTGGGTTCAACTTTACCTTTCTTCTTGGAGTTGAGGATTATCGGTCGGCGAGCAGCGAGGACCATATCTCCTTCCTTGAAGCTTCTCTGTCGGACTCTCTTGTTAAAAGCCCTAGATATTCTGGCTTGATAAAACTCAATGTGTTGTTAAGCCTCCAAGCTCTTTTCATCCAACCTCTCGAGTTCTTCGAGATATTTTTGATGCTGTTCTTTTGTCGTCATCTCAGTTGCGAGGGCGATCCGAAGGGATGGGATTTGGATCTCCAAAGGTAGCACAGCTTCACATCCGTATACCAACGAATATGGGGTAGCTCCTGTAGGTGTGCGTATGGTGGTGCGATAAGCCCAGAGTGCTTCACCGAGTTTATTATCCCAGTCTCGTTTATTGGCCTTTATGAGATTTGACAAAATCTTAATGATCGTCTTGTTGAACGCCTCAGCTAATTCATTCGCAGCGGGATAATAAGCTGTCGACGAAACATCTTCAATTTTGAACTTGTCACAAAACCTGATGAAGGCGTTGCTTATGAACTGTGGACCGTTGTCATGAATGATCCGTCTTGGCACGCCATGTCGGTATATGACATGATGCTTGATGAAATTGATGACGTTGTTCGTCTTCACTTCTCTAAGCGGAATTGCTTCAGCCCACTTTGAAAAGTAATCCGTGATTGCAAGAATGAATCGATCACCTTTGACTGAAGGGGGAAAAATAGGACTGACAATGTCCATACCCCATGTCTCGAACGGCCAAGACGTGGTTGACGTGTGTAAATGCTCTGGTGGTTGGTGCATATAATTTTCATGTATCTGACAAGCATGACATTCTCGGGCGTATTCGATTGCGTCACGAACCATCGTTGGCCAAAAATATCTCATTCTCCTGATGCGATCATACAGTTTGGGACCGGGCTGATGCGCACCGCATTCTCCTTCGTGTGCTTCCTTAAGAACTTCTTCTGCTTCTTTGTTCGAAAGGCATCGGAGTAATAAACCATCGTACCCTCTACGGTATAACGTATGGGTCAGAATCTTGGCGCTCTTCGGCGAATTGATTCCCTTTCTTTTATGTCCTCTGGCAAAATGCCATATTGGATGTAGTCAATGATAGGAAAACGCCAATCTTAGGACTCAGACCCAATTTGAGTTGAATTCACCTCCTTGGCGTTTATGTTTCTATCATCTTCCTCTTCAATATCCATATCGTATATGGGTATGCAGAGCTGATGCGTCCTTACTGTGACTAATAGTTCAGTTTCGGGAGGCTGCGCAAGTGATACCGCTAGTGCTGCCAGTGCATCCGCATAAGCATTCTGGAGACGAGGGATGTATTCAATAAAGAATTCTTCAAAAGAATCTGCCATTTTGATGGCCTCCTGCTACGTTATTGGAGCACGGACTAGTCAATGAATAAGCTCGAGGCATCACATGCTTCCTCGGGGAGATTAAGACAACCCCAACCCCGGAGGAAACTGTAGAACCTCCCAGGGTCATTACCCTGTTAACTACCCTCGAAGCACCATCAAAGTATAATTGCCATACTTGTTGGTGCGACGTAGTGTTAACCTCGTGGGTTTCATCCGGCAAGTCATCATATACTTCTGCCGTATCTGTGGTCGGGTTTGCTGCCAAAAGATCGCAAATCGCTTGTCCTTTGATCGACTTCTGTTGCTTGAAGTGCAAATCATATTGGGACAATAGAAGGGCCTATTTCGCTAACTGCAAATTCATAGAGGCCGGTTGCGTCATAAATACCCGTACTGGATTAACGTTGGAAATGACGTAAATCGTCTGTCCAACCAAGTAATGCCGCATCTTTTGCATTGCGAATACTAATGCGAGGCATTCTTTCTCAATCATCGGATATCGAGACTCGGCGCCTATCAAGGTCCGACTTAAGTAATAGACTGCCTGTTCGTGACCATTATCATCGTCTTGTGCTAGTAAAGCACTTATCGAGTGGTTCATTGCCTTGAGATAAATCAAGAATGGTCTACCTGATTTTGGTGCAACGAGAACAGGAGGATTCGTTAGATATGTTTTGATATCTTCGAATGCTCTCTGGCAGGCTTCGTCCCAAATAAATGACACCCCTTTCTTGTTTAGTTTAGAGAATGACTGGCATTTCCCAGAAAGATTTGAGATGAACCGCCGGATGTAAGCTAATCGCCCTTGCAATCCTCTGAGCTCTCTTAGATTTCTAGGAGGTTGCAGTTCATGTATCGCCTTCACCTTATCGGGATCGATATGTATACCTTTAGTGGTGACGACGAATCCAAGGAATTTTCCGCTGGACATTCCAAGGAAGGATTTAGTAGGGTTCATCTTCAATTGATGGCTTTGCATGAGATCGAACATCGTCTTCAAGTCCTTGATGTGATCTTCTTTGTTACGGCTTTTTACAACCAAATCATCAACGTAGCACTCGACTGTTTTCCTGAGATGTTCTTGGAAAATCTTAGTCATTGCTCGTTGGTATGTGGCGCCTGTATTCTTTAGACCAAAAGGCATTACGGTGTAGCAAAAGACACCGAGAGGCGTTCTGAATGCTGTGTGCTTCTCGTCATCTGGGTGCATCTTGATTTGGTTATATCCTGAAAAACCATCCATAAAAGACATTCTCTCAAACCCGCACGTATTGTCAATAATGACATCTATGATTGGGAGAGGAAAGTCGCCTTTTGGACATGCCGTATTTAGGTCCCTGAAGTCAATGCAAATCCTGATTTTACCGTTCTTCTTCATGACTAGAACGATATTGGCTAGCCAATCTGGATGTTGCTCCTCACGGATAAATCCCGATTCAATCAATTTCTTAACCTCTGCCTCAATGGCTTCCATAATCTACGGACGAAACCGTCTTTGCTGTTGTTTGACAGGTTTGGCATCCGACTTGATATCGAGGCGGTGCATTGCCACATTGGGGTCGAGCCTTGGCATGTCTTCATAGTTCCAAGCGAAGACGTCAATGTATTCCCTGATGAGAGTAATTAATTCTTCCTTCTCATTTGGGGGAAGACTATCGCTGATGAATATAGGTTTTGGGTTGGCCTCGTCACCCATGTTAATTTGAACTATTTTATCTTCAGTGGGGGGTTCTCTCTGTTCGAACCTATCACCATACTGCATGTTCAGGTGATGAACCCACGGGTCTTCCCATGTTGGCATTTGATCATCGTCTTCCATTGTGGACGGATTAGCTGTAGCCATGTTCGCCATTAGGGCTTTGAAAGCTTCCCCCAGACTTGTATCGGAATCCCATTCCGAGGCATCTGACGAATTTCCATCTTTGTATTGCTCAGATGATTGGTTATTAATTAACCAGCAACATTCATCATCTGAAGAAGATTTATACCCTAATCCTCGTCCGTATTTATAATAATCGTTTGGTTTCCCTTTTTGTACATATACCGCTTTGGCTGGAACACGAGGACCTCGATCGAAGTATAGACCTTCTCCGAGTGTGAAATCATACCCCTGTTTTTCCATGAGTTTGCGCGCTTCCGGACTGTACTTAGATAAATGCCGACCAGGTTTGTCATCATCTTCGCTTAAGAAATGATGTGGCAATGGTGAGCTTTTTCCTTTACCGTAAATCACTTCTTTTGCACCTCTTATCTTGTTCGGGATGACCAGGGTTGTTCCGAAGGAATGTTGGAGGCGTTCCTTTGTTATGTAGGACGATCGAAGCGGCATATACAAATCAAGATTATTGTACAATTCTGTTATCACATCATCAAGAGACAGGGAGTACTCTAAATCATTATTTATTTCATTAGTGGCAAGTTGCCAGTTACAACTGCCATCTGACGATTGATCATCGTCAAGGTTGATTACAAAGGGTACAATGTCGTTTAAAACATAACCTCCATTGTAATCAAATCCGGCTTCGGTATCAGCTTCTCCTCCGCTGTCCGTGCCTTGGGCCGATGATTCATTCAGTATCTGATTCGTTACCATAAAGGAGAGAATCAGTGAAATAATTCTCATACCCCTTAAATGGTTGCTTATCCGCGACCACCGTTCTAACCCTATTATTAGCGTCGACATATTTTAAACACTGATGGAGAGTTGAGGGGATTATAACGTTACTATGGATCCAAGGTCGACCCAATAGTAAGTTATACGAAGTCTCGGCATCGATCACATAACATGTGACTTCTGTCTTCAAATCTCCCATTTGACACTTTACCCGGATTTTACCCAAGGGTCTTGACCCGCTAGAATTGAATCCATAGATAACCGTGCCTGTGGACGCCAATTTACTAACTGGAATGCCGGGGAAATGCATCAAGCGAAGCGG
>NC_033794.1:66575483-66576076 GCF_001876935.1 Asparagus officinalis | reverse complement strand
GTTATCCGTGCTGGAATGTTGGCTAGTTGAGCCATTATATCGAAGACTTGTGGAGTCTTCGAGCTTTCCGGTTTGTCTCTTCCAATCGGACGACTGAAACGAGACTGCTTCGGATTTTGAACCTCCTGGGGCCTCTTTTCATTCTGTTTATCAACCGGCTGTCGTCGAGTTTCTTCAACCGGTTTAGGAACCGTAATCATACCCAGCTCCGTGAGAGTTTTGGCTGGTCCTCGTTTAGTCACCCCCTGCTCAGCTAACTGATCACCAGGAGAAGGGTACTTGAAGTGATATTCATTTCCACTCCGGGTCGCAAAAACTTCTTGTTCTTCTTCGGAGAGCGGGAAAGTAGGAGCTTCATCGCCATCCTCCTCGAAGATTGCGGATGTAGCATTGCAAGACTTGCCTTTACCCTTTCTTCTCGAGGAAGTCGTCCACTGTTCGTCTTCAATGAGATCAGGATGAACCCATAGGATTTCGCCGTTTGGGGCTGTGTGTGGCACAAGTCCTTTTTGGCGCTGTCCATGTGGGTCATCGTTCACTGTCTTCATTCCTACTTTGGTGATGCGCTCTGGTTTGAACCATGTTGTGGGCAC
>NC_033794.1:66574980-66575451 GCF_001876935.1 Asparagus officinalis | reverse complement strand
GTTTGCTCCAACATTCTTGGACGGCTTCGGGGTTATGACGCCTACATCAATTAGCGCCTGGATCTTGTCCTTGAGGTGGTAGCACGACTTGGTAGGGTGATGGACCGCTCTATGGTATGCGCAATACTTCGGATCCGTTACTTTGTTAGCCCCTTCTTGATCCACAATCGCTGGCAGCTGAATTTTGTTGTTCTCCAACAGGTACTTAAAAATGCCGGGAACTTCGTCATCTTTGAAGGAGTACACTTTGGGAAATCTTGGCTCTGAAGACTTCTGCTTCTGAGGCCGTTGTTGCCATTGTGACTGTGATTGTTGTGGCGCTCATTGCTGTTGTCGCTGTTGTTGTTGCTGAGGTTGCAATTGAAAGGTTTGATTAGCATCAACTGCATTAGCATGTGCCTTACCTTTCCCCCTTGGGTTGAAATTCTGTGCTGGAGCATTTGTCGCCTGTTGGCCTCTCTCCGCCTTCTT
>NC_033794.1:66537064-66573347 GCF_001876935.1 Asparagus officinalis | reverse complement strand
TGGACCTCAATGCGCAAATTGGTGCGCGTAGCTACCATGATTTCTTTGGCATGTTGAGGATGGCGGCGACCCCCAGCATGTTGAGTCGTCCGGGTCTTCTTCATCGGGCCCAAACGCTCTTGAACTGGAGCCTTGCCTCGCTCATCGGGAAGTGGACCGAGGCGTTCCAAAATTGGCTTCTTCTTTCGGGATGATTCCGCTCCTGTTCTTCAGATCCGCGTTGTAGCGGACTCCGTCTGTAGACTCCATCGCCTTAGCGAATTGCCGCGCAAGGCGTTGACGTCGCCTCTGGCGGGCTCTCTTTGAGAGAGTCACAACGCCCTCAACAGTAGAGGCGTCGGCAAGAACAGGTTTGACCTCGTTGGAGGTCGGTGGAACTTCACCCGATGCGACTTTGGCATTAGTTGGGGTGAGAACGTCGTTGGCATTCTGTACTTCTTCGTACCAACGAACTTTTCTCCTGGAGGAGAACTTCTTGGACTTGCGGGGGGGGGTGGATGAATTGCCGCGCAAGGCGTTGACGTCGCCTCTGGCGGGCTCTCTTTGAGAGAGTCACAACGCCCTCAACAGTAGAGGCGTCGGCAAGAACAGGTTTGACCTCGTTGGAGGTCGGTGGAACTTCACCCGATGCGACTTTGGCATTAGTTGGGGTGAGAACGTCGTTGGCATTCTGTACTTCTTCGTACCAACGAACTTTTCTCCTGGAGGAGAACTTCTTGGACTTGCGGGGGGAGGTGGATCCGGACGAGGATGATAGATACTCCTCGAACTTGGCCTGATCGAATTCATATTCAACCTCCTCCTCGACCGCGCTGTTCGCGGGAAAAATCGTAGCTTTCATTGATTCCATTGATTCCTTTGTTAACAGTTTATCGGTTACAAAGATCCGGTCTTTTTATAAGATCCGGTTACAACGAGATCAAAAGAAAAAGAAAATTACAACTCTTTCCTTATCTTTCGAACGAATCACGAGCTCCTGTTTTGCGGTCACTCGCTTTTGTGGGTTCTTTGCCAACGCCTGGGTTAATCCGTGGACCACCGCGCTATCTAGATCCGGTCGGATCTACATGATTTGATGGGTGTTATCTCACTAAGGAAATAACAGCCGGGGGGTACCTATTTCACCAAGGAAATAATAGCCTTTAGTTCTCGGGATCAAAGGCCAAGCTTTGATCCGGAGTATTACTTCGTGTAGATCTCAGATCTGATTTCTCTCTCTCAAACTCCTGCCTTTTATGACGTGGATGCTCGCCAAGAACCAGATCTGAATATCCAAGTCTTCAAGTCTTCAAAACTCCAAGCTCAGTTCTCAATTCGGCAGAGTTTCGGCTCTAGAAGTTCCAACCTCAAAAATGAGCCAAGGGGGGGGTCTATTTATAGGCTCTCAGATCTGTGCCTTGGCACAGATCTGGGCCGGCCACCTAGAGGTGGCTCGGCCTTGGCCGAGCCACCTATAGGTGGCTCGGTTTTGGCCAAGTCCTCCAGGTGTTGTGTCGTGTTATGTCCGTTGTCCGGTTTTACGCTTCGTTGTTGATCCGGACTCTGATTTGACAGTCCGAATCCCAATATGGCAGTAAATCCGCCTCGGTGTTTGAGTTCAAATCCGTTCTATGGTTGGATGACTCGTTGACTCACCGAACTGTTAGCTTGATTCTGCACGCGAGTGGATCTATTCCGTTGTTTGCGCGCGGTTCGTTAGCCTCGTCACCTCATTCGTCGCGTGTCACTTGGCTTCAGTATTGTGGACTAACGCTCGCGTTTAGATACGTCACCCGACGGTTCGTTGATTTGTCGAATCACCGTGCTGAGCTGTGTTAAGGGACCTATAAGCAATTTTATACACCTACAATTATACTTCTGATGATCATCACCCCCACAGAGTATGAATTCAGTTTGCATCACTCCTAATTTGTCACGTTAATAACATACCTCTAACAATCAACTTATCAATCATTGTTAATAGGATGATAGGTTCTCAAAATTGCTCAAATCACAATCTTCCCCAATAAGACACTAAGTCTTCAAAATCTTATTCAAATCAAAAGTATCAAAATTCATCGCTTCTAGTGATAAACTCACCTAGCAAGTTTCCCCAGCGATACGCTAATTCCCAAAATCTTATGCAAGTCACAAGTACACGTTCTCTTGTCACGTTAATATCACACATCTGACAACCCACTTATCAATCCTCTTCAATAGGATGATAAGTCCACAAAGTTACTCCAATCGTAATAATTTTTTTTGTCACGTTAATATCACACCTCTGATAACAATCAACTTATCAATCATCTTCAATAGGATGATAAGTCCACAAAGTTGCTTCGATCGCAATAAATTCCCATCATGTTAATACCAAACCTCTGACAAAATCCACTTATCAATCCTCTTTAATAGGATGACAAGTCCACAAAGTTGCTCTGATCGTAACAAATTCTTGTCACGTTAATATCACACATCTGACAAATCAACTTATCAATCCTCTTCAATAGGATGATAAGTCCACAAAGTTGCTCCAATCACAATAATTTTTTTGTCACGTTAACATCATACCTCTGACAACCAATCAACTTATTAATCCTCTTTAATAGGATGATAAGTCCAAAACGCTGCTCCGATCGCAACAAATTTCTGTCATGTTAACACCAAACCTCTGACAATTAACTTATCGACTCTCGTCAATAGAGCTATAGGTCCTCAAGGTTGCTCCGATCGTAACAAATTCTTGTCACGTTAATCCCACATCTCTGACAAAATCCACTTACCGACTCTCCCCAATAGAACGATAGATCCTCAAAATTTTCCTGATCGCAATATTCTTCCTTTCATGTTAATATCACACCTCTAACAAAATTAACTTATTGACTCTCTTCAATAGAGCGATAGGTCCATAAAATACTGTTAGGTTAATATCACACCTCTAACAGTCAAACCCTCCCCAGTGAACTTGTTAATCCTTTTTCAACAAGAATAGCAAGTTTTTATTATAAAATCCCTATTGGATTAAAGATTTTCTGGAATTATCCTAGTGATAATAAAGAAAATTTCTGAATTTCACTCTAAGTGAAATTTCATACCAAGTTAATACTACACCTCTAGCGCATCCAACTTTCTTTCAGTGTTTCAAGTAACACAGGAAGAAACAGCGACAAAGTCTACGTATTTAATATCGTAGCCAGTGATTATCATTAAATTAATAATCTCTAAATCCATACCCCGCATGTATGAGGAATTTTATCCCGAATCCTAAGGAGGGATAAATCAACGCCTAATACGCGTTGCCGAGTAATCTTTGACAGTAAAAAGGACAAAATCCCACGTATTCAACGTCGTGGCAGGCCGTTATTAATAATGCCAAAATCTGTATCTTACACGCACGGGGAGCTTTATCCCAAATCCTAAGTAGGGATAAGCCTACGCCTAACACGTGTTGCCAGTTAGTCTTTTGCCACGAAAAAGACACCAAAATCCATCCTCGCATGCATGGGGGACTTTATCTCGATCCCTAATTAGAGATAAGTCTACGCCTAACACGCGTTGCCGGTTAGTCTTTTTTCATAAAAATAACAAAGTCTATATATTCAAAATTATAGCATCAAGTCTAAGAGGGTTCATTCTCTTAGCACAACATTACATGTGGAACGGACTTAGACAATCCACATGCTAGCCCGACTCAAACGGTAGTCGGTAAAGGCTTATCAAATCTGTTGATGTCTGAGGGTTTTTCAAAAATCCTATGCATGTTTGTAGGCCCATCAGCTTAATGGATGTGAGCCGAGACTTGAAACAGATGAGGTAAAGACAAGTCTCAAAGACTTAGTCAAAAATGCATGAAAGCAACCTCTGCATCTCAAGTCAAAACACCAAGGTTAGACCCATGTTGCACTACAATGCCGAAGTAACACCCAGATTCCAAATTAAAAATGCAAGGGTGAGACCCGCGCCTCAAGTTCAAAACATAAGGGGTCCACTCCTGCATTCCAGAAGCAGGATTATGGCGCATACCTTTACACAGGTCCTACGTGGCAAGTCTCTTCAACCAAGATACCTTTGAAGCGGGTGCATAGAATAACTCCTTTATGACAAGGAATCAACAGCTCCAAAATCAGAGCTGAGATCTAAAGTACTTAGAAAATTCGTCCCAGTCCACCGTGAACTTTCGATAACTTTGGAGGGGGTTTTGTAGGTTGTCTGAAAATCACAACAGATAGCTGATCTCCATCAAACACCGATGGTGGAAGTTACAATCTGACGACTTTCAGAAGGCTATAATTTGAAGATATTCACGTAGATAGATGAAGGTTACGATGTGATGACCTTTTCAACAACCGATGAAAGTTCTAGTTTAACAGCCTTCACAATCAACATCGGGAGTTACAATCTGACGACTCTCATATTTTCAAGGAGCCAAGATGAAGATTACAAGATGTCGGTCTTTACAACGTTCCAGCAAAAGAGACCACAAATTGACGGTCTCTTTACATCAAAACGCAGAGGTCATCCCTGCGTTTCACCATTAAAACACAGAGGTCATCCCTGTATTATACCATCAAAACACAAAGGTCATCCCTGTGTTACAACATCAAAACACAGAGATCATGCCCGCGTTTTAGAGTCAAAACGCAGTGGTCATGCCCGGCATTCTAGTTGAAAACGCAGAGGCCATCCCGATCATTCAAGTCCATACTCAGAGTTCGTGGACTCAAAACACAGAGTTCATGCAGAGCCTAACTCTGCATCCCAGGTCCAAAACACGGAGTTCATCTCTGTGTCCTAACTCTGCGTTTTAGATTTACAACGCAGCGCGACCTGTGTGTTCAGCCATCAAAATAGGCCCAACTCTGCGTTTCAAGTCTAAAACGCATATTTCAATATGCATTTAAGAATGACTCAATTTTTAGTCATATATATCTTAGATTTCTTAAGCATAGACTATCAAGTTACTTAAAGAGAGTATAACCTATCAAAATCATATCTAAATTACAAAGAAAATAAAGAAAGAAAATAAAGCATGAAAAAAGAAAAATAAAATCTATACTATAAATCAATAAAAGAGCAACATAATAAATCTACACAACAAAACATTAAATAAATCTATACTACAAAGAATGAAATAAAAACATGAAATTAAAACTAATAAATAAAATTGAAAAACATGCAATTATAAAACAAGAAAACAAGTGGAAATAGAAAACTTACATTGCAAGGGGTTGGCCCTCTGAAGTATATCTTCATCTTCATCTTCATCATCAAAAGAAAAGAAGAAAAAAATTAAAAAAGGGAAAAATATTTTATTTATTGCAAATGAAAAGTTTACAATTTTAAGGATCTTCTTAATTAAGAGTAACCATCCTCTCCAAAATAAAGTTCACAAAAATTTTCATATCTCAAACCCTCATTCTCTCCCACTATTTATGGATTACACGAACCAGTAAAGTTACACAATTTCGACCCTCAATTTATATTTACTTACTAAGTATCGATATAGGTATTGATGCTAGTATCAATACCACTATTGATACAGGTATTGATACTAATATCAATACCACATTGATTCCAATTTTTTTACTGAATTTCTTAGGCTCTTTTGTATTGAACTTCTTTTGGGCTTCAATTAGAGTTCTTTGGGGTTGAAATAATCTTTATTCAAACTCTTATTTGTTAAATTCTTCATTATCTACAAATTAAGATAAAAATATTATTAGCAGATATAATTATTCAAATAAAGTTGATAACGAGAGTATAAAAGTATAATAAAATATAATGATTACTATTCTTAGGGGATTAAACCCTAATAATAAAGAGTCTCATTGCTAGAATTAACTAATTTGATAGGTTATGGTTTCTTACAAAACATAGCTTATACTTTTAGGGTTCTAGTATTTGAAAAGATATTAAATAAAATATCTAGTGTAGAAAACCTAGTGGAGTCAGCCTAAGTAACATAGCTTACTTTGTAAATAAATTAAAACTAGCATTCTTCAACCAAAAAAATTCCTTTCAAACTCCTAGTATCTTAAAATAGATTTATCCTAACTAATGTTCTCAATGAACGACTTGTAAATTCTATAATGAAAACCATACACCATGCAGAACACATAAAAATAACACAAGATGTGTGTAAGCACAAGGTGAATCGGCAAGTAACAAGCAGGGCCGGTTCTGAGATTTTAGGGGCCCTGTGCGAAAAGTAAACACAGACTCTTCTCTATAAACAAAATATCAATAATTTTCAATTTGAATCACTAAAATGCCAGGGAACAAAATATTACTGATCAGACATTAAAATATTACCTGATTTTTTACATCTGGATAGTCTTTAACATAATTTTCAAGTGCTATTTCTCATTCTTCATCTCTTCGGTCACCTGAATAAAATGTTACTGATTAGATAAATACATGTAATCCTATCTTAATAAAGCTTTCGAATAGAGCAAATAGTCCACAATAAGAAATACTTGCATATTATGTTCCTTTTGTATTTGTGCTTACCTTCATAAGAGATATCGAAGCCTTTAGCATCAAAAAGTATCATCGAAAAATTGTCCTCCTTGCATTTTTAGCTGCAAAATCATTAATTAAGCCTTTAACATCAATTTTATCTATAAAATCATTTTCAATGGATATCAAAGCTAGTCCATTTAGTCTTTCTTGTAACAAGTAGAGGAGATTAGAAGAGCTTTGTTTGCTAATTTCTAACACCAGACATACCAAGAGAATTACCAAGTCATAAGTATTGGTCTCCGTGCTAAGAGGAGTCAATTTTGACAAATTCCCCTAAAACGTTCATACTACAATAGGTTATCCTCGGTGTTTTTCAAATAACTGTTTCTCTTTCGATTTTTGGTCTTGTGGGGGATTGAGTTCTCTTTTGATAAACCTAACGTAATCATGCCGCATGCGTAATTTATAAGAACCATTGTTTTAAAGCTAGATAGCGTTTTATAGTTCCGAAGATAGTTCATAGCAATTCTAATAAGCTATGTGTTGCGCGCAGCGGAAATTCCGGCAACACTTCGGCAGCACAACAAGAGAGTCAGGTCGCAATAGGAATTCCGGTTTCGCAAAGGAAACAAGAATCTTAAGCAAAATATCTCAACCAAGTGAGATATCAGCTCTTCCTCTCATCAGTTCTAGGACTGACCTGTCGAGGGAACCTAAAAACTATTACAAATCATACAAATAGCGATATAACCAATTTTACGTGGTTCGGCAAATTGCCTACGTCCACTGGGCAAGGAGGGGGGAGATCTACTAATAGAAAAAGAGAGAATACAAATAGGGTTTACACAAGAATCTCACAAATAAAACCCTCACACAAACTCTCAAATCTCTCACAAAGCTCTCTCAAAAGGATTGACAAAACCCTAAAAGGGACTACACAAAATCTCCTCAACACAGCTACTGTTTTTCTCCTGCAGCCACAAAAACCAAAAAGTTGAAAAATTCTCCTTCGCGCAGCCGCAACCCCTGTTTTCGTACTTGCTCAAAAACCTAAGAAAAAATAAAGTGCTATTTATAGGCTGCAAAATAATCGGGTTCGTGGGCCTTGCTTCTCTTCACGCGGAAAATAAAAAAAACGTGTTCGTCCGGCTTCTTCTCTTCACGCGGAACCGCGTCACATGGTGGGTACCCCCCACGTTCCTTCCGCGTTCACAATTCTCCACCTCGGCAAAGTTTCTTTCAAAACTGAGCCGACACCAAAGCAACCAAATATCCCACTTGTTGTATCCAGTACAAAGTGAAGTAAATTCCACAACAAGTCGAGAACCCGAATGAGAGTCCCAACAATCTCACCCCCATCAAAATCAACTAATCCAAACTGGGTGCATCTGAAAGACTGCCTACGTATCCTCTTGCCCAAGGAATCAAGCCGAATGTAGTTCACTCAAATGACCGCCAACGGCCTCAACAATCACGAATGTGCAATAAGTTTCGACAATGATCAAACTTGTTACTCGGAACCACCTTAGTGAGCATATCCGTCGGATTATCCTTCGTGTGGACTTTCACAATCTCCACATCGCCATCTTCAAGAACATCCCGAACGAAGTGATAACGAATGTCAATGTGCTTCGTCCTCGCATGAAAAACCTGATTCTTCGCCAAATAGATAGCACTCATGCTATCATAATGAATAGTGATGGACCTCTGCGATATACCAAGTTCCTCCAAAAGTCCTCGAAACCAAATAGCCTCCTTCACAGCCTCCGTAACTGCCATATACTCTGCCTCCGTCGTAGACAAAGCCACCGTAGACTGTAAGGTGCATCTTCAACACACTGACGCACGGGTCAAAGTGAACACATACCCCGTCGTAGACCGACGCTTATCCAAATCCCCGGCATAATCCGAATCAACATAATCAATGCATAGCTGCCCACATGTAGTGTCCCGCTCATAAACTAAACCAACATTGAGCGTACCTCGAATGTACCTTAAAATCCATTTCACAGCATCCCAATGACCCACTCCTGGATCGTGCATGTATCTCGAAACCATGCTCACCGCATGTAATAAATCTGGCCTCGTACATACAATCGCATACATCAAGCTCCCAACCGCGCTCACATATGGAGTCTTCGACATCAACTCTCGATCTTCAACTAACTTTGGTGAAAGACCAGCTGAAAGCTTCAAATAGGCTCCCAAAGGTCCACCAACTGACTTCGTATCCATGCTAACATGGAATCGCTGTAGAACCTTCTTCAAATAAGCCACCTGTGTTAAACAAATTCTGTCCTTCTTCTTATCTCTACCGATCTTCATTCCCAAAATGCATTTAGCCTCACCCAAATCCTTCATCTCAAACTCATTTGAAAGCTAAACTTTTAACTCATCTATAGCTGACCTAGAAGAAGAAACAACCAACATGTCATCGACATAAATTAACAAATAGATGTACACACCTCCTTTCAACTTGTGAAAATATACGTAAGGATCAAACTGGCTCTGAGTGTACAAATGACCAATCATAAAACCATCGAATCGCCTATACCATTATCGAGGAGACTGTTTCAAACTGTATAGCGATTTCTTCAATCTGCAAACCAACTTATCTTTCCCTGCAGCTCGGAATCCCAATGGCTGAGTCATATATATTTCTTCATTAAGATCACTATGAAGAAATGACGTCTTCACATCCAACTAATCTAACTCCAAACCATACTGTGCTACCAAAGCTAGTAAAATCCTAATCGAAGAATGCTTCACCACCGGAGAGAAAACCTCATTATAGTCAATACCTTCCTCCTGTGCATAGCCCTTCGCAACCAACCTAGCTTTGAACCTCAATGGAGTGCCCTTAATGCCCTCCTTCTTCGTGTATACCCACTTACAACCAATTGCCTTCCGCCCCTTTGGAAGCTCAACAAGCTCACATGTATCGTTCTTATGAAGAGATTCCATCTCCTCCTGCATAGCCACCTGCCACAAATCAGCCTCCGAATTCTGCTCGGCCTCTCTGAATGTAGTAGGCACCATCTCATCGATACTCTCCATCGGAAGTGCATACGCAACTGTGTCGGCATATCGTGTTGGCATCGGTATGTTTCTCCTTTGTCTCCGAACCGTAATAGAATCCTGAACCTGAGCCGTTGGTCCCTGATCCTACATAACTGTACTCGTATCCTCCTCCTCGTCACCGTGCTCACCTGGCATCACCTCAGTCAGCACTCTAATGGATACTGTACCATCTGGACAATGTGGAGCTGCATCGATCTCCACTACCTGAGATATCTCCTTCGTCGAATAGTTCTCCACCTGATGAGAGCTGCGAAGCTTCAAGATAGAAGCCTCATCAAACGTGACGTCCCTACGTAGCATAATCTTCTTATCAACTGGATCTCAAAGCTTGTATCCCTTGACACCACGCTTGAATCCTACAAATATGGCCTTCCTAGCTTGAGGTTCCAACTTATCAGTTCTCACATGATAAAATGCAGGGCACCCAAATACCTTGAGTGGTCATAATCTCGTGCTGGCTCTCCCGACCACATCTCCATAGGGGTCTTCCCGTCAATCGCAGATGAAGGCAGCCTATTAATGAGGTGGCTCGCATATGTAAGTGCCTCAGTCCAAAAGATCTTCTCCAAACCACTCTGCGACAATAAGCATCAGATCTTCTCCAGTAAAGACCGATTCAACCTTTCTGCCACCCCATTTTGCTACGGTGTATGACTAACCGTGAGTGCCTCTCTATGCCCTCGTCTCGACATAGCTGCAAAAAGGGCTTTGTCATGGTGTACCCCCAACATCGCCTAGAATAGTCATCAACGAACGTGACAAACCAATGTCGACCACCAAGTGATACAGTCTTGGTGGGACCCCAAACGTCTGTGTGCACGTAGTCCAGGATGCCCCTCGTCTGAGGAATGGCAGTCCCGAACTTCACCTTCGTCTTCTTACCAAGAATACAATGCTCACAGAACTCAATCTTCCCACTCTTGGCTCCTTTCAATAGCCCCTGCTTGCACAATGCCTGCAGTGACTTTTCACCTGTGTGACCCAACCTTTAGTGCTAAAGTCTGCTCATGTCCGCTTCTGAAATAGCTGAAGTAACCTGACCAATCTCGGTGTTTCCCTTCAGATAATACAAATTCCGATTACGGACTCCCTTCATCACCACCAATGATCCCTTAGTAACCTTCGCTACAGCGTTTTCGAAAGTCACCTTGAATCCCTTCGCCTCCAAAGCTCCAACTGAGATAAGATTTTTCTTCAGTTGAGGAACAAATCTCACCTCCTTCAACTCACGGACTACTCCATCGTGCATCCTAATCCGTACGGTACCTATCCCACAAACACCACAGGATTGATCATTTCCCATGACAACAACGCCCCCGTCGACTTTCTCAAAAGATGCAAACCAGTCTCGCCTAGGGGTCACATGAAAGGTAGCGCCGGAATCAAGCATCCAATCTGATGCATCCACATGGTTCACCTCCGGAGTAATCAGTAGAGAAAAGCACGAATCATCGGAATCATCGCCTTTCGCAATGTTCACCTCATTGGCCTTCGGGCCCTTTTTCTTGCCATTCTCCTTCTCCTTGAGCTTCAGGCAGTCTCTCTTCCAATGTCCCTGCTCCTTGCAGAATGCACATTGGTTCTTTGTTAATTGGTGGCGGCCTCTAGACTTTGACCTTCCTCTATTACCACCTTTCGGATATGGGCTTCTACCTCTCGTCGACAAGGCCTCTCCTGAAGTACTAGCGCGGGAAGTCTCCTTGTCCTTCCTCCTCAAATCATAGTTGGTCAATGCGTTAGTCACTTCACTATAGCTGATAGAAGATCTCCCGTTCAACAAAGTGAGCACGAAGGTATCATACTCCTCATCCGGTAAGGAGCCCAACAAAATAATCGCCTTGTACTCATCCGATATCTTCTCATCAACATTCGCCAAGTCCGACAACAACTTCGTATAGTTGTTCACATGAGCCGCAAGCGAGGTGCCTCTGGACATCTGGAATCTGAATAACCTACGCAGCAAGTGCAATCGGTTCTCAACACTCTTCGTAAGGTACTTAGGGGTCTTCCCGTCAATCGCAGATGAAGGCAGCCTATTAATGAGGTGGCTCGCATATGTAAGTGCCTCAGTCCAAAAGATCTTCTCCAAACCACTCTGCGACAATAAGCATCAGATCTTCTCCAGTAAAGACCGATTCAACCTTTCTGCCACCCCATTTTGCTACGGTGTATGACTAACCGTGAGTGCCTCTCTATGCCCTCGTCTCGACATAGCTGCAGAAAGGGGTCTGAAGTATATTCACCATCGTTGTCGGATTGCAACGTCTTGATCTTTCTCCCAGTCTGCAGTTCCAATCTCTTTTTTCACTCCACGAATATATCTAGGACTTCATTCTTCTTTGTCATGGTGTACACCCAACATCGCCTAGAATAGTCATCAACGAACGTGACAAACCAATGTCGACCACCAAGTGATACAGTCTTGGTGGGACCCCAAACGTCTGTGTGCACGTAGTCCAGGATGCCCCTCGTCTGAGGAATGGCAGTCCCGAACTTCACCTTCGTCTTCTTACCAAGAATACAATGCTCACAGAACTCAATCTTCCCACTCTTGGCTCCTTTCAATAGCCCCTGCTTGCACAATGCCTGCAGTGACTTTTCACCTGTGTGACCCAACCTTTAGTGCTAAAGTCTGCTCATGTCCGCTTCTGAAATAGCTGAAGTAACCTGACCAATCTCGGTGTTTCCCTTCAGATAATACAAATTCCGATTACGGACTCCCTTCATCACCACCAATGATCCCTTAGTAACCTTCGCTACTGCGTTTTCGAAAGTCACCTTGAATCCCTTCGCCTCCAAAGCTCCAACTAAGATAAGATTTTTCTTCAGTTGAGGAACAAATCTCATCTCCTTCAACTCACGGACTACTCCATCATGCATCCTAATCCGCACAGTACCTATCCCACAAACGCTACAGGATTGATCATTTCCCATGATAATAACACCCCCGTCGACCTTCTCAAAAGATGCAAACCAGTCTCGTCTAGGGGTCACATGATAAGTAGCGCCAGAATCGAGCATCCAATCTGATGCATCCACATGGTTCACCTCTAGAGTAATCAGTAGAAAAAAGCACGAATTATCGGAATCATCGCCTTTCGTAATATTCACCTCATTGGCCTTTGGGCCATTTTTCTTGCCATTCTCCTTCTCCTTGAGCTTCGAGCAGTCTTTCTTCCAATGTTCCTGCTCCTTGCAGAATGCACATTAGTTCTTTGCTAATTGATGACGACTTCTTGACTTTGACCTCCTTCTATTACCACCTTTCGGATATGAGCTTCTACCTCTCGTCGACAAGGCCTCGCCTAAAGTGCTAGCACGAGAAGTCTCTTTGTCATTCCTCCTCAAATCGTAATTGGTCAATGCATTAGTCACTTCACTATAGCTGATAGAAGATCTCCCGTTCAACAAAGTGAGCACGAATGTATCATACTCCTCATCCGGTAAGGAGCCCAATAAGATAATAGCCTTGTACTCATCCGATATATTTTCGTCAACATTTGCCAAGTCCGACAATAACTTAGTGTAGTTGTTCACATGAGCCGCTAGTGAGGTGCCTCTGGACATATGAAATCTGAAGAGTCTTCGTAGCAAGTGCAACCTGTTCTCAACACTCTTCGTGAGATACTTGTTGTTGAGAATTTCTCACATCTTCATTGCAGACGTCACCCGAATCACAACCTATAGTTCCTGTGATCACCCCACACGCGTTCCTATTCATCTTCTCTCATATCGCCTCATCATATTTAGGTGGCCTCTCGTGGATCATGATGGTCTCTTCCAAATTCTGAGCATTGAGCGTATCCTGTACGTCGCTCATCCACAAACCAATATTAATTTTACCGTCATACTTCACCACATTAATCTTAGTGTTCTGAAAACCAACTTGTATTGTACTCGCCATCGACTTGCTATTTTCACCTTTTTCTCCCATTGCAAACTAACTCCAAATTGTAGAGAAAGAATAAATTTGATAGAAATTAGGAACCACCCAACTGAACCCTAGATCGGATTCCAAATAGATCTCCTATCCATATGAAAAAAGCGAAACCTCCAACGGCAACTCCTAATGCTATCTCCACCGAAGCCTAGAACTCCAAGAACCAAGCTTCACACAAAAAATCTTCCTCCACCAAACTCCAAAACCTTAGATCCGAAATTTGGGCTCTGATACCACTTGTTGCGCGCAACGAAAATTTCGACAGTACTTCGACAGCACAACAAGAGAGTCAGGTCGCAATAGAAATTTCTGTTTCACAAAGGAAATAAGAACCTTAAGCAAAATATCTCAACCAAGTGAGATATCAGCTTTCCTCTTATCAGTTCTAGGACTGACCTGTCGAGGGAACCTAAAAGCTATTACAAATCACACAAATAGCGATACAACAAATTTTACGTGGTTCGACCAATTGCCTACGTCCACAGGGTAAGGAGGGGGGGAGATCTACTAATAGAGAAAGAGAGAATACAAATAGGGTTTACACAAGAATCTCACAAATAAATCCCTCACATAAACTCTCAAATTTCTCACAAAGCTCTCTCAAAGGGATGCACAAAACCCTAAAATGGACTACACAAAATTTCCTAAACACAGCTACTGTTTTTCTCCTGCAGCCGCAAAAACCAAAAAGTTGAAAAATTCTCCTTCGCGCAGCCGCAACCCCTGTTTTCGTACTTGCTCAAAAACCAAAGAAAAAAAAATAAAGTGCTATTTATAGGCTGCAAAATAATCGGGTTCGTGGGCCTTGCTTCTCTTCACGCGGAAAATAAAAAAAAACGCGTTCGTACAGGTTCTTCTCTTCACGCGGAACCGCGTCACATGGTGGGTCCCCCCACGTTCCTTCCGCGTTCACACTATGAATGTGTTCTTGATTATTCATGTGTATCTTGTTACTAGATAAATTTTATTATTTGCTCTAGAAGATTGTGGTGGTTTATTTTGCTCATCTCATTTGATTTATCAATGAAATATTGAAATTATTGAATGGTGTTTCTAAAAAAATAAAGGGAATAATTCCACATTTTATAGTTCTAAAGATTTGGATGTTTCCTTGAATCCTTATAAAAGGTCTTACATTCGTGTCCTTGTTTCATGGTCCATACAAGGAAAAATTCTTAGGGGCATGTTTGTTTGCACGAAAATAGCTATGAAGTAGATGAAGTATAGACCATTTTTGTTACTTCCATATAAAAAATTATGTTTGTTTTTCTGTAAAAACTATTTTTGTTACTTCTTTAAAAGCTGACATGACATATAGCTGGCACCTCTATTTTCTTGATATTTTTTCGCCTGGGAATGCGCTGAAATACAATAAAAATTGATGTAGAGTGAGGTCCACCAAGAAAAAAATGATTATCATAATAATTATTAGGGAAGTCATCAGATTCCCTTCATCAACCGACTCTTCCCCTATCCTCACAACCGACTCTCCCCTTCCATTGATATCCTCACAATCGACTTTCACGGCAATTCTAGTCCCAGCGTGAAAGGGTTCCCTCAAGCTCGCGGCAATTCTAGTCCCCGCCGCCTTAGCGCCAAAAAGCGTTCTTCATCGTTCTTCCTTGAATTTTACTTCTGTATCCATGCACGATGAAGAGAATGGTTCTTACCTTGAATTCTGTTTCTGATTACAGACTTACAGTAGTCCAAAACTTGTACATGTTCATGGTCAGAAATACATAAAAGGCGTCCTTTTGATACATACAACATTAATGATTATATGAAACTTTGTGTCTTTACTTTTAGAAAGAGCAGCTTGTGGGTGTTTTAAGACGATTCCTATTTCAAGTTTTCGGCAAAATAGATTCAGAATATAAATTTGCAGATTGAAGCTCTTCGTGCACACAGGATTGATTCAATCAATAGTCCTACTATGCATTGAATGTTTGATTGAGGTTGTATTTGCTACCAAGCAAGTATTCAATCAATAGTCCTTTTGTGTTCTATAATTTCTCTATTTAGTGTCAAATCCCAGTTGTTCCAGGGATTTTTACATTTTTTTTTCAGATATACTTGTTTTTTTGTTGTAGAACGTGCCACCAGCCCTACTCGTTAATTTTCTGAGGGAGCACCGATCTGAATGGGCTAACTGTGGTGTTGATGCTTATTCTGCTGCATCCTTGAGAGCTAGCTAGCCCATATGCAGTTCCTGGGTTGAGGGCTAGCAGTGGTCTTTTTGGTGGTTAGGTTATATTACCTCTTGCTCATGCTGTAGAACATGAAGAGGTAATTAACTTTCTCATCATTGTATAATTGTCTGTGTACCTTACCTCCTTTGGCAATTTTATAACTCTGTCGTATTGCAGTTCTTGGAAGTGATTAGGCTAGAAGGTCATGGCCTCAACCAATATGATATTCTTATGTCGAGGGACATGTTTCTATTGCAGGTTTGTTTCTAGAATCTGAAGGCTAATTTTGGTATAATTGATACTAGAAACACCAAGTCTTATTCCTTTATGTTGTGGTGTTTGTGATGGCAGTTGTGCAGTGGTGTTGATGACAACTCGGTCGGTGCATGTGCACAGCTTTTATTTGCTCCTATAGATGAGTCTTTTGCTGATGATGCTCCCTTGCTATCTTAGGGTTTCGTGTCATACCCCTTGATCCGACAATTGTAAGATTACCTTTATTATATATCAAGCAAGTCAACTATGAATAATGGTCTCTTCGATTTCTTTTTAGGAACCTGCTTTTCAAATTTAAATCAATTATTTAAACTAATGAAATGAAATGAATTAATGATTACATCTATCTTTTATTCCTGGCTATTCTATAAATCTTGACCTTGCTTCGACTCTTTTCATCTCGCTCTGCAAGCGATAGTGCTTCAAATGTGTACAACCTGAGATCGGTTCTGACGATAGCTATCCAGTTTACATTTGAGAATCACCTCAGAGACAATGTTGCAGCAATGGCCAGGCAATACGTTAGAAGTGCTGTAACCTCGGTACAGGGAGTGGCAATGGCTATTGCTCCTTCGCAGTTAGGCACCCAGCTAGGAGTGAAGCATCCACCTGGATCCCCTAAAGCGCATACTCTTATCTATTTCTATTTCTATTTCTATTTCTATTTCAGGAGTATATTTGCAATGTCATGCAGATTCCTTAATTTCAATTGATGGCAACAACAACTCTATTTCTATTTCAATAACAATCCAAACAAGAATAAAATGAAAGTAACATGTATTAATTACTTCCTGGTAATATTTCTAAATATTATTCAAACAAAAAAAGTAAATGAAGAGGAAGAAGTTCTACTTCCATTACTTCTAAAAATATATAAAACAAATAAAAAAATGTTATTTCCGCTACTTCCTATTTCATAGTTTTAAAGTTACTTCTGTAACCTACTTATTACTTTCAATACTTCCATTATCCAAACTGGTCATTAGCAGATGCAGTTTGAAAAACCTTTTATGTGCTTTAGCGCATAATATTTCTTCTAGTTGTTTAAGCGTGCGACCTTTGTTTTTCAGATAAAGCAAGGAGCTTTTACTATTCCTCTGTTGAAAATCTTCTATGATGTTGTTCCCTTGAATTATTTTTGTATCTTTTTAGCTTGTTATGATTTTTCAGTTGTCATGAAATGGCATTATGCACCTTTTGGATTAGGCACAAAGGAAAACACCTATGCTAATGTGGCGAGGTATGTTTGGTGGCTTCTAGCAATTATCATACATAGCTTCTCTCCACATTTGTTCTTCATACGCACCGGTCTGCGATTTTCTTGCTTGTTAACATATTGTCTCTAAATTATGCTCATATATAAGTAAATTGTAACTATATAAATAATCACCATATATGTTCATGTACTTAACCATTACCTTGCGGCATGCATAAAAAGATGCATGCAATAAGAGATTCGCGGTTTCTGTTGAGATATCTGCTCATCAATCCTTTATTTAATTAATAGGATGAATGAGGCCCAAGAAATTTTTCTCATTTCTAAAAATAGGGAATAGATACTTTTTCCAGCGTCTATGGCTTTCTTGAGGTTGGTCACATCGTTTTTTGTTGCAAATGATGACTTCGTTTTTGTGTTAGCTACAAATTCCTGATTTCGATATGTTTAGTTAGAAGAATAGACTACATTAGTGTTTTTAACATCTGAAATTTCATGGTTTTTTGTATTTTGTGAGCTACAAGGCATGCGAAAATGATAGAACTAGCTAATTATTTCAGAACTACTTCGTGCATTTAGACCAAACACAGCCATTGCAATAAAAAAACAGGAGATACAAATTTGTACGTTGATGTGTATTCTATTGAAAATTAATAACATGCAATTACGCCAATGCAATAAACATTACACAATCAAAAATTTCCCCTTTTCCAATTATTTAATTGGAGCTTGAATTCTTTGCCTTCCCTCCGCATCACACGATGGGGGTCTATGCTAGTATAACATGAATGGATTTGGTCAGTTGCATCTCAGCTTCAGACTTGCATGGATAATCTTGACATCAATCACATATCATACGCTTTTTTATTCCAAATATGCTTTTTTTTAATCCAGATAAGCTAAACATCACAGGCTTATCATATGCTTTTTCAAGGAATGCACCAGAATCCCTATTAACCCATATACCTAATACTAGTAATTAATAAGCCAACGCATTCATTAATACGGAAAACTTGTCTGGTTTTGAAGGTTTAAACGTTTTAAGTCTTGAACCTTAATCACATATCAAACTCTAATACATATTTTTTCCATATGAAACTCATAAGCACCAGTATTCACCCACCCCCTCCCCCCCAACCCCCAAAACACAACCCTCCACCCCCACCAAACAACAATTAATAATAATAATAATAATCATAGATCAATCTGCTGTCTCGTCCATTTGGTTTTTATATTGAACTAAACAATAATAATGCAAAGTTGCAAACCAACCTCCTAGCAATCATCATGGTTCACCATGAACATTGGTATTAGATGCAGGTAATTGATCATGTAGAGTGAGCCATATTAGTTGTATTGGGAAGGTTGTGCTTCCATGCTGTTGTTGGTGGATTTGGAATAGCCGCAACTTCCTCATTTTTAGAGATAGACAGCAAAATTCTGATCTTATTGCAGCTAATGTGGCTAGATACACATTCCTTTGGGCAGGTGCTCATGAAGACAAGTTGGCTAAAAGGATCTGAAGGGCAGCAATCAAGTTGCAGTTTGATGAAATAGCGAAGAAGAAAGCAGCAGTTGAGGTGGGAGACAACTTCTCCGCAAATTAGACCCAGTGTTGGCTTGGTCTTCCTTTTGGTCTTTCTTTTGGGAAGTTATCCTGAGGAGTAGCTTCCACCTCAAACTCTTTTTAGTCAATAAACTTCCTTATGTAACTTAATCGTTAACTGGTGATGTGATACCAGCTTAGGTTGGTGACTCTCAGGTTTTTTTGTCTTTTTATCTTCTACTTGACCTCCTTTTGGTGGGTTAGGAATGTACTTTTAATGTATGGTTTTTTGTATAAATATATATACAATGAGCAGGAAAGCTTTTCCTGCTTTTTCAGCTAAAAAAAAAGTAGTTTTTCGGTGGCATTTTACCGCCTCCATAATTTAGCAAATCCTAACATTTCTATGCCACATTTTTCACTTGACTTCTCATCCGAGCTTATTTTTATTCTATACATACACATAGTCTTTGCAAGGGTGTCACAAGATTACATAGGGAAAAAGTTGCTGTGAGGAGGGAAATCTTAGGGTGCGTTTGGATACCATTATGAGTTTTTTGTGGTGTTTTTTTAAAGAAATACCATGGCATTGTGTTTTTTTCCCAAAGTGTTTTAAAAAAAGCATTTTGAGTTTCTTAGTCAATACTAGTTTGACTATTTCCATACACATATATTATATTATAATAATATCATATATGAAATAACACATATATGTTATAATATATTTTGTATTAACTAATATACTATATCCTATTATATTAGCTAAATATTATAATATAAACTAATATAAGATATATTATATTAATTCATATAATAATTTATTATATTATATTATGTTTATTATATTATTTTTAATAGTATAACATATTTTTTGTATACAAATAATCTATATTATATGATATTACATCAATAAATGACATGCTTTGCTTTAATATTATAGCACAATATAATATAATAAACTGACTTTATTATACTTTAACACTCTTATTATATTATATTAATTTAATATAAAGTATACTAATATAATATGTTATATGAAATAGAATGGCAAATTATTTATTTTGTAATATTTTATATTTTTAAATATATTTTATAATTTCCTATAATATTTAACTATAATATTGTCACACCCCGCTTCCCAAAATACATGGGAATCAGAACGTGAACAAGCTCGCGACGTATTAGAGTAAGGAGAATAAATAAAACTAAACATTTCCCCTCAACCTAATACGCTAAGCGTCAAGAAATAAATGCAAATGCACAGATCCCCGATCACAGATAGCGAGAATATAATAAACAACTCAGAACAGAATATCCATATCACAAGTGAATATCATCCAAGATATAATATTCAGGTCAACATGCCCTTATACAAAATTGAACAATTGAAAACTGAAGAGATTTAAAATACATCGTTCAACGGAAAAAAGGAAATACTGCAAAAGTAAACTAAGACCATCAACTAAGAAGAGATAACTGAACTTCGGCCTATTCTTCAACTCTATCTGCAAGGCACTCTTGCTGAGAATATCTTGGCTCTGGCACATCTCCAACCTGGACATGTCCTTCCTCTAAGTCTGACATATACCAGAGAAAACAGGTGTACGTCAGTGTGCATGGCACACGATAAGATCCAACAAAAGAAAAGAACGAACGAAAACCCAATGCGAAAAACGATACAACAAAAGAAATGACAAAGAAACGTGCAACTGGAAATCCAACAAAATCAACATAATGCAAATCAACTACTAAAACTTGATAAACATAAAGCTAACTGCATACAGTAACCGGGTCGAATACTAACCATCCTAAAAACTCACTGGTCCACATCTCAAATAGGTCAAGATTCGCATTTCCGGAAATCTGAATGTTCACAATCCTCTACACGCATCCAATACCGCGAAACGATTCGGTAAGAGGACTACACGCAATCCGATTTCAGCTTGGTCCGAACTCAATCAAAACTCGGGGGACGAAACGATTTTACTAGCCACGTGCAAAATGATTCATTGGCCAAACAGACTAACCCCAGTGCGAAACGGTTCACTGGTGTGAGCCTGGAAGATAATCAACAATCGTATCCGATCATGCGAACTAAGACTTTCCCACCCCAACTCTTCTCGTTTTATAAGTCAACAATCATAATCCACACTAAAACTCTGGTTCACCTCCTAAATTCAGTCAACGCACGCACACATGTCACCAAGTCTGTTCATGACGCATGAGGCCAATAAGTCATGAACTACTAAGGTTCTCAAATACAATAAGAAATAATAAATAGGTCTAACTGATTCTATGCAATAACATTATGACATGTCAAATACATTAAAATAGGATTGTACAACATGAAATGTAATCGTGAACAGTAAAATTATGCATGCAATCCGGTTTCATTAATATCTTGTTATTCGAACTTCTAAACTACTCATAAAAATTATCAGCAGCTAAGTAACATCTAATATAACTACAGTCAAAAAGGAAATTGAAATCCGTAATTGTTTTACACATGAAATGTCGCAGTCTATAACCATCAAACACAAGATTATAAATTAACTTAATTCAAAATAAATAATTCTTTTTCCTTCAAAATGAAATTCTTTTAAAATATTATAAATTCTCTAAAATGATTCAGTTGTTAAAATAAATTCTTTTAAATTTATAATAATTATTCTAAAAGTACTATTTATCATATTGTTGTGATTTAATTAATATTATTCATGAAAAAATCCTACGCAAATAATAATATATCACATTCTAATCTATGCATATACTTCATAATATCCAAATATTGAAATAACGAGCCACAAGTAAAAGGAATCCTGCTACTACTATCTCTATACAGATATCTAGTTATCTTGTTTTAATTTATATTATTCAAATGCATACATCTCACATAAAATAACTATTCTTATTCAGCATACGAGTATCTTGCACATCTATATAGCAGCATATTTATTTAACACAACAGTACCTATTTTTAACAAAAATAATTATAATATAATTGAAGAAAACAATTGAGAATAGAGATCTTGCCTACGAGTTTCGTCGAACGAATCGACGTCGATGTGCGAGGCTACGTGTGAGGCGGCAGTGACGAGCGGGCTGTGCTCTGCATCGGCGGCACGGATCTGACCTCAGGCATCGGTGGTGTCACGCCCCGAAACTGCAGCGAAAATTCATAAATACGGGGACGCGACAGCAACGACCCGTGCACGAGACAAGTCTTATGCACTGGTCAAGCCTGGCACTTCTTATCACATAGTTTATCTCATGATGTTCATAAACCTGCTGATGATAGAAGTTCAGAACAACTATATATATGTATATAATCGGTACTTACAACTCACAAGCTCACCGTCATAAGCATTTCACAAAATAAAGCACATTCTTCATTGTATATAACATTCAAAAAGGAGGCTTTTCCTATAACGCCTCTCAGCAAAACGCCACAACCAAAAGCTTGGATAGTATGAAGTTACACCGGATCTGAAAAAAATTAAAAAACGACGGGGTGAGCTAGAGTTCAGTGAGATCATTTCTCACTAAAGTTCCTAGATAACTAACAAAATAATAATAATAATAATTTCCAGAATAACGAATTATAAGTTTTGAACCAGAAATTAAAAAATAGCAAAATACGATCCAAATATCATAATATTATCATCTACAAGAAAGAATACAACAGTTATATTTTCTTTCTTATGTGTAACTGAATATACTATAATATTTTATTAAAATCAAACCCTTTCGAATCAAGGTAAACATTAACAAGAAAAGAAATTACTAAATTGGGTACAAAACAAGAGGACTATTATTTTCTCAATTTCACAGTCAATTGTCAGAATCTTAAATCTCGATGAATCGTATTCTTCGAATTCACGCTCAAATATCAAAATCACAAATCTATTACTGTTAGGCGATGTGGACTCTAGAGGTGGCTCCTACAGGCTCTAGAGGTGGCTCCCACCACATTCACACGGTATAGCATTTAGCCCCGTATGGCACTTAGCTCCACATTCCGGCTAGTAATTCATGAAACACAATAGTCACCTCATATGTCACACTAAGGCTACGAATTATAACCCAGTAGCATGGGAATGCGTAAAACACATCAGATAACAGATAATTCTCGGGAATCGAATGCACCTAACACTGTCATAGGTTAGTGACCAAAACAGATGGGCCAAATAAAGGTGCATTCACCATATGGCAGGCAGAATCACTTCATAGTGGACTTTTGAGGGTTTGAAAACATCGAGAATCACTAGTCAAATCAGAAATACCGTGCTTATCAGAATTTACAAATATTTTCAAATGAAGTGTACGAGGGTGAACTCTCCATCCCAGTTAAAACAGTTGACGAATTTCACTTTTCTTTATTTTTATCAGATACTAAGTCACAGAAATTCTTTGAATCCATTAAACTGTCGAAGCACATTCAAAATATTTCTTTTCTTCAAAATCTTTCAAATAAAGCAATTCCCACAATTATTTGAAATCGCATGAGAACCAAAATTCACTTTTCATAATTCACATAAAATCAAATTGATTTTTTTCATATTTTATACGAAATCAACATCGTATTACGGCTTAGGCCACAACAAAAGTAAATCAAATCACCTTTAAGTTTATATACATGAAAATGATATATTTTTTACTTTTCGATCACAAGATAAATCAATTATAATTCTCATGCAATTTTATATTACAAAATTCTAGTGAGAAATGAACTCACCTCTTGTGGGCACAACTTCCTCAAAATATTAGTTCCCTGGATATCAACCAGATCCTATAATATAAGATATAAGACTAATTATTAATTCAGGACAAACATATTACAGGTTCATCAATTCATAATCTAGCGTCGATAAATTCAAATATAACCAATAACAATTTAAAATAGGGTATATGTGAACTTATTACCAACCTTAGCAATTTACTCAGCTTAATTCCTAACTAAGTCTAAATTTTCTGGGCCTGGTTGCAATTTATTGAACAACATGACCCTTATGAATATTTTTATTTCTTTTTATCTTTGGACCTATATACAAACTAATAATCTTTTAGGGGCCCCAAAAAATTTTATTATTTTAACTTCTCATTCTCTCTCCGCTATCTCTTCTTCCCCTTTCCTCCTTTTCTCATTTCATTCTTTTTTCCGTTTCTTTTTTTTTTCTTCTGCTCTCTCTCTCCCCTCCGCGACCAGTCGGCACGACCACTTCTTGCGTCGTCGTCGGGCTGGTATCCCAAGGTGAGGCTCCCTGGCGATTGGGTCGATGACGACTCTCATCGACGGTCAGGTATGTGTTTCTATTGTGACTATCTTGTTTGTTCAATTCCTTAAGAAATCGGGCATTAATCCCTTAAAATCAAAGAAATCATCATGGAGAATGGTCTATACATTTGGATGGGCTTAGATTATAGGTGAAATTCCTCTCTTCTTCCTTTTCCCTAATCTTCTTCCTCTTCTTCTTCTTCTTCTTCCTTTCTTTTCTTTTTCTCTTCTTCTTCTTTTTTTTACCCCAATTTGCTCCTGATTCCTCCCTATATATATATATTACTGTAAATCGGTGATAACCACCGACAGGGGAAGGCGGTGAGAAACTCTGACATGTAATAGTAATACTAATATTATTATTATTATTATATATTATCATTTTTTTATCTGGGGTTATTACACTCTCCCCACCTAATAAAAAGTTTCATCCTGGAAACTTAACATACTTCAATCTCCAAAGAGCTCTGGATGTTTCTCTTTCATAGTGATTCTTCCACTGAACTTTCACATATCTTATGGTACGATGCTTAAGTACTTGTTTCTTAGAATCCACAATGCACTGAGGTTTCTCCTCATAAGTTAGGTCAGGTTTGAGCTCTACTGGCGATAATTCAATTATCTCATTTGGATCTCGGATGAACTTCTACAACATTGATATATGAAATACGTCATGTATTCTAGATAGAGATGGAGGTAACACTAATTTATACGCCACTAGACCAACTCTTTCCAGAATCTCAAATGGACCAACGAATCTCATACTTAACTTCCCTTGGATTTCAAATCTCTTCACTCCTCGGGTAGGTGAAACCTTTAACAAAAAAAAACCGTCCATCTAAAATTCCAATTCTCTTCTTCTTTGGTCCGCATAACTCTTCCGGCAACTTTGTGCAGTGCAAAGATGTTCCCGAACTAATTGAATTTTATCAATTGCTTGTCGCACCAATTTTGGTTCGAGAAATTTTCTTTCTCCAACATCGTCCCAATAGGTAGGAGACATGTATTTTCTTCCATAAAGAAGTTCATATGGTATCATCTGAATACTAGCCTGATAGTTGTTATTATATGCAAATTCAACCAAGGGCAAATAATCTTCCTGCGATCCTTTCATATCTAGTATACAACATCTCCGCATATCTTTTAGTGTTTAAAGTGTCCTTTCTGATTGGTCGTCCGTCTATGGATGGTAAGCTGAGCTAAATTTTAGTTTAGTCTGTAGATCTCTATGCACATTTTTCTAGTATTCTGATGTGAAACTAGGATCTTGGTCAGAAACTATTAATATTGGTACATCATGCAATCTCACTATCTCGTTAATGTATAATTTAGTCAGCTTTTCAAATAAAAATTTCATATTAATAGGTAAAAAAATGTGCTGACTTAGTCAGTCGATCAACAATCACCCATATCACATCATTCTTCTTTAAAGTCTTGGGAAGACCAGTGATGAATTCTATAGTGATCTTTTTCTATTTCCACATTTGTATATCCAAAATTTGGACTAAATTGGTTGGTCTTTTGGTGTTCAGCCTTTACTTCTTGGCAAGTAAGATATTTTGCAACATAAGTAATAATCTCTTTCTTCATGTTATTCCACCAATAGATTTCCCTAAGGTATTTATACATCTTTGTTGATCCGGGATGCATAATATACAATGGTGTGCTTGTTTTAGAATCTTCTTCTTTACCTCTGTTATATCAGGCACACAAATTTTATTTCTAAACCTCAATGACCCATATTCATGTATTTTAAATGCTCTTCGAGTGCATTCTTCCACATCTTTCTTTATCTTCACTAGTTAAGGATCCTTCTGTTGGTTTGCTTTAATTTCATCTATCAAGGAATGTTGTATCACCATATTTGCTAGTTTAACCCTAATTTGGCGAATTCTAATTTCAAATCCAGTACGATCTAACTCCTCCAATAACTATCTTTGAGAAGTAATTAATTATGCTAGATTGCATGTACTCTTGCGGCTCAAGGCATCGGCAACCATATTCGCCTTACCGGGGAGATAATTGATCGAAATGTCATAATCCTTTAGAAGCTTCAACCATCTTCTTTGCCGCAATTTTAACCCCTTTTTGAGTGAATACATATTTCAAACTCTTGTGGTCAAGTGTATATTTCACATTGTACACTATATAAACAATGTCTTCAAATCTTGAGGGCAAACACTACTGTCGGTAATTCCAGGTCATGAGTGGGATAGTTCTGCTTATAAGGTTTTAACTACCTTGAAGCATATGTTATGATTTTTCCATTTTTCATAAGAACACATCCAAGTCCTCTTCTAGATTCATCACTGTAGATAGTGAAGTCTGTATCTCCAGAGGATAATGCATGTATTGGAGTAGACACTAATCTGCTTTTTAACTCATGAAAACTTTTCTCACATTCATCTGACTAGATGAATTTAACCTCTTTCTGGTTAAGACAAGTCAAAGGGGAGGCAATACACTACAACGCTAAAACATGAGATACCTAATTTCATAATTGAACCACATTCTTTCTTTCACTTGTACTAACAAATAGATATTCACATATTTTGTTAGTAAATTCTTATTAAGTGGACATATAAGTACTCTATTGGTGACTACTATTATCGAAAAAACTTTGGCAAGGATAAATATGCTCCCACAATTTATATAATCATCTCCAATTATTCTTCTATTTGCAAGTATAAAAGCTTAATTTCAATTTTGTTCTGAAGTGTTGTTCAAGTTTTCCCACATTTGGAATGAAACCTAAATTCAATGTTAGATATTATAGCCACTATTATTCAATACAACTCACACATCTTTAATACATATGGTCATTACTATTCTGACTCCTAAAGCCAGTTAGAAAAGTGCATGTCTGTCTACTCTCATTGCCATAAAAATATAATGAGTTCAAACAAAGTCTACAATCTTATCATGCTCAACCTTCATAGGCTCAAACATCAAACATAGAGACATCAATTAGCATGAACTTTTTCTTACCTTTGATTAATAATTTTTTTCCCACTGTCAAAAATATCACAACAATGTACTATCACAATCCTTTTGATCAAGATAATTTGAAATCTAAAAATAAGTAAATATCATTGCAGAGTCATAAATCTGAATATCAAATCTAGCATATTCCAATATATATTTTTATTTGGTGATTGAAATATAAATATCAGTATTTCACTTTGCACTCAAGAAATCTACCTTTACATTCCTTTGACTAATGTGATAATCAAAACTGAAGTCATAAATCTTTATTGATTTGGACTATTTTCTTCTCATACAATGTCTCTTTCATGGTAATTATAATTCTTGAGATACTAATAATCGGTGTAAATACCGTCTATTCTACAACTCATATGACTTAATCTTCCAAGATCTGTATATATTCCCATTTTGTATAGAATGGTTCAAAGATAGTATATGAAAATTATTGTATACTAATAAAATCCACTGATCGAAATAAGTGCATAAACAAATCAGTCCTTTCACAAAAAGCCCCTTTTTTGCACTACTCATTCAGGATAAATCGCATATTCATTGTACATTAAAAGCAATTGAGAGCTATTATCAAAGTCATCACTTCATAAGTTTTCACTATGTGCTACATGATGACCGAGGGGAAATAATATAGTACATCTTAAAACATTTTCAACATCTGCACTGTAAACCTAAGTGGGCTAGCATCAAAATTCTTATACTAAAATAATGTAGTGACTACAAAAGCAAGAAATACTTTTCAACAACTTCACATTTCTTCAATTGTATGAATAATTTATCATATATCAAACATTGCAAAAACATTTTTTTTGAGTGTCCTTCAACTCATGGTATTCTTTCTTGCACTTGTTAGAATACTAAAAAATAAATCAGACATTCAACATAGGTCTAGAGACATCGAAAGCTATTAATATATTAACAAACTAAACGAAACAATCTTTAATCAAAATTCAAAATGTAATAACTTTATCTAAAATTTTAGCTCTATCATAACGTCGCAAAAATAATCCTCAGATATTCTTTTGCCCACGCCGACTCTTGAATAAAATATTCCTACATCATCAAAGAGACCACTACAAATGGATCCAGTTATGATTAGACTATCTCATTCACCAAACAAAATTTTTGAAGTTTACCGATGCATTGTCATCTGGTTGGTGTCATCAAGGAATAATATCATAATTCATAAAAACAATCATCAGTAACATTAATCTATGAAATACACAAGTTATGTACATATCAAATATTTAAGTAATAACCACATATTTTTACCCCTGTATTATGCTACACAAGCTATATATGTAAGTCCTTGAAAAATCAAATCAAAACTAATAACATTCATAGTCTTCCACATTTATAAAGTCTATACTTCCATGTTTCTAACTAGAATCCATACATAGAATTTTCTATATTCATTAACGAACTAAGCTGGCATACTATCTACTATAACCTTTCAAAATAACCATCAATTTTTTTCTATAAATCTCAAATGATAATCTCTCACATCAAGTGCCATCACAACCTAACATCACCAAAATAAATTTCTATAAATCTCAAATGATAATCTCTCACATCAAGTGCCATCACAACCTAACATCACCAAAATAAATGCATTTAGCATGAAAGTTTAATAATCTCTCACATCAAGTGCCATCACAACCTAACATCACCAAAATAAATGCATTTAGCATGAAAGTTTAGTCACAATGATCATCTATAACCAATCCCTTGAGTTTTCCTTATCATAATAGCATATATCATCAGATAATATTTCCATGAGTCACATATGTCAAACGTGCCTCCAATTAAGTTGAACTTATTCCCTTATATCCAGGAAAACTAAACAAGGAATTATGTAATCCATCAATCTAAAATCATATATCTCTATAACTAAAGTCGATCCAATAATATTCATATTGTCCTCAATTAGACTTCAAACTAAAACATCAACTTTCATTTCCATGCATCAAAATCCAATATTTTTTTTCTTTCATTACTTAATCATCTCCCAAATTAATTAGGACCTACACCCTAAGCTCTGATACCATCTTACTATCACGCCTCGAAACTACAGTGGAAATTCATAAATACGGGGTACGTGACAGCAACGACCCGTGCACGAGACAAGTCTTATGCACTGGTCAAGCCTGGCACTTCCTATCACATAGTTTATCTCACAATGTTCATAAACCTGCTGATGATAGAAGTTCAGAACAACTATATATATGTATATAATTGGTACTTACAACTTACAAGCTCACCGTCATGAGCATTTCACAAAATAAAGCACATTCTTCATTGTATGTAACATTCAAAAAGGAGGCTTTTCCTATAACGCCTCTCAGCAAAACGCCACAACCAAATGCTTGGATAGTATGAAGCTGTGACGCCCCTGGGTTCACACAAGGCTGCAGTCCAAGGTAAAACAAAGAATGTCAAACCTACCATACATCATACCGTGCAATAACATGTTTCACCATCATAATTACTATCTCTCTAGTGGAGTCAATAACAGGTGTAGGTACAAAAGCAAGTAAAAGATAACACAAGAGTCAACTGATGAAATAATAGAGATCAGATTAATATTTCATCATCTAACATACTGAAATACAAGTCAATATCTGAAATGAATAAACTGGAACTCCTCAACAAGTCTCAAATACATAAAGTCTGAAAAAAGAGGAAATAAGGCACACAGCCTTTACAACTTCTAGAACTAACTCTCAAAATGTCTAACAAAAGCCTATAGTGGAGCTCAAAAGTAAAATATAACTATAATAGAATAGCTGAAGCTAGAGTGCCTCGCCATCAACCTGCGACTCTCCGGGCTCCTGGCTCGTTACCTGAAAGGGGGAGGGACAACGAGCGTCAAAGCGCAAGCGAGCAACATCACAACCAACCCCAAAGAGAAAGGGCTCGTTGTATACAGAAAATATAGTTTTTAACATATATATATATAATCACAAAATCCTATTTAGGTAATTACAACGTGAGCAAAAGTACGTCAAGCGAAATAATCCAAACAAGGAAACCCTCATGTATATACCATGTAGCTCAGATTCTAAATACCTATGTATAAGAGGATTTTAGTATTTAGGAAGTTACAACACGAGCATAGGTACGTTGAGCGAAATAATCCAAACAAGGAAACCCTCATGTATATACCTTGTATCTCAAATTGTACATCCCTAAATACCAAACCTAAAATCTAATACAAGAACATTATTAGAAGAAGGCAAACTCATATCAGACTTAAATTACGGTGTCGTGTCACAACTCATATGAGTGTCTGTCCAGCTAATGCAAGTATAGGTGTTAACTCTCAAGGTCTAAACTGATGTAGTGGATGTCCAACACATGGACTGCATATGTAAACTGTTCAACACATGGACTAAAAGTGATAAGTGTCCAACACATGGACTACACATCATAATTACCCAATACATGGACTAGATGAGTTATATGAACATATGCATATACCCTAATTTCTCACGTGTCTCGGTGCGCAAACCTAAACTCGTGTCCGCATGTCATCTCACATGTAAAGATACAGGTTATACATTAATTTCTAATACCCGTCATTCGAGGCGACTCCTCGATCATATTTAAGCACGCAGCAATAATAAATATAAACAATTTCAGTTAAACTGAAATAACTCAAATAGATTCAAACTGAAGAAGTACAAAAGAAGGAAACTCCTCATCAGTTGACTCATTGGTCGACTCATCAGTCGACTAATAAGTCGACCCATCAGTCGACTTATAAGTCGACCAGACAAAACAGAAAACTAAAGATTTCTCCATCAGTCAACTCATTGGTCGACTCATCAGTCGACTCATGAGTCGACTCATTGGTCGACTGAGCAGAAAATCCCCAGTTTTACTGCTTTCGATGATTTTCTGCAAACATTGATAAACTAAGGTTCTCTTGTTCATGTCCAACAATAAATATCCGATTCTAACACATGTATATCAACAGAAATGAAAGATTTACATGTAATATTTTATATTAAAACCCTAAATATATTTATTCATGTTTAAAAGCATATTGAAACCATTAAATCACAATAAAACCCATGTTTAAACAAATTCCAGATCTGGATCTACATTTACGAATTCGTTTGTGAGTTTTTATAAACTGAAAACATTCTATTTTCGCATCATATGCTATAAAGATCTATTTTTTTATACACAAATAGTGATTTAGGCTCAATAAAACCAAAATAAAACCAACTAAAAGCATACAAACAGTGGGTGTAGGATTGGGCGAGATGTTACTCGCCTCTGATGTGTTATAAACTCCTGAATCCGAAGAGAGGACGATTCCCTTTGATAGCACAACAAAGATCCGCCGAAAACTCCTCCAAAACTCCTCTAAAATCACCAAGAACGAATCTAGGGTTTGAGGGGAGAGGAAGGCTAGGGTTTCTCTGGGATTCTGATGGAAAAATCACCAAGAACGAATCTAGGGTTTGAGGGGAGAGGAAGGCTAGGGTTTCTCTGGGATTCTGATGGGTTTTTGGGTTGGTTTCGGGAGGGGAGAGGAAGGCTAGGGTTTCTCTGGGATTCTGATGGGTTTTTGGGTTGGTTTCGGGTAAAATAATGTATATATATTACGGTTAAAACCCGAACAAAACCCAACCAAACCCACAACTGAAAGAAAACCCAAAATCAGCCCGTCAGTCGACTCATTGGTCGACTCATCAGTCGACTCATTAGTCGACTCATGAGTCGACTCATAAGTCGACTGAGCAGACCTAAATTCCAAATTTCGTGCATGTTTTGCTATTCAGCCAAAACCAACGCACAAAACTCTTTGAAATCACGCTCATACATATCTAATGACTTGTTATCAAGTATATTCGTGACCTCAAGTCATTTACCATAAATAGAATTATTTATACACTAATAATTCACATATACTTCTAACAAAATACGGGGTTCTACATTCTTCCCCCCTTAAAAGAATTTCATCCTCGAAATTCAGAAAGCATATTCAAACAAATAGTATCACTCTAGACGAGCATAAAATGATATTTATATTTAACAATCCAGGATGACTATATTCCCACTCAACCCTTAATCAAATGGAACTAGTACGTCGGGTGAAAAATCCAAACAAGGAACCCCCTATATATATACCATGTGTTCCAAAAGGTTAAAAATTGAGCGGAATTATCCTTATCCTAGCGTTAAATCTAAATATAATCACACAGATACTCGTGCACATAAATCAATTTACTTCCTCAATAAATGCAGGAAGTAGCGCTACATATTGTCTTCGCGCTCTCAGAAAAATAATCTTCGATGCCTACACTTAACTATCTAAAATGTAAATACACCCACTTAAGCCCTAACTAAATGGAACAAGTACATCGAGCGAAAAATCCAAACAAGAAACCCCTCATATATATACCATATGTTCCAAGTACTTAGGAGATAAGTGGTAATACCCTCATTTTAGTGTTAAGTATAAACTTCGTCACAATTGAATCTATAAGGCATATATAAATCATACAAAAAGCTTTAATTTACCTGCTCAAACATGTGTGGATAGTCACGACGCATGTATTCTTCGCGCTCCCAAGAAATCTCCTCAACGCCTCTTCGGTTCCACCGAACTTTCACTAAAGGAATCACTTTGTTTCTAAGCCTCTTGTCCTCCCTGGAAAGAATACCAACTGGAATCTCAATAGTAGTCAAATCCTCTTGAAGCTCAATCTCTGGTGCATCCAATACTCGCTGCTGCTCCTCATCATGCAAGTGTTTCTTGAGCATAGAAACATGAAATACATTTAGTCTGTATGACACAACTCCAATGCGCTCTAAAATCCGGAAAGGTCCAATATATCTCGGTGCAAGCTTCCCCCGTCTTCCGAATCGCTGAACATCTTTCATAGGCGATACCTTCAGCATAACCGCATCTCCAACATGAAACTCCAAGGGTCTTCGTCTCTTATCTGCATAGCTCTTCTGCCGACTCTGGGCAGCTAGAATCCTCTCTCTGATCAAGGCTACCTTCTCAGTAGTCTGCCTCACTAGCTCTGGTCCAAGCATTAAGCTATCTTTTGGCTCTGCCCAATATATCGGTGATCTACAAGGTCTCCCGTACAATGCCTCATATGGGGCCATACCGATCGTTGCTTGATAACTATTGTTATAAGCGAACTCTATCAGTGGAATATGCTCCTCCCAGCTACCCTGAAAGTCAATGACACAAGCCCGCAACATGTCCTCTAACACCTGGTTCACCCTCTCCGTCTGACCATCCGTCTGTGAGTGGGATACACTACTGTAAGATAACCTGCTGCCGAACGAATCCTGGAAACTCCTCCAAAAATGTGAAGTAAACGCTGAACCTCGGTCTTACACGATCGTGTCTGGAACTCCATGAAGTCAAACTATCTCTCAAATAAATATCCTCGCGTATGTTTCGGCGGTATAAGTAGTCCTCACTGGAATAAAATGGGCTGACTTCGTCAACCGATCCACAATCACCCAAACTGAGTCGTTCCCCTTCTTCGACTTTGGCAACCCTACAATGAAATCCATAGAAATGTCCGCCCACTTCCACTATGGGATGGGTAAAGGCTAAAGTGTTCCTGCCGGTCTCTGATACTCTACCTTCACCTGCTGACAGGTAAAACACTTAGCCACATACTCTGCAATCTCTCGACGCATACCACTCCACCAGAAGTGTCTCTTCAGGTCCTTATACATCTTAGTGGTCCCCGGATGTACTGTATACCTAGTACGATATGCCTCATCAAATAACTCACTCTTTAGCTCGGCACTGGATGGCATAACTAACCTACCCTTCATCCGTAGACCTCCATCTGCTCCAATGGTCCAATTAGCCTTAGGCTCTTTGGAAATCTCCTCCTTTCGGATTTGAATCCAAAAGTCTTCTAGTTGAGCTCTAACTACTCTGGTACTCTAAGATGGCTGAACTGACATAGCTCCCAAAAATGCACTGGCTCCACCAATCTCGGGTCTGAAATCAAACTGGCTAAGAGTAAGAAGATCTCTATACAATGAACACCTCAAAGCCGCAACCCGATGTCGACGCTTCCTACTCAAAGCATCTGCTATGACGTTCGTCTTCCCGGGATGATACTAAATCGCGAACTCGTAGTCCTTGATAAACTCAATCCATCTCCTCTATCTCTGGTTGAGTTCCTTCTGAGAGAAAAGATACTTTAGGCTCTTGTGGTCTGTGAACAACTCAAACTGCACTCCATACAAATAGTGCCTCCACGACTTCAATGCAAATACCACTGCTGCTAACTCCAAATCATGAGTGGGATAGTTCTGCTCATGCACCCTCAACTGCCGTGATATATACGCAACTACTCTCTGAGTCTACATCAATACACCTCCTAAACCTACCAACAATGCATCTGTGTAGACGACGAACGTCCTGTCACTACTCGGAATAGTCAAAACTGGTGCTGAAGTCAACTTAGTCTTCAAGATATTAAAGGCCTTCTGGCACTCTATACTCTAAATGAACTGTATACCCTTCTTCGTAAGGCGTGTAAGTGGCATCAAAATCTTCGAGAAGTCTTGGATGAACTTCCTCTAATTGCCGGCTAAGCCCAAGAAGCTACGAATCTCTTTCACCGTCTTTGGCGGTTCCCAGTCAAGAACTGCTGTCACCTTAGCCGGGTCCACTACTACGCCCTCTCTACTGATGACGTGGCCGAGAAATCTAACTTCTGAAAGCCCCAAAATTCACACTTGCTGAACTTGGCATACAACTGATGCTTCTGCAGAGTCCTCAAAGCTAATCGTAGGTGCTTCTCATAGTCTGCCTCCGATCTTAAATAAATGAGGATGTCGTTAATAAAAACAATCACGAACTGATCTGAGAAGGGATGAAAAACCCGGTTCATCAAGTCCATGAATATCGCGGGTGCATTGGTCAGTCCGAATGGTATGACCATGAACTCAAAAGATCTATATCGAGTAAGAAAGGCGATCTTGGGAATATCCATCTCCCAAACCCATAACTGATGATAGCCAGAACGAAGATCAATCTTCGACAAGAACTGTGCTCCCTGCAGCTGGTCGAACAAGTCATCAATCCTAGGCAATGGGTACCTATTTCAGATAGTGACCTTGTTCAACTCCCTATAATCAATGCACAATCTTATACTACCGTCCTTTTTCTTCACGAAGAGAACCGGTGCGCCCCATGGAGAATGACTCCGACGAATAAAACCCTGAGCTAATAACTCGTCCAACTGGGTCTGAAGCTCCCTCATCTCAGCTGGTGCCATGCGATAGGGTGCGGGGGATATCGGGGCTGTGCCTGGCTGCTACTCAATACAGAACTCAACCTCTCTCATAGGAGATAATCCAGGTATGTCCTGAAAGACATCCTGATACTCTGAGACAACTCTAGTCTCTAATAAATCAACACCCTGATCCTGTCGCATCACCTCCTCGATGTACGCCAGAAATGACTCTGCAAAACGGTTGCCCTGAGAGGTTGCCATAATCATCTCGAACCCATCGGACACTCGCAAATTGACTGTCTTCGCAAAGTAGTAAATACTAACATGGTAGGAAGACAACCAATCCATACCAAGGATGACATCGAACTCGGACATATGCAACACTATCAAATCAACCACGAACTTCGACTCATCTAGACTGATAGTACCTCCTACAAACGCTCTCCAGAAGCGATATCTCACCTAAAGGGGTGAACACTGATAAAGGGGTGTCTAAAGGCTGAGCTACAATCTGGAGTCTAGTCATAAAAACATACGAAATGAAGGAATGTGAAGCTCCCGAATCGAAGAGAATACGGGCGGGAAAAGAATTCACAAGAAACGTACCCTCCACCACTGCTCCGCTAGCTCCATGATCACGTGGTATTACCGCATATACCTTGCCTGTGGTTGGAGACTGCTCTGCTACTAGTGCTAGAGAATACAGCACTATCTGCCCCTGAGGAACCTCCTGAAATGCACGAATCTGTCCCTAAGTCCTCTGTGCTACGGGCGGTGCCTCAAGTCTCTTCTGTTAGCCCTGAACTCTGCCCTGCTGCCGCTGCTGCTGCTGGTTTGGGCCCTTGCCCTGCTGAGCTCCTGCTGGTGCGTCGCGACACTCTGATGCCTTGTGCTCGACCTTGCGGCAGTTATAGCAAACTCCCTAGAACTTGCGCTGCTGATGCGCTCTCTGATCATGCTGGGGTCCCTTCTTATGAAGACCTTGTTGCTACTGCTGGGATCCAGAAAAAGGTCTCTTGTTCTTCCCCTTATCCCCGGTCTATCCTGCCTTGGTCTTCCCTTCCTTATCCTTCTGAAACATG
>NC_033794.1:66527995-66528390 GCF_001876935.1 Asparagus officinalis | reverse complement strand
AAAACGATCACAAACTGATCTAAGAAGGGACGTAAAACCCGGTTCATCAAGTCCATGAATATCGCGGGTGCATTGGTCAGTCCGAATGGTATGACCATGAACTCAAAAGATCTATATCGAGTAAGAAAGGCGATCTTGGGAATATCCATCTCCCAAACCCATAACTGATGATAGCCAGAAAGAAGATCAATCTTCGACAAGAACTGTGCTCCCTGCAGCTGGTCGAACAAGTCATCAATCCTAGGCAATGGGTACCTATTTCAGATAGTGACCTTGTTCAACTCCCTATAATCAATGCACAATCTTATACTACCGTCCTTCTTCACGAAGAGGACTGGTGTGCCCCACGGAGAATGACTCCGACGAATAAAACCCTGAGCTAACAACTTTTCCAA
>NC_033794.1:66489972-66527858 GCF_001876935.1 Asparagus officinalis | reverse complement strand
GTATGTCCTGAAAGACATCCTGATAATCTGAGACAACTCTAGTCTCCAATAAATCAACACCCTGATCCTGTCGCATCACCTCCTCGATGTACGCCAGAAATGACTCTGCAAAACGGTTGCCCTGAGAGGTTGCCATAATCATCTCGAACCCATCGGACACTCGCAAATTGACTGTCTTCGCAAAGTAGTAAATACTAACATGGTAGGAAGACAACCAATCCATACCAAGGATGACATCGAACTCGGACATATGCAACACTATCAAATCAACCACGAACTTCGACTCATCTAGACTGATAGTACCTCCTACAAACGCTCTCCAGAAGCGATATCTCACCTAAAGGGGTGGAAACTGATAAAGGGGTGTCTAATGGCTGTGCTACGAGCTGGAGTCTAGACATAAAATCATACGAAATGAAGGAATGCGAAGCTCCCGAATCGAAGAGAATACGGGCGGGAAAAGAATTCACAAGAAACGTACCCTCCACCACTGCTCCGCTAGCTCCATGATCACGTGGTATTACCGCATATACCTTGCCTGTGGTTGGAGACTGCTCTGCTACTAGTGCTAGAGAATACAGCACTATCTGCCCCTGAGGAACCTCCTGAAATGCACGAATCTGTCCCTAAGTCCTCTGTGCTACGGGCGGTGCCTCAAGTCTCTTCTGTTAGCCCTGAACTCTGCCCTGCTGCCGCTGCTGCTGCTGGTTTGGGCCCTTGCCCTGCTGAGCTCCTGCTGGTGCGTCGCGACACTCTGATGCCTTGTGCTCGACCTTGCGGCAGTTATAGCAAACTCCCTAGAACTTGCGCTGCTGATGCGCTCTCTGATCATGCTGGGGTCCCTTCTTATGAAGACCTTGTTGCTACTGCTGGGATCCAGAAAAAGGTCTCTTGTTCTTCCCCTTATCCCCGGTCTATCCTGCCTTGGTCTTCCCTTCCTTATCCTTCTGAAACATGAATTTTAATACGTATTTTAAATAAATTTTTCTAGTATTTAAAATATTATATTATATCTTATTAATATTTTTCCCAATTTTTGGAATTTTCTGAGTTTTCAAAATAAATAAATAATAAAATATATAGTCCTGAATTTATTAGTTCTACAAAATATTAATTTACAGTTACAATGAATATTTTAAATAATTATTTTAACTATTTATACTATTAATATTTTTTATGTAAATTTGAGCTTAGTACATTAGTACTTATATAAATATATAAATATTTGGCTGTTAATTATTTGTTAATATATTATATGGTTAATTATTATTATAAGGATTATTTTTAAATATTATGAATAAATAAATAAATATTTTGTAATCTTTTCTCTCTCCTGAGAAGTGGCGGCCTCAGCTACCTCCCGAACTGAGAAGAACTTCCTCGAGACGAGGTAACGACGGAGATTAGGGCAAAGCCCTGCTTGGAACATCTGATCCTGTCGCTCTCTTGTCTGCCACATGCCCGTGAAGTGCAGGAACTCCATAAATCTACTCTTAAAATCTGCCACTGACATATCCCTCTGAGTCAACCGGGACAACTCAAGCTCCTTCCCAGTCTGTGCGACAGAAGAAATATACTGAGAAGAACTTCCTCGAGACGAGGTAACGACGGAGATTAGTGCAAAGCCCTGCTTGGAACATCTGATCCTGTCGCTCTCTTGTCTGCCACATGCCTGTGAAGTGCAGCAACTCCATAAATCTACTCTCAAAATCTGCCACTGACATATCCCTCTGAGTCAACCGGGACAACTCAAGCTCCTTCCCAGTCCGTGCGACAGAAGAAATATACTGTCCATCAAAGAAGTAGACGAAGTCCTCCCATGTGAGGGTCATCCGATAATAAATAAATATTTTGTAATCTTTTCTCTCCCTAATTTACTCTCATTTGAATTCTTTCCATAACTCCTCCCTAATCGATTACCTAATCACTCACAATCAATTCCATAATAACTTGTTTAACTCATTCCATTTTTCTCACTCTCCGTACTCAATCAATCACTCCTATGATTGCTTTCATTCATTGATTTGTTTCTTATTTTTTTATTTCTAAAAATATCTCTCCATCTCTTTCCCCCTTCAGACTGTAGGACGCCAATCTCTGCTTCTGGACCGAATCCACATTAAGTATGTCGAGGGTGTTACTTACATCCTCCTTCCACTTATGGGCTGTAAGCGGATCTGCTGACCCCTGGAACTCTGGTGCTCTCATCTTCTGATACCTCTCAACCATACGGAGCCAAGCTTCCTGCTCTGTGGCTCTGTCTGGGACTGCTGGTGGAATAACTATAGGTTCGGTCTCTAGTGGTCTCTCATTGATAGGAACTGCTGGTATCCCTTGCGGCTGATCTGCTGGTGGTGGTGGTATCGGTGGCGCGATATGACTCGCCATAAGCTCCTCAATTGCTGCCATCCTAGCTACGATGGGAGCCATGAGATCAATAAGGTACTAGGGAGCCTGCTGCGGCTCCGGGGGGGGCTGCTGTGGCTCGGGTTGAGCTTGCTGTGGCTCAGGTGGATCCTGCTGTGACTCTGCCTGTCCAGCTCTCCGAGTACGATGTCTACCACGTCCTGCCATCTTTCTGATCATAAGAAAAACAAGGGTTTATGAGTCCAAATAGACATATACGCATACATAGCATATAATAATATGATTTTCACAACAATTTAGTATTCACCTAAATACTTTAAGTTTACACAAACATAGTTGTCATAAAAAAAAATATCCTCAAATTTTGAGATATACGCATATATCGTCCTCACTCATACTAGGGAATCCTTACGGACTCTATACAAGAATCCTAAGAAACTCTATCCTAGCTCCACGACTCGACACAGGATGATTCTAAGGATACTAGAACTAGAGCTCTGATACCAACAGTGACGCCCCTAGGTTCACACAAGGCTGCAGTCCAAGGTGAAACTAAGAATGTCAAACCTGCCATGCACCACACCGTGTAATAACATGTTTCACCATCACAATTACTATCTCTCTAGTGGAGTCAATAACAGGTGTAGGTACAAAAGCAAGTAAAAGATAACACAAGAGTCAACTGATGAAATAATAGAGATCAGATTAATATTTCATCATCTAACATATAGAAATACAAGTCAATATCTGAAATGAATAATCTGGAACTCCTCAACAAGTATCAAATACATAAAGTCTGTAAAAGAGGAAATAAGCCACACAGCCTTTATAACTTCTAGAACTAACTCTCAAAATGTCTAACAAAAGCCTACAGTGGAGCTCAAAAGTAAAATATAACTATAATAGAATAGCTGAAGCTAGAGTGCCTCGCCATCAACATGCGACTCTCTGGGCTCCTGGCTCGTTACCTGAAAGGGGGAGGGACAACGAGCGTCAAAGCGCTAGCGAGCAACATCATAACCAACCTTAAGGAGAAAGGGCTCGTTGCATACAGAAAATATAGTTTTAACATATATATATATATATAATCACAAAATCCTATTTAGGTAATTACAACGTGAGCATAAGTACGTCGAGCGAAAAAATCCAAACAAGGAACCCCTCATGTATATACCATGTAGCTCATAGTATTTAGAAAGTTACAACACGAGCATAGGTACGTCGAGCAAAATAATCCAAACAAGGAAACCCTCATGTATATACCTTATATCTCAAATTGTACATCCCTAAATACCAAACCCATAATCTAATACAAGAACATTAATAGAAGAAGGCAAACTCATATCAGACTTAAATTATGGTGTCGTGTCACAACTCATATGAGTGTCTAACTCTCAAGGTCTAAACTAATGTAGTGGATGTCCAACACATGGACTGCATATGTAAACTGTCCAACACATGGACTGAAAGTGATAAGTGTCCAACACATGGACTACACATCATAATTGCCCAACACATGGACTAGATGAGTTATATGAACAGATGCATATACCCTAATTTCTCACGTGTCTCGGTGCGCAAACCTAAACTCGTGTCCGCATGTCATCTCACATGTAAAGATACAGGTTATACATTAATTTCTAATACCCGTCATTCGAGGCGACTCCTCGATCATATTTAAGCACGCAACAATAATAAATATAAACAATTTCAGTTAAACTGAAATAACTCAAACAGATTCAAACTGAAGAAGTACAAAAGAAGGAAACTCCTCATCAGTCGACTCATTGGTCGACTCATCAGTCGACTAATAAGTCGACCCATCAGTCGACTTATAAGTCGACCAGACAAAACACAAAACTAAAGATTTCTCCATTAGTCGACTCATTGGTCGACTCATCAGTCGACTCATAAGTCGACTCATGAGTCGACTCATTGGTCAACTAAGCAGAAAATCCCCAGTTTTACTGCTTTCGACGATTTTCTACAAACATTGATAAACTAAGGTTCTCTTGTTCATGTCCAGCAATAAATATCCGATTCTAACACATGTATATCAAAAGAAACGAAAGATTTACATATAATATTTTATATTAAAACCTTAAACATATTTATTCATGTTTAAAAGCGTATTGAAACCATTAAATCACAATAAAACCTATGTTTAAACAAATTCCAAATCTGGATCTACATTTACGAATTCGTTTGTGAGCTTTTATAAACTGAAAACATTCTATTTTCGTATCATATGCTATAAAGATCTATTTTTTTATACACAAATAGTGATTTAGGCTTAATAAAACCAAAATAAAACCAACTAAAAGCATACAAATAGTGGGTGTAGGATTGGGCGAGATGTTACTTGCCTCTGATGTGTTATAAACTCCTGAATCTGATGAGATGACGATTCCCTTCGACAGCACCACAAAGATCCGCCGAAAACTCCTCCAAAATCACCAAGAACGAATCAAGGGTTTGAGGGGAGAGGAAGGCTAGGGTTTCTCTGGGATTCTGATGGGTTTTTGGGTTGGTTTTGGGTAAAATAATATATATATATATATTACGGTTAAAACCCGAACAAAATCCAACCAAACCCGCAACTGAAAGAAAACTCAAAATCAGCCCGTCAGTCGACTCATCAGTTGACTCATGAGTTGACTCATAAGTCGACTGAGCAGACCCAAATTCCAGATTTCGTGCATGTTTTGCTATTCAGCCAAAACCAACGCACAAAACTCTTTGAAATCACCCTCATACATATCTAATGACTTGTTATCAAGTATATTCATGACCTCAAGTCATTTACCACAAATAGAATTATTTATACACTAATAATTTACATATACTTCTAACAAAATACAGGGTTCTATAGAAGCTACACTGGATGTGAAATAAAAAATAAAAAATGACGCGGTGAGCTAGGGCTTAGTGAGAACATTTCCTACTAGAGTTCCTAGATAACTAACAAAATAATAATAAGAATAATTTCCAGAATAACGAATTATAAGTTTTGCACCAGAAATTTAAAAATAGCAAAATACGATCCAAATATTTAATATTGTCATCTACAAGAAAGAATACAATAGTTATATTTTCTTTCTTATGTGTAACTTAATATACTATAATATTTTATTAAAATCAAACCCTTTCGAATCAAGGTAAACATTAACAAGAAAAGAAATTACTAAATTGGGTACAAAACCTGAGGACTATTATTTTCTCAATTTTACAATCAATTGTCAGAATCTTAAATCTCTATGAATCGTATTCTTCGAATTCACGCTCAAATCTCAAAATCACAAATCTATTACTGTTAGGCGATGTGGACTCTAGAGGTGGCTCCTAAGGCTCTAGAGGCGGCTCCCACCACGTCCACACGGTATAGCACTTAGCCCCGTATAGCACTTTGCTTCACATTTCCAGCTAGTAATTCATGAAACACAATAGTCACTTCATATGTCACACTAAGGCTATGAATTATAGCCCAGTAGCATGGAAATGCGTAAAACACATTAGATAACAGATAATTCCTAGGAATCGAATGCACCTAACACTGGCATAGGTTACTGACCAAAACAGAGGGGTCAGAACAAATTTCAGAAGGGCCAATATAGAGGGGCCAAATAAAGATGCATTCACCATATGGCAGGCAGAATCACTTCATAGTGGACTTTTGAGGGTTTGAAAACATCGAGAATCACTAGTCAAATCAGAAATACCGTGCTTATCAGAATTTACAAATATTTTCAAATGAAGTGTACGAGGGTGAACTCTCCATCCCAGTTAAAACAGTTCACAGATTTCACTTTTCTTTATTTTTATCAGATACTAAGTCATAGAAATTCTTTGAATCCATTAAACTGTCGAAGCACATTCAAAATATTTCTTTCTTTCAAAAGCTTTCAAATAAAGCAATTCCTACAATTATTTAAAATCGCATGAGAACCAAAATTCACTTTTCATAATTCATATAAAATCAAATTGATTTTTTTTCATATTTTATACGAAATCAACATCGTATTATGGCTTAGGCCACAACAAAAGTAAATTAAATCACCTTTAAGTTTATATACATGAAAATGATATATTATTTATTTTTCAATCATAAGATAAATCAATTATAATACTCATGCAATTTTATATTATAAAATACTAGTGAGAAATGAACTCACCTCTTGTGGACACGACTTCCCCAAAATATTAGTTCCCTAGATGTCAACCAGATCCTATAATATAAGATATAAGACTAATTATTAATTCAGGACAAACATATTACAGGTTCATCAATTCATAATCTAGAGTCGATAAATTCAAATATAATCAATAACAAATTAAAATAGGGTATATGTGAACTTATTGCTAACCTTAGCAATTTACCCAGCTTAATTCCTAACTAAGTCTAAATTTTCTGGGCCTAGTTGTAATTTATTGAACAACAGGACCCTTATGAATATTTCTATTCCTTTTTATCTTTGGACCTATATACAAACTAATAATCTTTTAGGGGTCCCAAAGAAAATTTATTATTTTAACTTCTCATTCTCTCTCCTCTATCTCTTCTTCCCCATTCCTCCTTTTCTCATTTTATTCTTTTTTTCCGTTTCTTTTTTTTCTCCTGCTCTCTCTCTCTCTCCTCCGCGACTAGTCGGCACGACCACTTCTTGCGTCGTCGTCGGGTTGGTATCCCAAGGCAAGGCTCCCTGGCGATTGGGTCGATGACGACTCTCATCGACGGTCAGGTACGTGTTTCTATTATTACTATCTTGTTTGTTCAATTTCTTAAGAAATCAGGCATTGATCCCTTAAAATCAAAGAACTCATCAAGGAGAATGGTCTATACCTTTGGATGGACTTGGATTGTAGGTGAAATTCCTCTCTTCTTCCTTTACCCTAATCTTCTTCCTCGTATTCTTCTTCTTCTTCTTCCTTTCTTTTATTTTTCTCTTCTTCTTTTTTTTCCCCAATTTTCGGTCCTGATTCTCTCTCTATATATACTATATATAATATTTATATATATTATTATTAATATAGTATATACTATATATATATATATATATATATATATATATTATATATATTTACTGTAAAAGCGGTGATAACCACCGGCAGGGGAAGGGCGGTGTAGAAACACCTGACATGTAATAATAAATATTTATTATTATTATTATATATTATCATTTTTTTATCTGGGGTTATTACAGGTGGAGGTAAGATTAGCAAAGGGGTGTTTTGCTGGAAAGCTGACGGCGAGTCGAGGGAAAGGGTGCGGTGGGTCTGACGTTGGCGCGGGTCGAGCGGACTGTGGTGGCGGAGTAGGTGGAGCTCAGGGGAGAAGCGGAGGGCAGCTCGTCATGGTCGGCGTTGGGCTGACTAGGAGGGGAGGAGGGCGCGGGTTCGGGCGGTGAGGTGCACGGAGGAGATGGGGCTGGCAGTGAGTCGCGGCATCGACGGCGAGGTGTCGGGCGATTTTGGGGTTGAAGGAGGTTGTCCTAGGGGTGCTTGGCGCATGTGGTTGGAGGGGGAGGTGGGGGGGGGTGTTTGGCACGGTGAGGAAGGTGAACGGAGGTGGGTGGTGGCGTGGGGTTGTGCAGGTGGTGACGAGGTGATGGTGGCGGGCGAAGCGAGGGTGGAGCGGAGGTGGGGTGCCGTGTAGGGCGGAGGAGGAGGGGATGTAGTGGTGGCGGTGGGTTTTGAGAGAGGGGAGAACGAAGGAAGAGAGAGAGGGTGAGGGCTGTGGGAGGTTTTTGTTGGAAAATGGAGGAAGAAGATGAGAACGGGTTGAGAAGGGTAGAGATGGGACGGCGTGAAAACCGAGAGAGAGGGAGATTAAATATATATAGATGTTGGATTAGGGTTTGGGAAAATTTAAGATTTAATTAATAAATAATTATAAATAATTAAGGAAAAAGAGAAATAATTAGGGAATAATTCTTATAATTAATAACAATACTAATAATAACAATATCATTATTAAAATAGTTATTAATTTAAAAGTTTTCACAACAACACGTTAATTTATAATTATCAAATTCATTAAATAAATATAAAATTAGATTTTTAAATCATAGAAAATTCTAGAAAATCAAGAAAATACAAATACTCTTTTGAAAATAATAATTTAATATTTTAAAATACCAAAAAATTATGTTAACTAGTATCGAAATTCATGATCATTACATTCTACCCCCCTTAAAACAAATTCCGCCCTCGGAATTAATCCCAAGGACAGAGATATAGAACGAGAGTGGGTACTTACAAATCGACGAGACAAGAAACAATGGAAAGCTCCAGAGTCAAAGAGTGATAAAGTAAGAACAGAAGAAACAAGAACCTTGTCTAGTGTAGAAGAAGGAAAATACATCTAAGCTAGCACTCATAAACAAATCCTGTCATAATATCATCATGCAATACTAATGAGGAAAATCATATGCAAGTAAAACTGAGATTGAACAACTCTTACTGGTAATAACCTGGTTGTTCGCCTCAGCTTCCACAGCTAACATCATAAACGTCTGACGCGGTGGTTGCTGCCTTCACGCTTCCTGATAAACCTGCTGCTATGGAGGAAGAGGCCCTGCTCGAGCGTAGGGTCCGTGCTGAGCTGGAGCTGCTGAGGCTGATCGAGGTGAAGTTGGAAGAGCTGCTCAAACTGGAGGTGGGGGCAAGCTGGCCTGCTGTCACTGCGGACAGTCCCGGTTGATATGGTCGGGGGACCCACAATTGTAGCACAGATAAAGACGCCTGGGGCACTCCTACTGGGTATGCCCAGGGTAGCTATACTAGGAACACCGCACTAAGGATTGGTTGCGAGTCTGCACTCCAGGGCGCTGATAGGGGTGGCCCTGAGGAAATGGCTATCGCTGGGAAAATTGTTACCTCGGAGGGGGCACTCGACATTCCGGGCTGGAGCTACTGGTGTCCTGCTCTGAATCACATGCGGATCTTCAGGTTCCTTCTTAACACTCTCGATCTCTCGTGTTGCATCCAGTACGGCTCGCAAGTGCTCTTCAATCCAGATCAAACCTAATATACTTATCCATACCCTTCTGGAACTGATGCCTCCTAATAGTAGAGTCTGTAACTAGGTGGGGAGCATACCGACTAAGAGAAGAGAACTCATCTTCATACTCATCAACTGATCGACCTCCCCGCTTGAGCTCAATAAATCTACGCAGAAGCTCATCCTGAGCAGACTGAGGAAAATACATCCTGTTGAAACGTTCTGTGAACGTCTCCCATCGGATTAGCCTCTCAAGGTGGGTGTTCTTAGCTGCCCACCAGATCCGAGCGGTATCAGTGAGCTGGATATCCATAAGATCCACCCATTCAGTAGGGACAATACGGGTCATCGTGAGGATGGTCTCGGTAACCTTCAAGAACTCCTTTGCTGCTAGAGGTCCTTCAACACCAGAGAAAGAAGGGGGCCGCATATACCAGAACTCCCTAACACTAGACTCTGGACGAGGGGGAGGTTGGTGCTGAGGCTCCCGCTACAAGTGCCCAGCTAAGAACTGCTGATTCGCAACCAATCCATGAATCATCGCTAGAAGTTGGTTCGGGTCCACTTCAGGCGGCGGGACACTACTACCAAACGGGTTACCATTGCTAAGCGTACCCACCATGGTTCTGAAGGAAAGCGAGGATCAAGAGGAAAACTAAGGTCAAAATCAAAAGTAAAATTTAGTAAGATAGGAACTAAAACATAGTTCATTAAGATAATAGAATAAGGGTTAACTATCGTTTTATGGATGAAATATGACATATTAGAACTCGGGACCGTGACCTGCATGGGCCACCACAAAAAACCTGTCACACCCCGCTTCCCAAAATACCCAGGAATCGGAACTTGAACAAGCTCGCGACGTATTAGATTAAGGAGAATAAATAAAAATAAACATTTCTCCTCAAACTAATACGCTAAGCGTCAAGAAATAAATGCAAAGGCACAGGTCCCCGATCACAAATAGCGAGAATATAATAAACAACTCAGAACAGAATATCCATATCACAAGTGTGTTAGACCCTAGAGGGGGGTGATTAGAGTCTTATGCTAATCCAATTCGATTATATACCAATTTAAAAACTTTATAGATTAATCAAATCTAGCAGGAGATATATTAGTTAGAAAGCACAAAATAAATGTACACAAGGCAAACTCAAACACAAGATATGATCACGGAGTTCGGTCCCCACGACCTACGTCTCTGATCCTCACCTTGAGGAGATCTCCACTATCACAACACACCCGGTTTGGAAGCCGGAACTTCTCTACACACTCGGTTATCAAGCCAACCGACAACTCTCACAAAATCTCACAATGTACATACACAAGCTACAACCTCAAGTGTTGGTCCTCACGTATCGACTCCCTCAAGTGATCGGAATTATCACCTCTCACTAGGCCACCGACGCCACTCCTCTCGGTATCGACTCTGTCCTCACCACACAGACGCCACTCCTCTCGGTATCGACTCTGTCCTCACCACACACTCCTCTCGGTGTACAAGTGTATTACAAGTGATCTCACAAAAGCACAATATAATAATGGTTGTTCTCTACACTTGACGAGAACTCAATTAAGCTTACTCTTACTAAATCACACACCACTACTCAACAATATATTATATGAGATATAACAAGCTCAATAAGGGGTGTGATAAAATCTAACTCAATAGGAACTAGCAATAAGATTAACAAAAATAAATTCTAGAAAGTTGAGTTAGGAAAACTTCTCTACAAAGAGAGGATGATTGGATATTGAGGATGATCTCCTCAACAAATGATGTAAGATCCTCTTTGTAACGCAAACTCTTTTTCAAACCAAAACAAGGCTTAAACACCTCTTAAACACAAACTAAACTCTTTCAAAACTTGATTAAGGAATCTTCTTGGTTATATAAGAGTTCAGAGCATATGGGTATATATAGCATCTCAATACATCAACTAAAACCCAAAGAAAAAGACCAAAAAGCCACAAACACACAAAACAGAAAACTAGCCGTTACTGTGCAACGGCTCTCTGATAAGTCGACTTATGAGTCGACTCATGAGTCGACTAATGAGTCGGGTTATATGATTCAACCCAGCAGAAGAAAAATCACAACTCCGTTGCACTTCGTGAGTTGACTTATGAGTCGACTAAACATGCACAAACCAGATTTGCACAGGAAAACTGAACTTTAAACCATGTTTTAAAATATCAATTAAATTCCAAAAATTGTAAAATTTGGGGAATAGTTTATAAACATATAAATGAGCATGTTTCAAAAGAAATTTTACAAATGTGATTCTCCGTTTGTAAAATCTCTTAGTTTTGCAAAAGCAAGTAAAACGAGTGTATAATATTCTTAGTTTTGGACAATTAAGATAAACAAGGATATGAAACCTTTTCAAAAGAATTTATAGACTAAACAAAAGTTGTATAAAGTAAATTTTAAGTCTATACACTAATATCTCAGTATATTGTCAAAATCACATTAAAACCAAATGTGTGTGTTATGTGGATATTGAGCTTGAGATATATTCACACAATATAAAGTCCTATTCTAGTTGTACCAAGTTGATATGCATGAGAAGCTAAATCTTGGATCTAACTTGAATTGAATGAGCTTCGTTATAAATGTGGCTCTTGAGTTACTCAACCTGGGACAAAACAGATACTGAAAAACATATTATAAATTGTTTGCAAAATCATCAAAACAAGATTCAAAAGTAGGCTCATATACATGAGTCCTAACAAAGTGAATATCATCTAAGACATAATATTTGGGTCAACATGCCCTTATACAAAATTGAACAACTGAAAACTGAAGAGATATAAAATACATCGTTCAATGGAAAAAAAAAAGGAAATACTACAAAAGTAAACTAAGACCATCAACTAAGAAGAGATAACTAAACTTTGGTCTATTCTTCAACTTTATCTACAAGGCACTCCTGTTGAGAATATCCTAGCTCTGGCACATCTCCAAGCTGGACCTGTCCTTCCTCTAAGTCTGACGTACATCAGAGAAAATAGGTGTATGTCAGCGTGCATGGCACACGGCAAAACCCCACAATAGAAAAGAACGAACGAAAGCCCAATGCGAAAAACGATACAACAACAAAAATGACAAAGAAACGTGCAACTGGAAATCCAACAAAATCAACATAATGCAAATTCACTACTAAAACATGATAAACGTAAAGCTAACTGCATACGGTAACCGGGTCGAATACTAGCCATCCTAAAAACTCACTAGTCGACATCTAAAATAGGTCAAGGTTCGCATTTCCAGAAAACTAAATGTTCACAATCCTCTACACGCATCCAATACCGCGAAATGATTCGGTAAGAGGACTACACGAAATCCGTTTTCAGCCTGGTCCGAACTCAAACAAAACTTGGGTGACTAAACGATTTCACTGGCCACGTGCAAAACGATTCACTGGCCCAAAAGACTAACCCCAGTACGAAACAGTTCACTGTTATGAGCCTAGAAGATAATCAACAATCGTATGTGATCATGCGAACTAAGACTTTCCCACCCCAACTCTTCTCGTTTTCTAAGTCAACAATCATAATCCACACTAAAACTCTGGTTCACCTCCTAAATTTAGTCAACGCACCCACACATGTCACTAAGTCTGTTCATGACGCACGAGGCCAATAAGTCATGAACTACTAATGGTTATCAAACACAATAAGAAATAATAAATAGGCTAACTGATTCTATGCAATAACATTATGACATGTCAAATACAGTAAAATATGATCGTACAACATTAAATATAATTGTGAACAGTAAAATATGCATGCAATCCGGTTTTATTAATATCTTGTTATTTGAACTTCTAAACTACTCATAAAAATTATCAGCAGCTAAGTAACATCAAATATAACTAAAGTCAAAAAGGAAATTAAAATCCGTAATTGTTTTACACATGAAATGTCGTAATCTACAACCATCAAACACAAGATTATAAATTAATTTAATTCAAAATAAATAATTATTTTTTTGAAATAAAGCGGCGTTGTGGATCTGACGTTGGGTGTGGGTCGGAGCAGACAACGGGTGGCAGAGCAGGTAGAGCTCAGGGGAGAACGAGTCGAGGCGCTCGTCGCTGGTCCGGCTATCGGGGCTGACCGCGGAGGAAGGAGCGTCGGTTTGGGCAGTGAATGGGGTGCGCGGAGTAGATGAGGCTGTCGTGAAGAGATGGCAGGTCGACGCGCGAGTGTCAGGTGATTTGGTGGAAGAGGTGGTCCGGTCGGGTGCCTTTGCGGCGTGGTGCTCGGGAGGGGGAGTAGGTGGTGGGGTTGCACGGTGAAGTGAAGGTTACGGGAGGACGTATTGGCTGGCCCGTGGTTGTCAGGTCGTGACAATATGTGCGGGGATGGGTGTGCGGCGCGAAGCGAGGCTGGAGCGGCCGGAGCGGTGCGAGGGCCGTTAAGGCCGGAGATGAGGGATGTAGTGGTCTGCAGTGTTTTTGAGAGGAGGGATGTGAAACGAAGAAGAGAGAAAGAGGGTGTTGCCGAAGGTGAGAGAAGAGGTGCAGGCTTGAGGTTTGGAAATTTAGAAGAAGAGGTCTGAGAAGGGTCGAAGAGAGGAAATGTACGCGTAAAACGAGACGAGGAGGAGATGTCACAAGTATATATTAGATGTTGGATTAGGGTTTGGGAAAATTTAAGATTTAATTAATAAATAATTATAAATAATTAAGGAAAAAGAGAAATAATTAGGGAATAATTCTTATAATTAATAACAATACTAATAATAACAATATCAATATTAAAATAGTTATTAATTTAAAAGTTTTCACAGCAACACGTTAATTTATAATTATCAAATTCATTAAATAAATATAAAATTGGATTTTTAAATCGTAGAAAATTCTAGAAAATCGAGAAAATACAAATACTCTTTTGTAAATAATAATTTAATATTTTAAAATACCAAAAAAATTATGTTAACTAGTATCGAAATTCATGGTCATTACAAATATAATAGTAATTTTATTATATTTTATTAATTTGATATAATATATAGCAATCTAATATATATTATATTTTACTTTATAACTTTTTTATTTTATTATATTTTTATCAATACAATATAACATATTAATGTACGCTATTAAATTAATATGTTATTATATATTAAAATATAATATAATATAATATATTTTATTAAACATATTTGAATATATTATACTAATTTATTAAACAAAGACTAAAATATTTTAATATTAAAATATGATTTATAATATAATACATTATACTTAACATAATTTAATATATTATATTAATATTGTGATAAAAAATATAGTACATTAATATTTATACAATATAATAATAATAATAGATGAGTATTATGTCGGTAACAATAATCATTTATTAATATTAAATTAAATTAAATATATATATTTTAATAAAAATATATATTATAATATCTAATTGATAATTTAAGACTTTATTTATAATTTAATATAATACTTTAACGTTTAACATAACATTAATTTATTGTATTATACAAATTGATTTATATTGTTTAATTATATTTATATTATTTATCTTAGTAATATTATTTGTGTCTATACTATTTAGCTTAATATATTTATTAAAATATTAATGTTCTTATTATAATACTTATAGCTCATTTAAATAGTAAGTAATAAATTTTATTTTATGCATTTATATTATACTATTTTTTATTAATATATAACATATTAATATAAAATATTAAATTAATATAACATTGTTTACAAAATAGATTATAAAATAATATATTTTATTAAACATATATTAATGTATTATATGAATATATTAAACATATTTTAAAAATTGCAAATTAAATTATTATTTATATTATAATATAATATATTTTATTTAATACAATTCAATATAGTATATTATTATTTATACAATATAATAATATATAATATATTAAGCATCTATTATTAATAAATTATCATTTATAATACTATAAATTATATTTAGCTATTAAACTAACATCCTACCCTAACTCAAAACTCCATGCCAAACGCAAAACACCTAAAATCTGTTTCAAATAAAGGTGGTGTTTGTTGTTTTTGGCTATTTTTTACCATAAAAATATCATGGTTTCCAAACACATGGTGCTTTTATTTTGACAAAAACATCAGGAAAATGGAGGAAACATCATGGCTCCCAAATGCACCCGTACTTGTTGATTCTTTGATCAGTGCTGTTGAAAAAAGTCGAAGGCCTCAATTCCACTGCTTTCATTTGCTTCTACACCACCGTGGGAGGCAGGCCCTGAGTTCCCAGTTTTTTTTCTTTTCTTTTTTTTTTAAATTAACCGTATTCAGATGTGAATATATCTCTCCTTCTTGCAACTTGTTAACACCGTTATCAGCTTATATATATGGGCATTGCTACAGGGACCCTTAAATAAGGGGACCCCAATGGGACAGGTGAGGTGTCAGCACCTGGGGGTGCGATTTACTGTTCATGAACAGTAAATCGCACCCCCAGGTGCTGACACCTCACCTGTCCCATTGGGGTCCCCTTATTTGGGGTCCCTTGGGCATTTTTCTATATATATTTGTACATGTGCTATAGCTATTTGGGTACTTAGTTTCTCATAACTTATCCAAAATGGGGGGAAAAACAAAGGTGCTTTCACCTAAATTTGAACTTGGGTAAATTACTAAACCCCCAATAACTTTCAAAATCACACAAAACCCCTATTAGTTTTGCAAAAAAACACAATATTGTTTTGGTAATTTACAATATATACTCAATAACTTTCAAAATGTCTTCTATGTTGTTTTTTGGTTTCTAATTTATGTGGTTATCTGCAAAATGCAGAAACTACATGGGGATTTTCTGTAAAACGCAAAAGCTATTGGGGGTTTAGTGTGATTTTGAAAGTTATTGGGGTTTATAAACTACAAAAAACTCAAAGTTGATATCATGACAGTGCTTCTGAACTCAAACATCTCCTCTGAAAATGTTGCCTGGATCCATTCATTGTAGAGCATGCACAGACGTGCACGGATGCTGGATATGGAATGACAGGTTCAGATCTCCACTGAGATTGCTGGAATCTGTTCACATATATAGGGCTATTGTTTCCTATTTTCAGTTTCTTGGCTATAGCTCTGTTTTTTGAGTTTTAGCTACTCTTTTTCTGGTATATCTCACATTGAGATCATTGATGTAAATACAACTTTCATATTTGGAGATGAAATAAAAATTTTCATTTACCAAAAAAAAAAAAAACTCAAAGTTCTTAGGGGTTTAATAAAATTACCCATTGAACTTTGTGCTAACTTTTCTTCGAAATTAGGAGGTTCGGACTCACTTGTGTCTTGGCTTCAAGAACCAGCTAGTCATTTGAACCCTTCTAGTAATTCTAACTCTTGCTTGTCTTATCCCATGCGGATCACAAGAATACTTTCCGGTTTCATTTCTTCTAGTATCACTACAAGAAATTACATCTTTAACGAAGGGATTTCCCTTCGTTAAGAGCTGAAAACCTTCGTTATTATATGCTAACGACGGGAAAAAATCCCTTCGTCACCCGTTGTTGAAGCCCTCTTCGCTAAAGGGTCACGAAGGGATATACTACCCGTCGTTATAGAGTCTATAACGACGAAACATATTATCGTCATTAATATTTATGATGGTAATTATCACCGTCGTTACCATCAGTAACGGGGATATTTTCCCGTCGTTACCATCAGTGACGGGATATTTTCCCGTCGTTACCATCAGTGACAGGATATTTTTCCATCGTTACCATTAGTTACGGGGATATTTTTCCGTTGTTAAAGACTAATTAATACCGGTTGGATACCGTCGTAAAAGTCCACATAATAGGTAATTAGTAACCCATCAACGACGGTGCTTTCCCTTCGTTGATGAACAAAATACGGTTTATAAAACCGTCATTGTAGATTACAAATTTCTAATATACATTAATAATAAAATTTTCATTCATAGGCAACTATCATATTATTCTCAACCAGACACTAAGATTCACAACAAAAACATATTAAAAATACCCAATAATGAATAAGAGGTAAAATAAAAATTCCATTCATTAATAACATCAATAAATAAAATTCCATCATTCTCAAATATTCAATACTAATAATAAGAGTTAATATCGTAATTGTTCCAAAGAAAAATACATGAAACTATCTAAAATAAATTAAAATAAAAGTTTGGGGAAGACACATCTCTGACACCTCTAATCATCGTCAAAAGAAGACTCGAGCTACCCCCTTCTAATCTTGCATGGATAGCCTGAAAAATTTTAAAAAAATCACATAATTAAGAAATATCAATTAAGCAAATATCATCTTATTAAGTAAAAAATCATATTTTTTAGTGCAAGTAGTCAATCATAAAAGTATATAAGAGATTTTATAAAAAATAATTACCTAGTCCTGCACATGTTCTTGAGTTTGAGGAGTCAATTTAAGTGATTGCCTAAAAAAAAGTTCTTGCATAGCTTTCACTTGTGACTCCAACTCAGACATCCTTTGTTGTTGTTGCTCTTGCTCATCTAAGCGTTGTTGAAGCATCTGGTTCTTTCTTTTTTCTTCTATAATCCGTGCTTCCAGATCAGATCGACTAGGGAGCGGTCCTCTCAAATCTTTTAAAGTAGTCCCGCCACCAAATACAGTAATGTGACCATAAGATTGCTTCCCCCAGATTTTTTCAACTATCTCAATGTCAGAAAGTGAAGGGTTTGCTTGTTTGACTTGAACAATTTCATCCTATAAAAATTAAATTCATATGTTAGTACTATATAATGCATCATTATCAAACTTAAACACATATTCTACTTACATATTTATCTTGATCCCTATTTTCTAGTGTTTCATTAGCTTTCTTTCGAGTTTCATGAAACATTTTTACCACATCAGGTGGATTTCCTGACTTGCCACCCTTATTCAAATATTAAATAAAAATGAGTACAACATCAAACTAAAAAATAAAGTAGTTATAAATAAATAGGAAATTAGTTTTGAATGTATACCAATTCCCATGCAATTTGTCTAAAGGGTTTGCTGCCCGTGTGGTGGAGCATCTTTCTTTTGCCTCTGTTAAGTGTATTTTGTTAGCTTGCTTTTTATACATCAAGATTAAAAGATAATTTTAACAATCCAACAATATACATGAAAGAAATTAATTAATAAAATTAGGAGATTAATACCTGGAATTTTGAAGAAAAATAATGTTCCTTAACTAGCCAATCCCAGTCATCAACACTCACTTCTATAGGTTTATTTCTAAGTGCAACTTGCAATGAATTTTCTTTCACATATTTTCTGTGCATGTCACCACGCCACTTATTCCACAAATCGCGCAAGTATCTCATTACTGACTCTCTCTTTTGCTCCATGTCATCAGCATCAAATTTATCCTATATCAAATTTGAATCAAAATTTAATTTATAAGAATTAAAAACCAATTGCAAAAAATTAATTTTTAATGTACCTTAATGGATGCCCACATATGATCTTTATTTTGTTGTGATATTTTGGCCAAATTCTCAACAGCTATTGGGCAAATATTTCTATCACGAATAATAATTCCAAGATATCGTAAAAATTCTGGCTCAATAGCTCTATTCTGATAAAAAGTAATGATCTTTTTCTTCCCATGTGACAAATTATTCAACTTTAGACACTTATTATTACCACGAGGTGGATTTTTCTTCTTATGAGAATTATCAGCTGCATACATCATATCATATGTTAGAAACAAGATATAGGTAAAAAGAAATTGATAAAAATATTACTTCTTGTAATTAATAAAGAATATACCTTCTTGTCGAGATTCATTTAGTATTACATCATCACTTTACACCCGATGATTATTTGATTCTGCAAAAATTAGGCAATTATTAATCCAATCATAAAAAATAAATTGAAAGATAAAAAAGAAATAATAATAAATTTTAAGTCTCATCATCCTGCAGAATCATCATTCTCTTCATTGTTAGTATTTGCACTTCTCCTGCAATTTTGTGCAAAATTCTCCTCTTCAAAGTTTTCTGAATCAGCACTAAAATTTGTACCCATATTTTGATCTTGTATTGGATTTTGAATATTCAAGTTCTTGTCATGACAAGTACGGAGTTGTTCCCTTCTTAATGAATTTTCTGCAAGTGCTTGAAGTCGCTTCCTAATTAATGACCTGGGTGCTAAAAATTGTGCTCTTTTGCTTTTGGAAGTGACTTCTTGAGTTTTCATTTTTCTGCTATGAATAGGAATTTAAGTATCATACATTATGTATACAACAAATGTCAAAAGAGAAATGAATAAAAGAAAAAGAAATCCCTAAGGACAAGCATAATAATAAATACATAATACACTAATGTAGAAGCACTTGCTGCAATGTCAAAGCCACATCCAAAATATGAAGAAAAGAACATCATATGTCTAAAAAAGGAATAGTTATAGTGAAGATACAACTTAAATTTTATCTCAATAACACAATATCATTTGTGTTCTATTCTTTAATTAAAGCGTTCTAATTCTCTGCTTGAGTCTTTTTCCTCTTTTTTGAAGTTAAGACCGAATTTACAGTAATAATTGGATCAATATCACTCCTCAAATTGATATAATCATCTTCCAATGATGTTGATGCAATAGCCTGAGCATCAAATGATTCATCTTGCAAATAAGCTTCAACTCCATCGTCTGTTATCTCACAATCATCTGTATCTGGTGACATATCATAGGAATCACGGGGTTATGCTTTAAGAACTACATGCCAACCTTCATTGGCAATATTCTCAACATAAAAAACTTGTGATGCTTGGCCAGCAAGTATAAAGTGGTCATTCGTCTTTAGCAAGTGTCGGCAGTTAATACTGATAAATTCATATTTGTCTTCTTTCAAAGCGGTCCCTTTTCCTTTGTCGTGCACATCCCACCATTTACAACGAAATAGAACAACCTTTCTTCTACCAGGATACTCTAATTCGACAACTTCAACCAAAGCACCATAATAATCTATATCTCCACCATCACCAGCATCACCAACAACTGCAACCCCGCAATTTTGAGTTGACAAACAATTATCTCGACTTTCTGTATGAAATCGATGTCCATTTATGACAAATCCAGTAAAACATTTAACAATCTTACTTGGACCATGAGATAATGAAAGTAAGTCATCATCTTCTCGATAACTCTGATAAACCTAAATAAAACCAAAATATGATCAAGTCATGGAACATGTAATAAAATGAACCAATCAAGATATTAAAAAATAAGGCAAGATATGTACGTACTAGAGCTTGGAACCACTCAATAAAGTTCTTATCCCAATCTTTATCATCATAGTGATTTGTGGGTTCTCTCACGAATTCATTGTAGTCCCTACATTAAAATATCATAAATATGATTAACGTTGACTAACTATAGTAAATTTATTAGTAGAATCTTAAACTTTAGTGACTTACTCAATGTGTGGTTGCACTTCATCACAGTTCTTTAGAACATAAATATGAGCTTGCAACCACTCACGTTCATCAAGGTAGCGGGTGGTGGCAGCACCCAATGCCCGCCCACTATGTCTGAAAATAGATAGTTGTGCTTCATTACATTCTCTATTGTCATCTTCATAATTTCTTTCAAGGCGATTAAACTTTGTCTCGAAGCCTTTTAGATATCTTGAGCAAAGTGTCATGCATTCATCTGCTATATATCCTTCAGCAATTGACCCTTCTGGACGTGCCCTATTTCTGATATATGACTTATAAGTATAAAGCTGACGCTCCACTAGGTACATCCATCAAAATCGAACAGGCCCTCCAAGTATGGCTTCAGATGCTAAATAAACTACTAAATGTAGCATAACATCAAAAATTGAAGGTGGAAAAATCTTCTTAAGCTTACATAACGTAAGTGGAATCTGCTCATCAATTTGCTTTAGTTCATCTACCCTTAATGTCTTGGCACATAATATAGTGAAGAATATGGAAAGTTCAATAATTGGTTCACACACTTTTGTAGGAAGAAGGCCACGAATCGATACAGGAATCAAGCGCTGCAAAAGAACGTGACAGTCATGACTCTTTAACCCCAAAATATTACGCTCTTTAAGGTTTACACATTGAGAAATATTTGATGAAAATCCATCTGGAACTTTTAACTCCTTTAGAAATCGACAAAATTTTCTTTGCTCTTCTTGGGATAAACTATAACAAGCTGCTGGCATCACAAGTTTATCTCCTCTCTGGATTGGATGTAACTTCGGTTTTAAACTCATTGCTTGTAAATCAAGACGGGCTTTGATATTATCCTTTGTCTTTCCTTTAATGTTCATGATTGTTCCCAGCAGACTATCACAAATATTCTTCTCAATATGCATGACATCTAAATTATGTCGCAATAAGAGAGTTCTCCAATATGACAAATCAAAAAAATAGTTTTTTTATTCCAATTATCTCCCCGTCTTTCGGGTGATATTTTAATTTTCTTCTCTAGATGATTGGTCAAGGTGATCCCTATAAGATCTTCCACCTGCTTAAGGATGTCATCTCCGATCAGCTTCAGCGCTGCATACCCTCTCTCCCTAGTGCCATCAAATGATTTCTTATCCTTTCTCCAACTGTGATTTTCATCAAGATAGCGACGATGCCCCATATAACTCTGCTTGCTTCCATATTTTAACCTGATAGAGTGAGTGTGCTTATTACAACAAGGACATGCTAATTTCCCCTTAGTGCTCCATCCAGATAAATTTGCATAAGCAGGAAAATCATTAATAGTCCAAATTAGTGCTGCACGTAAAATAAAATTCTGTCTCAGAGATACATCATATGTTCGAACGCCTGAGGCCCACAACTCCTTTAGTTCTTCTATCAATGGTTGTAAGTAGGTGTCAATAGCATCTCCAGGACCAGTTAGACCAGGAATGAGCATAGATAAAATAAAATTGGATTGCTTCATCACATCCTTGGTGGTAAGTTATATGGTACAAGTAAAACAGGCCATATGCTATAAGAAACTTTTGAATTTGTGAAAGGCTGGAAACCATCACTTGCAAGACCGAGCCTAACATTTCAGGGCTCTTCGGCAAAGCTTTCATGTAGCTCATTAACATTTCAGGGCTCTTCGGCAAAGCTTTCATGTAGCTCATTAAAGTTTTTCCAAGCCTTAGAGTCAGTTGGATGCCTCATCACTCCGTCCTCAACTTGTCTTTTATGGTGCCATCTCATATCAGAAGCTGTCTTCGAAGACATTTAAAGCCTTTGCAATCGTGGCTTAAGAGGAAAATATCGCAATGTCTTTTGTGGTATTTTGTTACCATTTGCCTTTCATTTGATCTCTTTTCCATGTTTATCAAGTTTCTATCTAGAAGCACCACATCTCTGACACGTATCAAGACCTTCTTCACTTTTCCAAAACAGCATGCAAGAGAATGGACACGAATCAATTTTTTCATTTGATAGGCCAAGGTCTCGGATTAATTTTTTGGCCTTGTCATACGAATTAGGCAGTGTTGATTCCCCTGGCAATAGCTCCTCATTCAAAAACTGAGGCAACATTGAGAATGATTTATTACTCCACCTATTTAGGCTCTTTATGTGAAGAAGTTTCACTAAAGCAGATAACTTTGAACATTTAGAGCCTTCATACAAAGGTTTCTCGGAGTTACCTAAAAGACTGTAGAATTGTTTTGCATGTCCATCTGGTTCCTGCTCAAGAATATCCTAACTCGTCGTAGCATCAGGTGCAACAACGCCAGTTGAATTATGAAATAAATCTCCAATCATTTCTTGCATTTCATTGTCACTCTGGCTTTCTTCTGTCATTTCTTCTTGTTCTTCATCAAACTCCGAAATGGACTCACCTTGTCTTTCGCCGTGATGACACCAAAATCTATAGTTTTTAATAATTCCATGAACAATCAAGGGGGTCTTTACCGACTCATGATTACCAGACTTCACATTGCTGCATTTAACACATGGACATCGAATTTCAAAGTCTTCATCCTTTTCAAGAAAACTATCCAACAGCTTCTCATATGCATAGTCTAAAAACTTATCAACCCCTTCTTTATATTTTGTATCAAGTCTATCATCATCTACTAGGTCCATCCAATCTTTATTCGGCGCCATTTCAAGCAACGTACTAAAATTTCCTGAAAAATATTTCAACCTCTTCAAAAACTAAACACAAAGAAATGCTTAATTTTATGTAAAGACTCATATGTTCAGATATATGGTCATTCTAATGCAAAGAAGTTAACCTATGTATGGTGTCATTCAGAAAGTACTTATTTATGCAATTATTGGTCAACATGGAACATATATAAAAACACTCTCACAATGTTGGAATTGGTGTAATGCATGCATAAACAAAACATAGTCAATAAGGCATCATGCAAGATTGTAAATAACATTAATTCACATGTCTTTATCTCAAGTTCTTAATTAATTTGGTATGAAAATACATGCGCTCTACAATAGCAAACCTTATTTCACATGATTAAATGTTACCATATAACAAATTAGTAAATAAAACAAATTAGTAAAAAAACTCATTTTCCTTACAAAGCACATGTGACGTAGGAATTATGATTATAACTAATAAAATATTCTGTTAATGGAAAGTGGCATGTCAAAGCACATGTGACGTAGGAATTATGATTATAACTAATAAAATATTCTGTTAATGGAAAGTGGCATGTCCAAGCTTGACAAGTACGTCTGAATAGCTAAAGAAATAATCATTTGAAATTCATGTAATTAAAGTGGCATGTCCAAGTTTTTAAAAATTGCACCAAACAAAAACTATAGGGTACCTTAAGTATAGCGTACTTTATGGCATAAGTGCATAAGTGCAAATACTATAATTTTTAAAACCATAGGGTACTTTAAGTATAATGTACTTTATGGCATAAGTGCAAATACTATAATTTTTATACGTTGGTATAGCTTCTTATATGTTAACCTTCTGTGTATTACATCGTCGAACAACCATGATCACAAATATGTGTATTATGAATATGTGTCACCAGTTTTCCCCAGGACTAAGGTTTAATTCGAGGAGAATATTTGTTAGATGGGTTTTGATGGCCTACCTACTTTTGCCCTATAAGACTGAAAGCAGCATCAATAGTTTATAGTTAATTGTTTTCAAATAACCTAATAAGACTAAAAGAAGCATCAGCAATTTACATTAGTAGACGTACATCCTCCAACCCCATTTTACATTGCCATTCCTCAAAAAGAAAAGAATGCAATTTTATGTCATTTGGTATAAAAATCGTCCACACAATACCATGTAGAGAAATTTGATATATAGGACATTTGTTAGATGGGTTTTGCGGAAGCTTCAAGATTAAAACGTCGCCTTCTATGCATACCTTGACATATAAAAATGAACATAACAAAGTTATTATCTTCTTATTCTATAGTTCCTTCCAATATATCTTATAAATTTTATATTATAATTAAATTGAAAATAATGAAGATATATGCTGAAAAAACTTATAAATTTTATATTATAATTAAATTGAAAATAATGAAGATATATGCTGAAAAAAATTATAGGCACAAATTAAACAATAGAAACCTCAACCTAAATCTAACTTTCTTACAAACTAATAAGAGAAGTCTTCTTAGCTAGATTAGTATAATAGCTTTGGCAATTTCTTTTTCTTGTTTTGCTTGGTCATCAAATATCTTCATTTATATAACGCCGTCACCCCAAATGTTTGGGTTTATCTTTAAGCTCGTTTCTTCTCCTGATTCTTCAAATAATTATGCGCCGTCACCCCAAATGTTTGGGTTTATCTTTAAGCTCGTTTCTTCTCCTGATTCTTCAAATAATTATGTTATATAGTCAGGTATCATATAAAATCTACATTATTACTTACTAATAAATATTTAAGGGACTAATATACAATTTTTAAATTTTATGAGTCTAATATACAAATATTGAAGATTATGATTGAGTTAGGAGTTAACCCGATCTTGGTCAGAATTTTTTAATTGAAAACTAATAGAGACCATTTAATAAGACCCTATAGGATTTAAGGGACTAATATATAATTTTAAAATTTTAAGAGTCTAATATACAATTATTGAAGATTGTAAGGGACTAATATCTAAAAAAAACCTTTTCTTTTATGGGGACACATACACAATGAGATTAGATGACGTCTCCCCTTTACATTAATGTATAATGTACATGTCTTAAAAAGTTTTACATCAGCAAATATTAGAAAATGTAATAGATTTTAATTACTTCAAAATATTAAACGTATAGAGATCTCTTAATGCATGAGTGGAACAATTCCAGTGGATGATCTATTACATTCATCATTGTCTACTTATCCTAAAACATCTATAAATAAAACTTGAGTGAAAATTATAGAGAAATATAGGGTACTTGAATGCAATTACACAAAAGTGCAAAGTAGGATAAAGTATAGGGAACTTGAGTGAAAATTTACCAAACAATAAATCAAGGGCGACGACGTTGCTGGGGCGACGACGTGGCGGGCGACGACGTTGTTGGGGCGACGCCGACGACGAGGGGAAGAGGTTGGTCGGACGACGACGTTGCTGGGGACGAACGACGACGAGGTTGCTGGAGCAAACGCGTTGGCAGGGGGCGAACGATGACGACGTTGCTGGAGGAAACGCGCTGGCAGGGGACGAACGACGACGACGTTGCTGGAGCAAAAGCGCTGGCAGGGGGCAAACGACGACGACATTGCTGGAGGGCAGTGGGCCGAACGGCGACGACGTTGCTGGAGGGCAGAGGGCGGCTAGGGCAGGGACGGGTTTCGTTGAAGGAGAATTATTAAAAAGAGATGATGAACAGTTAAGTTTTAATTAATCTAGGGCTTATTCAAATATATATAGGTGCGGTTAGAGGGTGATTTGGGTTTCGGGTTATTCATATTAATTTTGATTACTAATCCTATTATGATCAGGAGTTATGATTAATGAAGGTAATGGACCCCTTCGTTTCTAAGGAGACCCAATAACGACGGTATTAGGATTAAATTAATAAAGGGATTTGAAAACCGTTGTAGGCATATAAAATTGCTTATAGGTCCCTTTGCACGGTTCAACACAAACTAATGAACCATCAGGCGACGTATCTAAGCACGAACGTCAGTCCACAACACCGAAGCCAAGTGACATGTAACGAAGTGGATTAACAAGGCTACGAAGCTGACGAACCGCACGTGAACGACGGAATGAATCCACTCGCGTGCGGAATCAAATCAACGGTCCAGAGAGTCAACGAGTCATCCAACCATATAACGGATTCGAACTCAGACACCAAAGCCGATTTACTGCCTAATCGGGATCCAGACTTCCAAATCAGGAATCAAGTCAACGAATCGATTTCAGACCAATCAACCGCATCACCGAATCACGGACGAAGCGGATACAAGAACCGAAACAACCGAACGACGGACGCAAAGCCCGGAGTGGCTCGGCCAAGGCCGAACCACCCTGGGGTGGCTCGGCCAAAGCCGAGCCACCTTGGGGTGGCTCGGCCAAGGCCGAGCCACCCTAGGGTGGCTCGGTGGCCGAGCCACCTCAGGGTGGCTCGGCCAAGGCCGAGCCACCCTAGGAGATCTGTGCCAAATGCACAGATCTGGTTGCCTATAAATAGGCGGGGTCATTCATCATTTTGGAGGACTTTTGGAAGAACTTTTGGAGAGCCGAAACTCTGCCGGATTGAGACCTCATCTTGGAGTTTTTGAAGGCTTGAAGACTTGGACGTTCGGATCTGATTCTCGGCGAGCACCCGCATCACAAAAAAGGCAGGAGTTCGAGGGGATCAAGATCTCAGATCTACGCTGTTACACTCCGGATCTAAGCTTGGTCTTAGATCCCGAGACTTGGACGATTGTTTCCTTGGTGAATCAATCCTCCCCGGCTATTATTTCATTTGTGAAATAATACCCGTTATACTGCGTAGATCTGTCCGGATCTAGATCGCGCGGTGGTCCACGGCAAACAACCCCGGCGCAGGCAAACAACCCACCAAAGCGAGTGACCGAATAACAGGAGCTCGCGATTTGTTCGACGAAAGAGAAAAAGTTGTAATTTTTTAACAACCCCGGCGCAGGCAAACAACCCACCAAAGCGAGTGACCGAATAACAGGAGCTCGGATCTGTTCACAAGGAGAAAAAGTTGTAATTTTTAATTTTCTTTATTTTTGATTTTCATTGTAACCGGATCTAAAAAAAGACCGGATCTTCTGTAACCGAAAAACTGTTATTCAAGATAGCAATGACATCAATGAAGAAAGCAACGATTTTCCCCACGAACAACGGGTTCCGAAGCCTGACACTTTCTTTTGGTTCTCCGACTCTTCCGGGATTTTTGTTTTCCACCGTTTTGCGTGTTTGACCGTCTTTTGGACTTGCATGCTTCATCGCGGGATTGACTATCGAACGCGCGTTGGTTGATATACGTGCGTGTTGATTGATGCACACGTGTTGACCGACGCGCACGAATTGATTGATGCGCGAACTGATTGACATGCACGCGTTGATTGATGCGCGCGTGTTGATTGACGCTCGCGAATTGATTGACGCGCATGTGTTGATTGATGCGTGCGTGCCACTTGGTTCGTCGTTTTGCTTCATGCGCTTGTCGACGACAGATAATCCTCTTAGACTTGGATAATGACGTTCATCGTCTTCTCTCCATCTTGAGCTGTGTGCGGACACCCCTAGGCATTTTTAGACGCCTACAGATACCTGACATTGATATGCTTGCTACGAGCATGATGAACTTGATTCTTAGCCAAATAAATCGCACTTTGACTATCGCACCACAAGTTCACACAACTCTGCTCAACCCCCAAATCATCTAGAAGACCCCACAACCACAATGCTTCCTTCACTCCCTCTGCCATGGCCATGTACTTAGCCTCTATAGTAGAAAGTACCACTATAGCCTGTAATATCGATCGCCAACTACCGTCTGCAGTCCGGAACCATAGAGCGAGCAACTTATGGTAGGATTCGGACAAGACGCCCTTCAGAAGATGAAGAATCTGATGCCGGCTCCGCGGTGGCATCAGATAATACAGTATCCAGCGAGGGACAACCCCGCGAGGCCCTGATGATAAGTGCGGAGCAGATGGCCAAGATGCTTGAAGACGCTTTGGCTAAGCAGAAAGAAAGTTTCAAATTTGAGATGGAGATGGCCATGCAGCAGATGAGAGAAATGCATGACCAACAGATCCAAGCATTGGCGAACCAACAAGGCGAGCAGAATCATCGTAACCCGATTAATGTGGAAGATGAGGATACAAATGCTCGTAACACCAATGATCCTCCCGTCAACGCAGGGGGTGGTAATGAGAATGCTGGCGAAGAAACCGGCGAAAACCTGAAGATCAAGAACCTCGAGAGCAAAATCAACACACTAATTTCCGCTCAAGAGATGAAGAAAACAGGCATTCCTTGCCCATACCCAAGAGAATGGGAATCGATCCCATATCCGGCGAAGTTTAATCTAATTAACTTCACGCCGTTTAATGGGATGGGTTCACCTACCCAGCATTTGATTTACTTCAAATCGCATTTGGGGGTGATCTCTGGTAATGAGCCTCTGATGGTGCGGTCATTCGTCGGCACTCTTCGCGGAGCCGCCTTCGATTGGTATCGCCGCCTCAAGCCAGGCAGCGTGAACAGCTGGGATGACATGGAGACCAAGTTCCTGGCCAACTTCTTCGACGACGACACCGAGATATCTATCGGATCGTTGCTCGATGAGAAGCAGAAAGACGGAGAGTTAGTCGACACCTTCGTCAAAAGGTTCCGGAACAAGGCGATGAATTGCCGGGACCCGATCACCGAGGAATTCATCCTCCAGACCTGCCACAACAACCTCGCGTTGGACGTGCTGGAAGCAATGGGGACAGCACCATCCAAGACATGGAAGGACTTGAAAGTCCGGGGAGAGCAAGCTGAGCGATTCCTCAAGAGGAAGAAGGCAGAAAGAGGCCAACCGGCGACAAGTGCTCCAAAGCAAAACTTTGTCCCACGGGGGAAAGGTAAGGCACATGCTAATGCAGTTGATGCTAATCAAACCTTTCAATTGCAACCTCAGCAACAGCAGCCACAGCAACAAGCCCCACAACAATCTCGAGGGCAATGGCAACAACGGCCTCAGAAGCAGAAATCTTCGGAGCCAAGGTTTCCCAAAGTCTACTCCTTCAAGGATGATGAAGTTCCCGGCATCTTCAAATACTTGTTGGAGAACAATAAAATCCAGCTGCCGGCGATCGTGGATCAAGAGGGGGCTAGCAATGTGACGGATCCAAAGTACTGCGCGTACCACAGAGCGGTCCACCACCCTACGAGATCATGCTACCACCTCAAGGACAAGATCCAGGCGTTAATCGACGTAGGGGTCATAACCCCGAAACCAGCCAAGAATGTGGGGGCAAACGCAGTGTTAATCAGTTTTGGATCGGTGCCTACAACTTGGTTTGAGCCAAAACGCGTCACCAAAGTCGGGATGAAGACGGTGAATGACGATCCGCACGGACAGCGCCAAAAGGGACTTGTGCCGCACACAGCCCCAAATGGCGAAATCCTTTGGGTTCACCCCGATCTGATTGGAGATGAACAATGGGCCGGGTCGTCATCCGGGAGGAAGTCTAAAGGGAAAGGGAAGTCTTGTTATGGAGTCTCTGCCATCCCAGGGAAAGATGACGAAAGAATCCCCACTTTTCCGCTTTCCGAAGAAGAATAAGAAGTTTTTGCGACCCGAAGCGGAAACGAGTATCACTACAACTACCCGCCACCTAGTGAGCAGGGGGTGAACAAACGGAGACCAGCCAAAACTCTCACAGAGATGGGGGCTCTACGACAACCGGTAGATAAACATAAAGAAAAGAGGCCCGAGGAGGTTCAAAATCCGAAGCAATCTCGTTTCAGTCGTCCGATTGGAAAGGATAAACCGGAGAGTTCAAAAACTCCATGCGCCTTCGACATCATGGCTCAGCTAGCTAATATTCCAGCGCGGATAACGCTATATGAGTTGCTGCGGCTGTCTAAAGAAACTAGAGAAGCATTGCAAGAGGCCTTGGCCGATTCAGAAGCATTCCTCACTCGGATCAAACCGGCGCCTGAGGAACTAGAACTGTTAGCTCAACAGTGCAATGTGGCAGCTAAGAACATTCCCTGCATCACCTTCACCAAAGAAGACATGCAGACGAAGAATTCAAACCATGATCGGCCCTTGTATTTTGTCGGGTACATTGGCTCCAGCGAGGTCAACCGAATCCAAGTAGATCCGGGTTCCGCTGTGAGCATTATGCCGCTTCGCCTAATGCATAGGCTTGGCATTCCAGTCAGCAAATTGGCGTCTACAGGCACAGTCATTTACGTATTCAACACCAGCGGGTCAAGACCTTTGGGGAAGATCCGAATAAAATGCCAAATGGGCGATCTGAAGACGGAGGTCACGTGTTACGTAATAGATGCTGAGACATCCTATAATTTACTATTGGGTCGGCCTTGGATCCATAGTAATGTTATAGTTCCCTCCACCTTACATCAGTGTCTGAAATATGTCGACACTGATGGAAGGGTCAGGACGGTGGTCGCAGATAAGCAACCATTCAAAGGGTATGAGAATTACTTCACCGATTCTCTCCTTTATGGTAACGAATCTGACACGGAACCATCGATCCAAGGCACGGACAGCGGAGAAGAAGCTGATTCCGAGGCCGGATTCGATTACAATGGCGGTTTTGTTTTAAATGACATTGTACCCTTTGTAATCAATCTTGACGATGAACAATCGTCAGATGGCGGTTGTAACTGGCAACTTGCCGATATTGAAATAAAAAGGGATTGTATGATAACCCAGATTTATGTATGCCACTCCGATCATCTTATGTAACGAAGAGAAGTCTCCAGCATTCTTTCGGAACAACCCGAATTATTCCTGCCAAGGTAGGGGGACAAAAGGAAGTGATTTATGGTACAGGAGAAAATCTTCCGTTACCAGATCATTCCCTAAGTGAAGATGAAGATGATGACAAACCTGGTCAGCATTTGTCTAAATATAGTCCGGAAGCGCGCAAGCTCATGGAAAAGCAGGGATACGATTTTACACTCGGAGAAGGTTTATACTTCGATCGAGGTCCTCGTAATCCAGCCAAAGCAGTATATGTACCAAAAGGTAAACCTGAGGATTATTATAAATATGGGCGAGGCTTAGGTTATGTTTCATCAGATGACGAATGTGGTTGGCAAATTATCGATCAAATTGCTAACAAAGCCAAGAAGGGATACTCTCCCGATGCTTCAGAGTGGGACTCCGATACAAGTCTGGGAGAAATTTTCAAAACCCTAATGTCAAATATGGCTACAGCCGATCCATCCACCATGGAAGACGACGATCAAATGCCAACATGGGAAGACCCGTGGGTTCACCACAGTACGGTGATAGGTTCGAACAGAGAGAACCACCAACCGAAGATGAAGTAGTCCAAATTAATATGGGCGATGAGGCCAATCCAAAGTCCATATTCATCAGCGGTAGTCTTCCTCCAGATGAGAAGGAGGAATTAATTGCCCTAATCAGAGAATACATTGATGTCTTCGCCTAGAACTACGAAGATATGCCAGGACTCGACCCCAATGTGGCAATGCACCGCCTTGACATCAAACCGGATGCCAAACCTGTCAAACAACAGCAAAGACGGTTTTGTCCGCAAATTATGGAAGCCATTGAGGCAGAGGTTAAGAAGTTGATCGATTCAGGATTTATCCGAGAAGAACAACATCCAGACTGGTTAGCCAACATCGTTCCCGTCATGAAGAAGAATGGTAAAATCAGGATTTGCATCGACTTCAGGAACCTGAATGAAGCATGTCCAAAAGACGATTTTCCTCTCCCAATCACGGATGTCATTATCGACAATACATGTGGATTCGAGAGGATGTCCTTCATGGACGGCTTTTCGGGATATAACCAAATCAAGATGCATCCGGAAGATGAGAAGCATACAACGTTTAGAACACCCCTCGGCGTCTTCTGCTATACGGTGATGCCTTTCGGTCTGAAGAACGCCGGCGCCACATACCAGCGAGCGATGACTAAGATTTTCCAAGAACATCTCAGGAAAACAGTCGAATGCTACGTTGATGATTTGGTTGTGAAAAGCCGCAACAAAGAAGATCACATCAAGGATTTGAAGACGATGTTCGATCTCATGAGGAGTCATCAATTGAAGATGAACCCCACTAAATCATTCCTTGGAATGTCCAGCGGAAAATTTCTTGGGTTCGTCGTCACCACTAAGGGTATACATATCGATCCTGATAAGGTGAAGGCGATACATGAATTGCAGCCCCCGAGGAATCTGAGAGAACTCAGAGGATTGCAAGGGCGTTTAGCTTACATCAGGCGATTCATCTCAAATCTCTCTGGGAAGTGTCAACCTTTCTCTAAGCTAAACAAGAAGGGTGTGTCATTTATTTGGGACGACACCTGTCAAAAGGCACTCGAGGATATCAAGACATATCTGACAAATCCTCCTGTTCTCGTTGCACCAAAATCAGGTAAACCGTTCTTGATTTACATCAAGGCGATGAACCATTCGATAAGTGCTTTGTTAGCACAAGACGATGATAATGGTCACGAACAGGCAGTTTATTATTTAAGTCGGACTTTGGTGGGCGCTGAGTCTCGATATCCGATGATTGAGAAAGAATGTCTCGCGTTGGTGTTTGCAGTGCAAAAGATGCGGCATTACTTAGTGGGACAGACGATCTACGTTATCTCCAACGTTGGACAAGCGATTTGTGATCTTTTGGCGGCGAACCCGACCACAGATGCGGCAGAAGTATATGATGACTTGTCGAATGAAACCCACGAGGTTAACACTACATCGCACCAGCAGGTATGGCAATTATATTTTGATGGTGCTTCAAGAGCAGTTAATAGGGTAATAACCCCGGGATGTCCCACCGTCTCCTCCGGAGTTGGAGTCGTCTTAATCTCCCCGGGAAAGCATGTAATGCCCCGAGCTTATTCATTAACTGATCCGTGTTCCAATAATGTGGCCGAGTACAATGCACTTCTCATTGGACTCAGTTTCGCCAAGGAAGTGGGGGTCGAATATCTCGAAGCTTTTGGGGATTCTCAATTGATAGTCAACCAGGTCCGTGGAGAGTATGAAGTCAGGAACCAAGACCTGATCCCGTACCACCAGGAAGCCATCAAAATGGCAGAATCTTTTGAAGAATTCTTCATTGAATATATCCCTCGTCTCCAGAACGCTTATGCATACGCACTGGCGGCACTAGCGGTATCACTGGCACAGCCTCCCGAAACTGAGTTGTTAGTCACAGTACGGACGCATCAACTCTGCGTACCCATATACAGTAGGGATATTGAAGAGGAAGATGACGGAAACGTAAACGCCAAGGAGGTGAATTCAACTCAAATTGGGTCTGAGTCCCGAGATTGGCGTTTTCCCATCATTGACTACGTCCAGTATGGTATTCTGCCAGAAGATGTAAAAGAAAGGGAATCAATTCGCCGAAGAGCGCCAAGATTCTTTTATAATGCCGAGACCCATACGTTATACCGTAGGGGATACGATGGTTTATTACTCCGATGCCTTTCGAACAAAGAAGCAGAAGAAGTTCTTAAGGAAGCGCACGAAGGAGAATGTGGTGCGCATCAGCCCGGTCCCAAACTGTATGATCGCATCAGGAGGATGGGATATTTCTGGCCAACGATGGTTCGTGACGCAATCGAATACGCATGAGAATGCCACGCTTGTCAGATACATGCAAACTATATGCATCAACCGCCAGAGTAGTTACACACGTCAACCACGTCTTGGCCATTCGAGACATGGGGCGTCTTGGCCGTTCGAGACTTGGGGTATGGACATTGTTGGTCCTATTTTTCCTCCTTCAGTCAAAGGCGAGCGATTCATTCTGGCGATCACGGATTACTTCTCAAAGTGGGCTGAAGCAATTCCGCTTAAAGAAGTAAAGACGAACAACGTCATCAATTTCATCAAGCATCATGTCATCTACAGACACGGCGTGCCAAAAAGGATCATTCATGACAACGGTCCGCAATTTATAAGCAACGCCTTCATCAGATTTTGTGACAAGTTCAAAATTGAAGACGTTTCATCAACACCTTATTATCCCGCCGCGAATGGATTAGCGGAGGCGTTTAACAAGACGATCATTAAGATCCTGTCCAAGCTCGTGAAGACCAATAAACGAGACTGGGACGATAAACTCGGTGAAGCACTCTGGGCTTATCGCACCACCATACGCACGCCCACAGGTGCCACCCCGTATTCGCTGGTATACGGATGTGAAGCTGTGCTACCGCTGGAAATTCAGATTCCGTCCCTTCGGATCGCCCTCGCAACGGAGATGACGACGGAGGAACAACATCAGAAGCGTCTCGAAGAGCTCGAGAGGCTGGATGAAAAGCGTTTGGAGGCTCAACAACACATCGAGTTTTACCAAGCCAGGATGTCAAGGGCTTTTAACAAAAGAGTCCGACAGAGAAGCTTCAAGGAAGGAGATCTGGTCCTCGCTGCTCGCCGACCAATAATTCTCACCTCCAAGAAGAAAGGTAAATTCGAACCCAAATGGGAAGGACCGTTTGTAATAGACACAGTCTATTCAAACGGCGCATATCGCCTGATTACTCAAGAGGGCGCCAGGCAATTAATGCCAATAAATGGGAAGTTCCTGAAAAAGTACTATCCCTAGTACATTCAGGATAACTCATTTACCGGGAAGTTCCTCGAAGAATATTACACTTAATATTCTAGAGGATAACCCAAAATCATTGTCACCACCAAAATCCCTCACTGATCAATTTCAATTGACAGTGAGTCCACCAAAAATGTTTTTCTGGCCCTCTTGATTCTCTCCATGAACAAGAGGTCCACTTTCAGTTCGGAGTCCCTTTTCGATAAACGAAAGAACTCCTTCCCTTTTTCTCTTTGGTTAAACCTTGTTCATGGTTATAACCGGAGTTGAAAATTTCACTTCGATAAACGAAGAACTCATCTTCAGTTTAGATAACCCATCCTATAAAAGGCAAGTTTATCTAAATTTTCCAGATTCTCGGAGTGGACACCCCACTTCTAGTTTCTTCTTCGCTGGAAATAGAATATAAAATTCTTCCTTTCCAGAATCAGGGAATAGAATATAAAATTCTTCCTTCCTTGTCTGTTGGGTTCGCCTTCACCCTAAAAGAAGACCGGGAAATAGAATATAAAATTCTTCCTTTCCCGCACCAACCTTTTCTAAGAATCTATCAATCTAGGATTCATCCTAGGAAGTTTATCCCGAATCCTAAGCAGGGATAAGTCTGCGCCTAACACGCGCTGCCGGTTTAGTCTTTTTCCGCACAAAAAGACACCAGAGTCTGATTCTGGGGTATTTTATCCTGAAACCTAAGCAAGGATAAGTCTGCGCTTAACCTGCGCTGCCGGTTAGTTCTTAACCGTTAAAAAGAACACCCGTCCACATATTCAACATTGTGGCAGGTCGTCATTAATAACACCAAAATCCATGCCTTACACGCATGGGGAATGTCATCCTGAATCCTAAGAAGGGATATGCCGACGCCTAACACGCGTCGCCGGTTTAGTCTTTCGCCGTAGAAAAAGACACCAGAAGACCAGTCTGGGGTATTTTATCCCGAAACCTAAGTAGGGATAAAGTCAACACCTAACACGTGTTGCCGGGTAGCCTATCCTATTCCCATAACAATGATGAAGTCTACGTATTCTAAGTCGTAGCATCAAGTCTAAGGGATTTCATTCCTTTAGCACAACGTTGCATGCGGAACGGATTTAGACAATTCGCATGCTAGCCCGACTCAAACGGTAGTCGGTAAAGGCTAATCAAATCCGTTGAAGGCTGGGGGTTAGCCAAAAATCCTAAAGTCAACACCTAACACGTGTCGCCGGGTAGCCTATTCCCGTAACAATGGCGAAGTCTATGTATTCGACATCATAGCACGAAGTCTAAGGGAGTTCATTCCCTTAGCACAACGTTACATGCGAACGGATTTAAACAATCCGCATGCTAGCCCGACTCAAACGGTAGTCGGTAAAGGCTCATCAAACCCGTTGATGGCTAAGGGTTTGCCAAAAATCCTATGAATATTGTGGTCAATCATTTCAAATGGAATGACGAATCATAATAAAGACAAAAATCAGGTCCACTAAAGAGAATCGAATGTCAAAGTTTTCAGCAAATAAAATCATACATCAAGCCCATGGCTAAGAACCTGCTGACTGAATTCAGACAGCTTCTCATCATAAGAGCGTCTAAGCTCCTCCTGCAACTCGCAGCAATCTCTTCTGTCTCGGCTAGCTTCTGCTCCAGGGATCTCAACTCGTCAGATAAAGCCGTGCGGGTTTGCTGGTCCTGTGCTTTCGTCATCTGAAGAATATCCAAAGTCTCCTCTTTTTCACGGAGTGATCTTCTGAGCTGGTCTATCTCGGTCGTGCAGGAGGTAATAGAAAGATCGAGCTCGGCAAGCGAAGATAATTTGGTAGCAAGGCTCGTCTTAACTCGATCTACTCGGCCCCGCTGCATCTGAATCTCGAGCTCAGCAAAAATCCGAGTCTCGTGTGATGACTGTAAGCGGGTGTCCAGCTCGGCAGCAATAAATGAGGAGGCACCTGCATCTCGGAGCTCACGAAACATCTGAAGCTCATGCTCTAGGCAATCAAGATCATCAACTATAGCCTGTGCTAAATCTGGGTGTCTCACTTCCCTTATCAAATTGACTTTAGAATCAAGGAAAGGCTTGAATTGGCGAAGAGAAAGTCCACCATGGAAAAGCTTGCCAATCATAGCATTCATGAAAGAGAAGAAGGAGCAGACTTCTATGCAGATGACAATCTTCTCAGGATCATCATCAGATAACAACTCCCTCGCCAGAATATGAAGACGAGAAGAAGGCCCTGCACAAAAAAAAAAAGATAAAACCGTCAGAAAAAGACCTTGAAGAGTAAATAAATAGTATTCATACCCTCTTGAGTCACTAGGGGTGATGGAGGTGTAACGGCTGGGGGTGTATCAACTGGTGTAGTTGGTCCCATAGCCGGCTCAATGGGGTTATTCTCAACAAAAACTCCTGTTAAATACAAGTCAGAATTCTCAGAGGCATCACATTATAGCTGCATTAGTCAAAATTGGCTAGTCCTATAATTAATTTGGGAGGAGGCATATACCTTCGAAAGAATCATCCTCGAGATTCTTATCGAACGTGGGCTCGAAAAATATGTCTCCAGGTAGCTGGCCATCAAACTGAGGAGAGCTATACATGAAGTGGAGTGTAGGAGTGTCCGCTATCAAGCCTTCCTCGTCAAAATCATCAATGGAGAAATCTGACGTAAAAGAATATAAGTACCAAAGAAGAATAAAGAGACTACAACCAACATAAACGAGTTACCCCTCATGGATGTGTTAGCCTCTTTATTCCCAAAATCCACGTATGCCTCCTGCAGGTTATCT
>NC_033794.1:66465188-66488972 GCF_001876935.1 Asparagus officinalis | reverse complement strand
GCCTATAGGCCCCTAAATCCTTAGAATAACCGGTAGTACATCTATCATCTAATGCTGGTCATAACCGCGACCCTAAGACTATTGACCCTGACCTCTGTCATGCTGGTCTCCTGCTAGTGTACTACGACAATCCTTCACTTTATGTTTGATCTTGTTACAATTGTATCATGTATCCCTAATCCTACGCTGCTGCGTTGCTATCGAATCATGTTGTGATCTCTTCTTATAATGTCTTCGTTGCTGATTGTAAAAATCCTTACCCCGCTGCTGTATCCTCTAGATCCTACAATAGGTCTCTTGCCCTTGTCATTTCTATCATGCTAGTCTTGATTTCATAATTAATTATAGACATATCTCACTATTTTAATCGAACTAGCTCTAACTGCTTGTCGAAGGAGTAAACAAATTTTTTCCAAATAACTGATATTCATTATCCCGGCAAAAATATGAAATCGTAGCTATCATTTGCTGCTATTCCCCGGTGATGTCCTCTATGCTAAAAATTTTTAACCTCTGGTTTAGTATTGAGTCTACGTTAAGAAATTTTCACATATTCTTGTAGATATACTACAAGTCTATAATCTATAATGGACTGTTTTGACCTGTGCATGTTTGTTTGGCTTTGTTTTGGTTTTCAAGAGAGTTCCTCGATCTCGTACTGATATATTACTATGTTTAAGAGTTGTTTAACACCTGGGATAATGGTGAATACCAGATATGGATATACACACCGAGATATGTGCACGTATGCTTAGAATATATTGTGTTAACATACTTTTCGTCGCAAGTTAAATCGATAAATACACATAAAGAATATAGTAAACTCATGTATCTGGAATAAGGAGATAAAACATATTTCTACAAGACGATTGAGTAAGAGTATTACAAAAGTATCAACATTTCATGTTTCCGGTATAGGAAGATAAAACCTATTTTCGCAGGACGATTGAGTAAGAGTATTATAAAGGTATCGTCATTTCATGTATCCGGATTAGGAAGATAAAACCTATTACCATAGAGCGATTGAATAAGAATATTACAAGAGTATCTCTATTGCACAAGGAGATGTACACATATATGTATTATCAGTTGTAGTTACTCCCATGTTAGATTACCCATGAGTAGGGTACATTCTTTAATTTGTGGCATACAAGATATGGTCTATGGTGATTTTTGAGTTGGATGATATTCTCTTATTATTGCGCCAACTACTTGAGAAGTAGTTCGAGATTTTGACATTGGTTCTATATGGTGAGGCTTGGAGTGTTTCTTTTGAGTGTTGTTTTTATTCAGAGAGTTGGAATTGGTATTTAGGGAACTATAATTTGAGACATATGGTATATATATGAAAGTTTTCTTATTTGGATTATTTTGCTCAATGTACTACGTCTCATCTTGTAGGTGTCTAAATATTAACTCTATTAGATATGGGGAAAATAATATAGGTAGACTATGCTTAATAGATAGAGCTTCCACTTCATCTAGCAGCCTTTCCCCTGGTGGCTGATGGAGGTGATCTTGCTATAGCGTTCTGACGCTCTTGTTGTTCTTTTTTTGTTTAAATTGTCTCTTTCAGGCAAATCAGAGTTTCGGAGAGCCACAGGATGACGGAGTTCTAGCATAGTCGTCGTCGCACAGTATTAGTAGCTGAAGCTCCATTGTATAGTTATGTTCATTGTTCAAACCTTAGAGTTATAATCATTTTGTAGAGGATAAGTGCCCTAGTGAGGTTTCATTTGACTCATTATATTGAGATGTATTTCAGAATCAAAGATATTTTCATTCTGTTTCAGTTGGGCTAATTTATTTATATACTTCTTCCGTTCATATCTGATTTTGTACTACTTCTATTATTTGCTTGTTTTGTACCTTCACCTATTTGTTGATTCCACTAGAGAGATAGTGACTGTGATGGTGAATCATGTTGTAGCATGGTGTTTGGTGCTTAACAGGTTTAACAATCCGGGTTTTACCTTGGACTACAACCTTGTGTTAACCCTGGGGCGTCACAATATAGGATAGATCTGATAAGTTATGGTCTCCTTCAAATGAGAAAAGCTTAGAAATCTAGCAGTTAACTTTCTTAATCATCGTGTGATGCGCCTGGTTCACACATGGCTGCAGTCCAAGCTGAACCCAAAGATATTAAACATGTCATGCACCGAAACCATGCTTAAACATGTTTCACAATCACCATTGTAATTACCATCAGATATGAGCAAGTATATGAAATTAAACAAGAGCGATATAAACATGAACTATTAAACAAATGAGATAGTGCGCAATGTAACAATCAAACAAACAATATGATCATGAAGTTCGGTCCTTCTGACCTACGTCTCCGTTCCCTACTCTCGGAGAGAATCCTCAATCTCAAAAGATACTACACAATCGGTTTTCAATGCTCACCGACAAACGTTTACAATACTCATAATGCAATCACACAACACACCCTCTAAGTGTTTCCTAGCTCGTGTTGCCTTCCTCAAGTGCTCGGATTTATAACCTCTCTCTAGGCTTTACTACTGATGCCGCTCCTCTTAGAATCGACCACATCTCTCACCACATACTTCTCTCGATGTACTTGTGTATTATAAGTGAACTCTCAACAATTAAGCACAAATAAAATGATTTCTTTTCCAATACAATTTGAGAAGGAAATTAAGCTCACTCAATCACACTCACAACCCAAATGTATTATATGTAAAAATACTCAAGCTCAAATATATGTGTGTGTGAAACAATATGAACAATAACAAAAACTAAACTCAATATAAAATCTAGCTTAAATAAAATTGATAATCAACAAATAAAAAGCTAGAATTGAGTTTAGCTAAAACTTCTCTGAAATAACAAGAGTGAGAGAGAGATGGAATTGAAGTTCAAACACGAAAGAATAAATCTTCTCCTCTTGTGAAAGTTTCTTCATAAAACAAATTTGAAATCACTTAAAAACTCTTAAACTAACTTAAACCCCTTTGTAAACTTATTATAAAATTTTCTTCATGGGTTCAGAAGTAAAAGGGTATGGGGTATATATAGGATCAAAAAACAAATGCCCAAAAACTAAGAAAATATCACAAATCAACAAAATCTGGAAAACTAGCTATTATGCCAATGACTACTAGTTCGGTTGACCGAATGACAATGGTCGGTTGACCGAAGATTGTGCATCGGTCGATCGAACTCAAGTTGTCAATTGACTAAAACACCCTGAGAAGAAATTAGCTAAAACTAGAGTTCTGGTCAGTCGACTAGAAGGTCATTGTCAGTCGACTGAAATACCTTGATTAGCAAAACTATAGAAACTCGTTCTTTGTAAAAACCCCAAACTAAAACTAGCTTTAAAGAATGATAATCAAATAACTATGCAAATGTAAAGCTAGATAAGAGTTTAAAAAAACTTCTCTATAAACACAAAGAGAGGATGATGGATATTGAAGATGAACTCCTCAACAACTGATGTAAGCTCCTCTTTGTAAAAACCCCAAACTAAAACAAAACAAACTTAAAACCTTGTTTAAACCCTTGTTTAGAAACTTATTAGATGTCTTAGAACTGAGAAAGATAGAGGATGATATGAATAATGAGACAATGGCGATATGAGCAATGAGCACAAATATAAATAAACGCCAAAGTACACTCAAACACAATCAAATGATCACGGAGTTCGGACCTTCCGTCCTACGTCTCCGCTCCCCACTCTCGGGGAGAAATCCACTATCACAATCCGGTTTGGAAGCTGGAACTTCTACACACTCGGGTTTCTAGCTAACCGAAAACTCTACAACTCACACTATTGTCAACCTTATGATGAAAGTAAGAAATATGTATGTGTATATAATTGAGCTTAAAGGTATTGAAACATAAAATACATATCCTACACTAATATACCATATCCATTAATATGAAGCTCGATCGTGATCTTGACTTGACTTGTATATGCTCCATTTACAATATAGCTCTAGAATCATCCAACTTGGGTTAATCAATCAAAACCAAACAATAGAAAATACGTTATAAATTGTTTGTTAAATCATCAAAACAAGATTAGAGAATTAGGCTTGTCACATAAGTCCTAACAGATATTCTATAGCAAGTGCAAATAAATAAGGTGAGATAGAATCACCTTGCCTCAACCCCCTAGCACCCTCAAAGATAGGACTCACTTGACTGTTCATAGAGAGGGAAAAAGAAACGGGAGTGACACACTTTATTATCCAATTTCTAAATCCATGAGGAAAACCCATGCGTTAGAGCAGATTATTCAAGCACTCCTAATTTAAAAAATCATATTTCTTTCTCAAGTCCACTTTCAAAATGCATTTAGGACTAATATATTTACATCCATAAATATGCATCAATTATTGAGCAGATTATTCAAGTACTCCCAATTTAAAGAATCATATGTTTTTAAAGTAACTATAGGGGAACCCGGTGAGAAAAGTTCAAAGTTTATGAGGCACTTCAAAGTTTTGGGGGTTAAGTTAGATAAAGGATGTTTAGCGCGGTTATGTGTAAAACCACTAAAAGTTGAAGGGGTAATGTGAAATAAACCATTGTTTTAATTCAAAGGTCCAAAACTTTTATTTGTTGATTTAATGAATACTAATAACTTTATAAATCATAACAATAAAAATTATTTAAGTTAAATATTATCAATATAAGATAAGTTTCTTAAAATGTTATATTCAAAAGCTTTTTTGGAAAATGAAATAAATTTTCTTTACCACGAGAAATTAAGCACGAAACAGTACTCAGGCATTGACTACTACAATAGGGCCTATTGAATCATTTCAAATAGGCCTATTAGTAATGGTGAGAATCGTTACTAATACATTAGCAAGGGTTCACGCAATCTCAAATAGTCTGTTGCTAGTAAAGACGTTGCAATTAGCTATTCATTATAGTTTACAACCGTTACTATACTAAAGAACTGTTGCTTTTAGGCTTTTTTAATGACAAATATAAAAGGCCACATTATCAATTTTCAACAGTTGCTAAAGTTTACTAACAACGGGAGAACATTTACTAGATATTTAAAAAAATATTACTTTTTAATGATACAAAATAGCAGTAAAAATCTTCACCTATTTTTCTAGCAAATATTTGCGCTATCGATAATCTATTGCGACGGTGTTTTTTTGCCAATTATGTGTTTTTCTTAAAATAATTCTTAATTTCAAAGAAAACACAAGATAAAAATTTTTAGTGGGAAAAAAACTCTGCTATCAATTAAATACAACATGGTGTTTGATATAATATTAGCCAACAATTTTATCAATTACATCAGATAAAAAGAAGTACAACTATTAGAATAAATATGTGTTAAGAATCTAGAACTGTAGTCAATCTAGGAAGTGGTTGGCAAACTTTCTCTTGCTCGACGTGGATTTTCACCCGTTATAAGGACTTTCTGACTAATTCTGTTTAAAACCAAAAAGCCCAGCGAAAAGAATAAAATCACTTAGAACGAATCTAGATAAAAAGAGAAGAGAGAAAAAGAAACACATTGTTTCATAATGAATGAACATCTCAAGCCTATGTACATAATCTCAAATACAACTTAGTATTTAATTAACAATTTCAACAAATTGTACAAAGTAAACAACAACACATATCAACTTTAATTGTTTTATCATGCATTGCAGTAATTGGGAAGAGTAATCAATAAGTTATCATATTTTGCATTAATCTAATACATGGAAGTAGCTAGTAGAAAACTATTTATACCATGGAAAAATATATCTTTGTTCAAATTAATAAAAACCAACCTGACATTTTATTGAACATCTTGAAGCCATTACTTCCTAGGATTCTATAAATCACTAAATAAAAATACAAAAGGACTGATTGCTCATCCTATATTTTCAATCCATGTCATGCCCCGGGCACGCGGCCCCATTTGGCAAAGTGCAAGGTGTGAGACCAACCGAGTGTAACTGTGACGCCCCAGGGTTCACACAAGGCTACAGTTCCAGATAAAACCCGGATTGTCAAACCTGCTAAGCATCAACCACTATGCTACGACATGTTCCACCATCACAATCACTATCTCTCTAGTATAAACAATAAATAGGTGAAGGTACAGACAAGCAAAATAGAAATAGGCAACATTGGATATACACAGAAGAAGCATAAGAAATATTAAGAATGAGCCCAACCGAAATAGAATACAAATATTTCTAGATGTAAACTAGATCTCAAATACAATGAGTCAAATAAACAAAGTCTCATAAGAGTTCTCAACTCTAAAATAAAGTACCAATCTAGAGTTTGAAAATAATCAACTACAAGTGGAGTTCTGCAATAATTACAAAGTATAATAAATAGCTAAATGGACAACTAAGAAGTCCCATCAACCTACGACTCTCCGTGCGCTAGACTCATTGCCTAAAAGAGGGGAAACAACGAGCGTCAAAGCGCTAGAGAGATCATCACTACCTCTCCCCAGGGGAAGGGGGTAGGAGTATATAAGGAAATAAAGTCAATACTTACATATATCAAATCATTCATATAGCTCTCTATGAAAAATAAATAGTCAAGGAAACATACTCAAATCTCCAATATAAAGAATAAATACATCATCTCGAATTACATCCGAGTAGCCTGCTCTAATATAAGAGGATATCAACCAAACCAAAATGAATATAATTGCCGTCCATAACGGGTGTGCCAAAATCTCAAAAGAAATACCTACTCGCTGTTCGCGGGAAAAATCGTGTCTTTCTTCATCATTGATTCCATTGCAAATTCTTGTAATAGTTTATCGATTACAAAGGTCCGGTCTTTTTTAGATCCGGTTACAACGAAAATCAAATAAAATAAAAGAAAAGATTACAATTTTCTCCTTGTTTGTCGAACGAATCGCGAGCTCCTGTTTTGCGGTCGCTCGCTTTGGTGGGTTCTTTGCCAACGCCGGGGTTAATCCGTGGACCACCGTGCGATCTAAATCCGGTTGGATCTACACGATTTGACGGGTATTATTCCACGAAGGGAATAATAGCCGGGAGGGATTAGTTCACCAAGGAAATAATCGCTCGGATCTCGGGATCTAAGGCCAAGCTTAGATCCGGAGTGTGATCTCGTGTAGATCTCAGATCTGTTCTTCCCCTCTCTCGAACTCCTGCCTTTTGTGACGTGGATGCTCGCCGAGGATCAGATCTGGATGTCCAAGTCTTCAAGTCTTCAAAACTCTAAGCTCGATCTTCAATCCGGCAGAGTTTCGGCTCTCAAAAGTCCAACCTTTGAAAATGAACAAAAGGGGGCCTATTTATAGGCTACCCTCACTGTGCCTTGGGCACAGTGCAGCCGGCCACCTTGAGGTGGCTCGGCTCTGGGCCGGCCACCTCAAGGTGGCTCGGCCACCGAGCCACCTCAGGGTGGCTCGGCTTTGGCCGAGCCACCTTGAGGCGGCTCGGTTTTGGCCGAGCCCCTCTGGGTTTGCTGTTTTTTCCGTCGTTTTGCGCTGTATCCGTTTCTCGGTTCTGTCCGTGATTCGGTTGACTTAGATTCTGATTTTGATAATCTGATTTGGCAGTAAATCCGCTTCTGATATGGCAGTAAATCTGCTTCTGAGTTCGAGTCCGAAACTGATCTTGATTCGATCGTGATTCGTCCGAGTTTGTCTTTGGTTGGATCACTCGTTGACTCTTCAACACTTAGCTTGATTCCGAACGCGAATGGATTTATTCCGTTGCTTGCGTGCGATTCGTCGCCTCGTTGGTTCGTCGGTTTGTGCCGAGCTGTGCTAAGGGACCTATAAGCAATTTTATATGCCTACAGATACCCCCTCCAAAGTATTTCAGCCTCGTTCTTTTATAGAAGAGTCTGGAATACTTTGGATATGATTGTCCCAACCTTCAGTCGGCGTAATGGGACTTTGGAATGACTTCCGTTCTTGATTCCTTCAATCTTCCAGGCTATTCGGTGCTTTGTCGAATGTCTGTAAGAGTTCCGGTGCTGCATTTATTGTCTGACCGTTGTCGGAATTTCGAATTTGAAGTCGTTTCCTAATTTTCTGATCTTTAGCTCGCGCTCGTTGGTTCAACATAGCATTGACCATCGATTGTTGGCGTTGCGACGCGTTGTCCGGCGTCGTGTTGTTGAGTTATCCTTAAGAATATTTATGAAAACATTCTCTAGGAACTTCTCAACAAAATTTAGGGAACAGTTTATACTCATATACCTTATTGGAGTACTTTCTGTGCCCAAATGAACTGAACCAGTCTGATAATGACCCAAAAAGGCAGTAATTAGGCTCAAAAAATCCTCCGACTCTTCCGAACGTATGGGAGAGGAGTGAATAAATGATGGACTGAACCGTCTATCGATTTGAAGTCGTTTCGACGATCGGTTCAGCTTCAATTTAGATTCCGGTTCAAAACCGGTCCGGTCCGGTTCAAGGCCGGTTTGGTTCAAGGCCGGTTCACCCTATAAAAGGGTTTTTTATCTTTTCTTTTCCCTCACCTAGGGCCGGCCACCTCTCTCTCCTCCTTTTTGAATTTCTCTTCCCTCGAGCATCCGTTCTCCTTCAAAACTTGATATTCATCTTAGATCTAGTCTTCCTTTTGATCTTTGACTGAGAAATCCCTCGAAACTTCCATTTTTAGAATTTCTCTCAGGCCCCTCGAGCGCGTGGTTCGAGCACTTTTCAAGATCTAATTTTTATTGGATCTTTGAGCTTTCCCTCAGGTATATTTTCCATAATTTTAGCATTTTTTTATGCTTAATTTAATTTATGAACTTGTGAGATTGCATGCGAGGGTTAGGATTATGATTTGGCGCCTCGAGCTTATCTTTCAGGGGGTAGAATTGCAATAAAAAGAGGATTTTTCCTAGATCTGACCTCTTGATTTATTTTGTAGATCATTATGTCGCGAGTCTCGAGAGGTCATTCCCCTGCTGCATCGGCTGACGGCGTGCTTCCTTCATATGCTGGTGAGCTATTTTTTGCATATTCGAAATTTTACAAATTAGCCCTTTTATCTCTGAAAATTTGCAAGTTGGCCCTTTTAAACCCCACGTTGTTCTCCTTGGTGAGGCAATCGGGAAGAGCCTTGATTCTCCTTGGTGAGGATCGACGCTTTAAGGATGGGTTTTGCTTGGTCAAAACCATATCTCAAAATAAAGGGGGCGTTTTGACGCTGCATTGTGCCTTATAAGACAGGAATATATTGTCGATATACCCTATCTTATAAGTGCATAATGTGGCCAAATCGTCTCACCCTTTATAAGACAGTGACTCTATCTTACCGATTTGTAAGATGAGTTCAATTTCCTTTTATACCTGAAATTAACAAACACTTAATTGCTTGTTTTCAGTGGAATATCCCTCTAGAGCGTTCTCATCTCATGCAGTGGACGGACGTCGTGACGAGTATTATTCATTTTTCGCCGATTCCACTTGCTTCCCAGTTTGTTCCGGGCACGTCGACAGAGGTTGCCCAAGTAGTGAAGGAAGGTGGACATCAATCCCTTCGTCAGCTGATGACAGATGCGCCCCTTGTGAAGGATGCTAGTTCCGTTCAGTCTCTCAGGAAGACTGATTTCTTGTTTGGCGATTCTGTCATAGATCCCGATGCAGCATTTATTGAAGCCGAGCAGTGGCTTCATAAGACTAGCAGTAGTTTCTTGTATTTGCCGAAGATTCCTCGACATCGTTCTTTGACTGAGCTCAGGCGTTAGGCTGTGAAACGGGAGATGTCGTGGCGTTTGACAGAGGAGCATGAGAGCATTCACTGCGGCTACATTACTCATCAGGCAGTTCCTGGTTCGAGCAGGAATCACATTGTTGGACTGCGTCCTGGAGTACTGGGGCTAGATGCACCGCCCCGTAACGAGTTCCTTGCCTCTGCTTCCACTTTGAGGAATTGCCTCGCTAACTTAGGACGGGAGATGCCTGCGCCGCGCCATAGATTCTATGGTTGGGTCCATTCTTTGGACAAGTTTTGGTGGGCTCGTATGACAAAGTACGTCTTGAGCCGATGGAGCGAGGAGTTGCACGCTTGCGGTCTTTATGCAGCCATTCGTGCCACCATGCATGGTTTACCTGTTAGTGCGAAGCACTTCTTTGCCTTATGCGAGCTTTATAATCCGGATTCGAATACCTTTCTGACTAGGCACAGAGAGTTGGGCTTGGCTCTCCATGAGATGCATAAGATTTCTGGCTTGCCCATGGGTCAGATGTTATATCAGGAGTATTTTCCCTCCAACCATGAATTGAGTCAGTTGAAGGATCGCATGCCCGACCGTTACGAGACCTTATGGGACCTCACTTGTCACTATCACATTGCTTTGGCGCAGTCTAGGCCTTTAACGAAGAGGACCAAATCAAATGTGAGCCTGAAGCAGTTCGCATCTTATTTGTTTAGGAATCTGGAGAGCAATTCTGGCGAAACTAATTGTGAACTGGCACCGCTTACTCCTTCAGAGGTCAATGATTTGCTGAAGAAGGTTGACGCTCGCTCCTATACCAATAGCAGTCCTGAGAGTGGCTTTCCTGCAGGGACCAAGTTCAGATCATTTTTATGGCATGCGACTGCGCCGATTCGTCCGATGACCCTTCTTGCCGGTTAACTCGCTATCTGGTTAAAGAAATGCGTGGTCCCGTATCAGTCTGGTGACGCTCTGCCACTGGAAGTGCTCTACCCTGCGGTTCAACTTGCCTACAGAAAGGAACTTTCCCTTCTTCCGGTGATGGTAGCTAACATTCATCGAGGGCTTCGACAGATTTCCGGTGCTTTTACACGGGAGGAGAAGGAATCGCCGACTCAGATTCCTACCACTAAGGTGGAGCTTCCGTATATTTATTTGATGGCTTGGTTCGTCCTTCATCGTTCTGATATGATGTCGGTACCGCATGCCATGGACCACTCTGTTCCCGGGGACGGTGCTCGGTCACAGAGGGCGCGGGGCAAAACCCGCCGACTTGATGCAGAAGGTCATAGGGCCTTTAGTCCTACTGGAGAGGCCTCAGGCAGAGATCCTAAAGATTACGAGGCATATTTCGAGCGAGGTAAGTCACCCATCTTTTCCCTCCGTATTTCCGAATTGTTAGTTCTGATCACTATCCGATATTTCAGGGACAACAACCAATAGTGAAGAGGAACTCCGTCCTTTTGCCTGGGCAAGCCCTTCGACTGCTATCTGTGTTGATAGGCGGAAGAGATTAGCCCATAAGCTGCCTGTAGATTCGCGAGCTTTTGAGATGGACCTGGCTGGTGATGATCCTGCTAACGACAGAGGTAACATCTACTCTATAGATCGTTCTCTTGATCGCTTAGAATTTCAGGCTCATGCTTTCTCATTCTATGCAGGAGAGCGTGAGGAAGGCGAGATGAGTCTTTATCCTGCTCCTCCTGAGTTTGTATCTTCTGGTGAGCCTGACTCTCCGTACCAGGTAGAAAAGCCTGCAGAAGCTGCCGACTTTAGGGAGGCTACCAATGTAGGACCTGATTCAGTGAATCCAGATACATCTACGAGAGGTACCTCATTCCCATTGGTCTTGGTCTCTTTATTATTCTTTTGCCCTTATACCCTCTTGTATCAGATTTTTCAGTTGACGATTTCGACGAGGAGGGTTTGCCTATGGACACCTCTATGTTCCACTTCATGTATGGTTCTCCTCAGATTGATGGCCAGCTGCCTGAGCCTGCACTCCCTCAGGATCCCGAGAACAGTTCTTCTGAAGGTACGTGCCTCTTCTCAAGTTAATTATAGGGCATCTGAACATTCTGTTCTGTGTTTAACAGGAGCTTTTGTTGAGACCGATTCTGTTGAGCCGGCTGCGGGACCAACTACACCAGTTGATACACCCCCAGCCGTTACACCTCCGCCACCCCCGGTGATTCAAGGGGAAGAAGGTATAACTTGAACAACCGAGGAATGTCATTTATGTCTTCTTTTAAGGCTTTTGACGGTACTTATCGCGTAGGGCTTTCTTCTCGGCTTCATGTCCTTGTGAGGGAGTTATTATCATACGATGACCCTGATAAGATTGTCATTTGCATAGAAGTCCGCTCCTTCTTCTCCTTCTTGAATGCCATGATTGGCAAGCTCTTCCACGGCGGACTTTCCCTTCATCAGTTTAAGCCTTTCCTTGATTCTAAGATAAGCTCGATAAGGGACGCAGGATATCCAGATCTGGCGAAGGCTATAGTTAATGACCTTGATTGCCTAGAGCATGAGCTTCAGGTGTTTCGCGAGCTCCGGGATGCAAGTGTCTCTTCATTTATTGCTGCCGAGTTAGACACTCGCTTACAGACATGGCGTGATACTCGGCTTTTTGCTGATCTTGAGATTCAGATGCAGCGGGATCGAGTGGACCGAGTTAAAGCCCACCTTGCTGCTAGATCATCTTCACTTACCGAGCTTGACTCTTCTCTTGCCTCCTGTGCGACCGAGATAGACCAGCTCAGAAGAACACTCTGTGAAAAAGAGGAGACTTTTAGCATTCTACAGATGGCGAAGGCACAGGATCAGCAGGCCCATGCTGCTTTATCCGAGGAGTTGACATCTTTGGAGCAGAAGCTGACTGAGACGGAGGAGGTTGCTGCGGAGACTTTAGCCACCACCGAGGAGTCCATCAGAGCTGAGCTTAGACAAGCTTATGATGAGAAGCTGTCCAAGCTTAATCAGCAGATTTTTGGCCATGCACTTGATGTATGATTTCATTTGCTGAATGTTTAGACCTTTGATACTTTTAGTGGAACTGGTTTCTTTTATCTTTATATTTATTATGATTCCTCATTCCGTCGGAAATGATTGACCACAATACTTTTAGGATTTTTGGCAAACCCTCAGCCCTCAACGGATTTGATCAGCCATTACCGACTACCGTTTGAGTCGGGCTAGCATGCGGATTGTCTAAATCCGTTCCGCATGTCACGTTGTGCTAAGAGAGTGAATTCTCTGAGACTTTCGTGCTATGATGTTGAATACATAGACTTTGCCATTGCTACGGGAATAGGCTACCCGGCGACACGTGTTAGGTGTTGACTTTAGGATTTTTGGCTAACCCCCCGCCTTTAACGGGTTTGATTAGCCTTTACCGACTACCGTTTGAGTCGGGCTAGCATGCGGATTATCTAAATCCGTTCTGCATGTGACGTTGTGCTAAAGGAATGAACTCCCTTAGACTTGATGCTACAACTTCGAATATGTAGACTTCGCCATTGTTATGGGAATAGGCTACCCAGCAACGTGTTTTAGACGCTGACTTATCCCTACTTAGGCTTCGGGATAAAATAACCCAGAATTGAACTCTGGTGTCTTTTTCTACGGAAACAGACTAAACCGGCGACGCGTGTCAGGCGTCGGCATATCCTTTCTTAGGATTTAGGATGAAATTCACCATGCGTGTAAGGCATGGATTTTGGTGTTATTAATAACAACCTGCCACAATGTTGAATATGTGAATGAGTGTTTTTTTTGACGGTTAAGAACTAACCGGCAGCGCGGGTTAAGCGCAGACTTATCCTTGCTTAGGTTTCAGGATAGGATACCCCAGAATCGAACTATGGTGTCTTTTTCTGCAGAAAAAAGACTAAACCGGCAGCGCGTGTTAGGCGCAGACTTATCCCTGCTTAGGATTCGGGATAAACTTCCTAGGATGAATCCTATATTGACAAATTTTGGAAGAGATCGGTACGGAAAAGTAAGAATTTTATATTCTATTTCCCGGTCTTCTTTTAGGGTGAAGGCGAACCCGAAAAACAAGGAAGGAAGAATTTTATATTCTATTCCCTGATTCTGGAAAGGAAAAATTTTATATTCTATTTGCAGCGCAAAAGAAACTAGAAGTGGGATCTCCACTCCGAGAATCTGGAAAATCTAGATAAACCTGCCTTTTATAGGTTTGGTTATCTAAACTGGAAAAAAGAGTTCTTCGTTTATCGAAGTGAAGTTTCAACTTTGGCTATAACCGTGAGAAGATTTAACCAAAGAGAAGAGAAAGGAGTTCTTTCGTTTATCGAAAGGAGACTTTGATCTGAAAGGGGACCTTCTTGTCTATGGAAAGAGTCAAGAGGGCCATATGGACATTTTTGGTGGACCCACTGTCAATTGAAACTGATCAGTGAGGGATTTTGGTGGAGAAAATAATTTTGGGTTATCCTTTAGAACATTAAGTGTAATATTCTTCAAGGAACTTCCTGGTAAATGGGTTATCCTGAACATACTAGGGATAGTACTTTTTCAGGAACTTCCCATTTATTAGCATTAATTGCCTGGCGCCCTCTTGAGTAATCAGGCGATATGCGCCGTTTGAATAGACTGTGTCTATTACAAACGGTCCTTCCCATTTGGGTTCGAATTTACCTTTCTTCTTGGAGGTGAGAATTATTGGTCGGCGAGCAGCGAGGACCAGATCTCCTTCCTTGAAGCTTCTCTGTCGGACTCTTTTGTTAAAAGCCCTAGACATCCTGGCCTGGTAAAATTCAATTTGCTATTGAGCTTCCAAGCGCTTTTCATCCAGCCTTTCAAGCTCTTCGAGACGCTTCTGATGCTATTCTTCTGTCGTCATCTCTGTTGCGAGGGCGATCCGAAGGGATGGAATCTGAATTTCCAGCGGTAGCACAGCTTCACATCCGTATACTAGCGAATACGGGGTGGCCCCTGTGGGCGTGCGTATGGTGGTGCGATAAGCCCAGAGGGCTTCACCGAGTTTATCGTCCCAGTCTCGTTTATTGGTCTTCACGAGCTTTGACAGGATCTTAATGATTGTCTTGTTAAACGCTTCGGCTAATCCATTCGCGGCGGGATAATAAGCTGTCGATGAAACATCTTCAATTTTGAACTTGTCGCAGAACCTAACGAAGGCGTTGCTTATGAACTGCGGACCGTTGTCATGAATGATCCGTCTTGGCACGCCGTGTCTGTATATGAAATGATGCTTGATGAAATTGATGACGTTGTTCATCTTCACTTCCTTAAGCGGAATCGCTTCAGCCCACTTTGAGAAATAGTCCGTGATTGCGAGGATGAATCGATCACCTTTGACGGAAGGGGGAAAAATAGGACCGACAATGTCCATACCCCATGTATCGAACGACCAAGACGTAATTGACACGTGCAACTGCTCTGGTGGTTGATGCATATAATTTGCATGTATTTGACACGCATGACACTCTCTGGCATATTCGATTGCGTCACGAACCATCGTTGGCCAGAAATACCCCATTCTTCTGATGCGATCATACAATTTGGGACCAGGCTGATGCGCACCACATTCTCCTTCGTGTGCTTCCTTAAGAACTTCTTCTGCTTCTTTGTTCGAAAGGCATCGGAGTAACAAACCATCGTACCCTCTACGGTATAACGTATGGGTCTCGGTATTATAGAAGAATCTTGGTGCTCTTCGGCGGATTGATTCTCTTTCTTTTACATCCTCTGGCAAAATACCGTATTGGACGTAGTCGATGATAGGAAAGCGCCAATCTCGGGGCTCAAACCCAATTTGAGTTGAATTCACCTCTTTGGCGTTCATATTTCTATCATCTTCCTGTTCAATCTCTATACTGTATATGGGTATGCAGAGTTGATGCGTCCTCATCATGACCAAGAGTTCAGTTTCGGGAGGTTGTGCAAGTGATACCGCTAACGCTGCCAGTGCATCCGCATAAGCGTTCTGGAGGCGGGGGATGTATTCAATGAAGAATTCTTCAAAAGATTCTGCCATTTTGATGGCCTCCTGGTGGTACGGGATCAGGTCTTGGTTCCTGACTTCATATTCCCCACAAACTTGGTTAACTATCAACTAAGAATCCCCAAAAGCTTCGAGATATTCGACCCCTAGCTCCTTGGCAAAACTGAGTCTAATGAGAAGTGCGTTGTATTCTGCTACATTATTGGAGCACGGACTAGTCAATGAATAAGCCCGAGGCATCACATGTTTTCCCGGGGAGATTAAGATAACTCCAACCCCAGAGGAAACAGTAGAACCTCCCGGGATTATTACCTTATTAACTGCCCTTGAAGCACCATCGAAGTATAATTGCCATACTTGTTGGTGCGATGTGGTGTTAACCTCGTGGGTTTCATCCGACAAATCATCATATACTTCTGTCGTATCTGTGGTCGGGTTTGCCACCAAAAGATCACAAATCGCTTGTCCTTTAATCGACTTCTGCTGTTTGAAGTGTAAATCATACTGGGATAAGAGAAGGGCCCACTTCGCTAACCGCCAATTCATAGAGGCCGTTTGCGTCATAAATACCCGTACTGGATTCACATTGGAAATGACGTAAATCGTCTATCCCACCAAGTAGTGCCGCATCTTTTGCATTGCGAATACCAATGCGAGGCATTCTTTCTCAATCATTGGATATCGAGACTCCGCGCCTACCAAGGTCCGACTTAGGTAATAGACTGCCTGTTCGTGACCATTATCATCGTCTTGCGCTAGTAAGGCACTTATCGAGTGGTTCATCGCCTTGAGATAAATCAAGAACGGTTTACCTGATTTTGGTGCAACGAGAACAGGAGGGTTCGCCAGATATGTTTTGATATCTTCGAACGCTTTTTTGCAGGCATCATCCTAGATAAACGATACCCCTTTCTTATTTAGCTTAGAGAACGGTTGGCACTTCCCGGAGAGATTTGAGATGAACCGCCGGATGTAAGCTAAACGCCCTTGCAATCCTCTGAGCTCTCTTAGATTTCTAGGAGGTTACAGTTCATGTATCGCTTTCACCTTATCGGGATCGATATGTATACCTTTAGTGGTGACGACGAATCCAAGGAATTTTCCGCTGGACATTCCAAGGAATGATTTAGTGGGGTTCATCTTCAATTGATGACTCCTCATGAGATCGAACATCGTCTTCAAATCCTTGATGTGATCTTCTTTGTTACGGCTTTTTACAACCAAATCATCAACGTAGCATTCGACTGTCTTCCTGAGATGTTCTTGGAAAATCTTAGTCATTGCTCGCTGGTATGTGGCACCTGCATTCTTCAGACCGAACGGCATCACCTTGTAGCAAAAGACACCGAGAGGCGTTCTGAACGCTGTATGCTTCTCATCATCTGGGTCCATCTTGATTTGGTTATACCCTGAGAAACCATCCATAAAAGACATTCTCTCAAATCCGCATGTATTATCGATAATGACATCTGTGATTGGGAGAGGAAAGTCGTCTTTTGGACATGCCGTGTTCAGGTCTCTGAAGTCGATACAGATTCTGATTTTACCGTTCTTCTTTATGACTGGAACGATATTGGCTAACCAATCTGGATGTTGCTCCTCTCGGATAAATCCTGATTCGATCAGTTTCTTAACCTCTGCCTCAATAGCTTCCATGATCTGCGGACGAAACCGTCTTTGCTGTTGCTTGACAGGTTTGGCATCCGGCTTGATATCAAGGCGATGCATTGCTACATTAGGGTCGAGCCCTGGCATGTCTTCGTAGTTCCACGCGAAGACGTCGATATATTCCCTGATGAGAGCAATCAATTCTTCCTTCTCATCTGGGGGAAGACTGTCACTGACGAATATGGGCTTTGGGTTGGCCTCGTCGCCCATGTTAACTTGGACTATTTTATCCTCAGTGGGGGGTTCTCAGAATCGACTCGAAATCATCCCGTGCCGATGTCCCCTTACTGGTCATGTTGGTGGTAACCCTCGGAAATTCTCCGTCTTCGATCATCCTTCTTCTTCGTTGAAAACGCTTAGGCCTGGGTTTTGGCGTCTCTGCACCGAGTCTTTCAAAAACTGAAACTCTTTTGTGGACTGCCTTGATGCAGTTGCATTCAGAAAATACCGCCCGAATGAGTTTGGAACAGGGGCATTGAATTTCCTGTTCTTGGGGACTCCTCTTCCTGGTTCTATTCGTACCACCAGTACGATAGTACAACTCGTCATTTTGACAGTCGGAGTAACCTATCGCGTGCGGGCACGACTTCTCAGGTATAACACTATCACTATCAGATGATAATGTTTCCATCTGAGGTTGGATCGCCTTCTTTGGGCTTTCGAAAGTTACACGCCTCAAAACGTGCCTTTGTGGGCGCGAGTCTTTAGCGTGCTCTTGGATTTCGATGCGCAAATTGGTGCGCGCAGTTGCCTTAAGCTCTTTGTCATATTGGAGGTGATGGCGACCCCCAGCGTATTGAGTCGTTCTGGGCTTCTTCATTGGGCCCAAACGCTCGTGAACTGGAACTTTGCCTCTCTCGTCGGGAACTGGACCGAGGCGCTCCAAAACTGGCTTCCTCCTTCGGGATGATTCTGCATGATCTCCCAGAATAGCCATAGGAATTAATGGTGACTTTGGTGGATTCGCCGGAGGTTGACCTTGCAATGGTTGCTTTTTGGCCTGAGTCGCCACTTCAGACTTAGGTTTCCAGACTTGGCGGGTTGGTGGTGGCTTCTTCGTCACCTCCTTTTGCAGTCTTCTACGTGCTTCCTGGACTTTAGCCCTTACCTGCGCTGACATCGCGCGGTGTTTGCGGATACGCTCCTCAAGCGTCGAGCGGTTCCGTTTGACGCGGACCCATTCGTTCTTTGGCGGCTTGGAGGAGTCGCCGTTCATTGGTGGTTGAGTTCAGCCAGCATGAAAGGGGGATTTTTGGCCGTTGCATATTCTGCTGGCTAATCTCCCAAAGGTTGAACCTGGACATTTGCCAAAGGCTCCCTCATTTGAGAATCGAAGCTCCGGCTCCGGCAGCAACTTCGATCGGATCGTCCAAGGGAAGCAGACTCGGCGCGAGCACCGAGCGAGGCATCCTATCCGGACCCATTCGTTCTTTGGCGGCTTGGAGGAGTCGCCGTTCATTGGTGGTTGAGGCTGTTTGCCTCTTTTGTTCTTCAGATCTGCATTGTAGCGGAATCCATCTGTAGACTCCATCGCCTTAGCGAGTTGCCGCGCGAGGCGTTGACGTCACCTCTGGCGGGCTCTCTTTGAGAGAGTCACAACGCCCTCAATGGTGGAGGCGTAGGCGGGAGTAAGGTTGACCTGGTTGGAGGCCGGTGGAACTTTATCTGACGCAACTTTGGCATCAGCGGTGGTGAGAGCTTCGTTGGCTTTTTCAACATCTTCATACCAACGAGTTTTCCTCTTGGAGGAGAACTTGGACTTCTTGGACTTACGTGGGGAGGTTGATCCGGACGAGGACACATATTCCTCGAACTTAGCTTGGTCGAACTCATACTCGACCTCCTCCACGACCGGGATTGAGATCCGCGGCTGGGACGTCACGATCTCGGCAGCGAGATCGGCGGGGCCCCCCGTGGTCGCCAGATTGTTCGCGGGAAAAATCGTGTCTTTCTTCATCATTGATTCCATTACAAATTCTTGTAATAGTTTATCGATTACAAAGGTCCGGTCTTTTTTAGATCCGGTTACAATGAAAATCAAATAAAATAAAAGAAAAGATTACAATTTTCTCCTTGTTTGTCGAACGAATCGCGAGCTCCTGTTTTACGGTCGCTCGCTTTGGTGGGTTCTTTGCCAACGCCGGGGTTAATCCGTGGACCACCGCGCGATCTAGATCCGGTCGGATCTACACGATTTGACGGGTATTATTCCACGAAGGGAATAATAGCCGGGAGGGATTAGTCCACCAAGGGAATAATCGCTCGGATCTCGAGATCTAAGACCAAGCTTAGATCTGGAGTGTAGTCTCGTGTAGATCTCAGATCTGTTCTTTCTTCCTCTCGAAATCCTGCCTTTTCTGACATGGATGCTCGCCGAGGATCAGATCCGAATGTGCAAGTCTTCAAGTCTTCAAAGCTCCGAGTTCACTCTTCAATCCGGCAGAGTTTCGGCTCTTGAAAGTTCGACCTCCGAAAATGAACATCTCTAGGCCTATTTATAGGCTCTCAAGACTGTGCCCGCGCACAGAGAAATGTCAGCCACCCATAGGTGGCCGGCACTGTGCCGAGCCACCCATGGGTGGCTCGGCTTAAGCCGAGCCCCCTTAGGTGTGGGTTTTCCGAGTTTTTGAGTTGTGTCCGTTTTCCGGTTTTGTCCGTGATTCGGTTGATTGAGACTCTGATTCTGATCTTGATTCGGTGTGATTCATCCGAGTCCGCTCTTTGTTTGGATGACTCGTTGACTCCCCGAACCGTTGGCTTGATTCCGCACGCGAATGGATGCATTCCGTTGCTCGCGTGCGATTCGTTGACCTTGTCGCCTCGTCACTCGATGGTTTGTCAAATCATCGCGCCGAGCTATGCCAAGGGATTTATAAGCAATTTTACATGCCTACACTCGCGGGTAATCTATCTTGGAAGTAAAACTTACAACTGATCAAATATCTATGTGTGCATCATCTTGTGCTATAGCGATACTCTTGTAATGTTCTTACTCAATCACTCTGCGATAATAGGATTTATTATCTCCCTATTCCGGATACATGTAATAATGATACTATTGTAATACTCTTACTCAATCGTTCTGCGGTAATAGGTTTTATCTTCATATTTCTGAATACGTAAAAGATCAAATACTGGTCATGTGTATTTATAAATTTTAACTTGTGACAAAAGTGTGTTAATTTAACACAAACTAAGCATAAGTGTACATATCTCGGTGTACGTGTCAACATCTGAAGTTCACCATCATCTCAGGTGTTTAACAAGTTTTAACATTGTAGTTAATCATCACACGTTCGAGAGAAACGCTCGACAAATAGAAATCAAACCAAAACCATGTACAAGCCAACATCAGACTGGTGGTCGACTGTGATGGTCGACCGCGATGGGCTCCAGAGACTACCCAGGTCTCTGCCCTGCACGCGGTCGACCGTAGCGGTCGACCGTGTGCCCAAAATCCAGTTTTTCCAGGATTTTTGTGTGTGTCATGTTCACGTCGTGTTTTTTGTAATTTAAACATGGTAAAAACTTCATGAATCTTGCATACAAACATGTTACAGCAGATAGAAATATCTGGAAACAAAATCAATATATATAACCATGATTTTATGCATTATATTTATATTCAAAACCCTAAAACATGCATAAAAGCTCAAACGATGAATCAAACTTCTTTCTTTAGATTAACCACATTTACCATGTTTTAAAATCATCTTCAGATCTTAAGTACATCCGTAAAATTCGTTCTCAACATTTTTAGCATGAAAAGACCTAATCTTTATACATATCATACAAACGAGTTGTCTTTTATTCATAATCTAGTCATTTAGGCTCTGTAAAAAACATGTTTATATCTCTTTAAATCGTTTTGAAAACTGGGAGGGGGGTTAGAAGAGATGATACTCTCCTGAGATTGTCAGAAAATGTTTTAGAAACAAGGTTGAAAGAAATCTCCACTCCAAAAGCCAAAAACTAAGAAAATCCCGCTCGAAAGCCTCCAATCTTCTCCAAGAAATCAAACTAGGGTTTTGAGGTTTTGGTGGCTGTTAGGGTTCTTAGGAAAACTGAGAAAAATGTGAAAAACTCATATATATATCAGGGAAAATGAATATGTGTTTAGAAATTCGAAACGAACTCGAAACATGATTCAAAAATACTGTACAGGTTTCACGGTCGACCGCGGCGATCGACCGGCTGTGGTCGACTGTGGTGGTCAATCGGACTGGGTATTTCTAGTTTTTTCAAGGGTTTGGCCATTGTGCATGTTTCGACTCTTTTCTCTCTCATGTATGAACTCGTTCATACTCAAAACACATGGTATTATACTTATATACCATTTAATGATATTTATCATACTAAATATCCATATATCATAATTAATCTCATATTAATATATCATTAAAAAATTATCGGGGTTTTACAGATTTTATCCTCGAAATTCAGCAGTCGCATCACAAAGCTTAATAAATGGGAAAACTTATTAAGAAGGTGTATTCCATACATAGAAATCCTTCTTCACCCATCTCATAGTATTAGCACAATGATATTTAAAGTTAACAACTTAGAATGCAAACATTCTCACCTAAATCTCTAACTAAACGAAATTGATATGTCGAGCGAAATAATCTAAACAAAGAAACCCTCATGTATATACCATATGTTTCAAATGATTAAGGATCAGGTGACAATATCCCCTTTCTAGTGTTAAAGGTAAGTATAACTGTGTCTAAACAACATAGATAATGACAATTATCAAAGCATCAACATCATACCTATCCAAATAGGTGCGGATAGTTGCAACAAACATCCTCCTTGCGCTCCCAAGAAATATCTTCGGCTCCTTGCCGATTCCACTGAGGATAGTTGCAACAAACATCCTCCTTGCGCTCCCAAGAAATATCTTCGGCTCCTTGCCGATTCCACTGAACTTTCACTAATGGAATGACTTTATTTCTAAGCTTCTTATTCTCTCTAGCAAGTATGCATACCAGAATCTATACGGTAGTCAAGTCATCCTGAATCTCAATCTCTGGTGAGTCAATCACTCTCTACTGCTCATCATCTCGTAGATGCTTCTTAAGCATCAAAATATGAAAAACATCGTGTACACTTGACATCGATGCTGGTAGGTCTAACCTGTAAGAAACAGCTCCAATCCGCTCGATGATCCTAAAAGGACCAACATATCTTGGGGAAAGCTTCTCCCGTCTACCAAAATGTTGGACGCCCTTCATCGGTGATACTTTTAACATAACTAAGTCTCCAACCTGAAACTCTAATGGTCGTCTTTGCTGATCTGCATAGCTCTTTTGCCGACTCTAGGCTGTAAGAATGCGCTCTCGAATCAATGCTACCTTTTTCGTGGTCTATCTAACTAACTCCGGACCAATCAATAGACTATCCTCTGGCTCTGGCCAACATATGGGTGATCTGCAAGGTCTCCTGTACAAAGTTTCATACGGTGCCATCCCGATGGTAGCTTTATAACTGTTATTATATGCAAATTCAATCAGTGGGATGTGATCCTCCCAGCTACCCTGAAAATCCATAATGCACGCTCTCAGCATGTCCTCTAAGATCCGATTTACCCTCTCAGTCTGACCATCTGTCTGGGGGTGAAAAACATTGCTAAATGACAACTGATTGCCAAAAGCATCCTAAAAACTCCTCTAAAAATGAGATGTGAGGACTAAGCCCCGATCTGATACAATCGTCTCTGGGACTTCATACAATCTAACAATCTCCCGAATGAAGATCCTTGCATACATATCTGCCGTATAAGTCGTCCTCCTTGGTAAAAAATATGCAGACTTAGTCAATCTGTCCACTATAACCCAAATAGAATCATTTCCTTTCTTTGACTTAGGCAACCCCACTATGAAATCCATGAAAATATCTGCCCACTTCCACTCGGGAATGGGTAAAGGCTGTAGGGTTCCTGCAGGTCTCTGATGTTCTGCCTTAATCTGCTGACATGTAAAACACTTAGCCACATACTATGAAATCTCTCTATGAATACCACACCACCAGAAATGCCTCTTCAGATCCTTGTATATTTTCGTCGTGGATGCACTGTATATCTGCTACGATGGGCCTCATCAAAAAATTCCTTTTTTTGTTCGGCATAACAATTCTGCCCTTCATCCGAAGGCCTTCATCTATCCCTATAGTCCAATCATCCTTGGACTCTTTAGAAATCTCCCTCTTACGGGTTTGAATCAAAGAATCCTCTATCTGAGCTTTGACCACTCTATCTCTCCAAGATGGCTGTACAGTTAAAGCTCATAAAAACACACGTCTCCCGCCAATCTTTGGCCCGAAATCAAAGTGACTGAGGATATTAAGATCTTGATGAAGTGAACACCTCAAAGCTGCTAGCCCACGACGACGTTTCCTGCTTAATGCATCTGCTACCACATTCGTCTTTTCTGGATGGTACTGAATAGCAAATTCATAATCCTTAATAAATT
>NC_033794.1:66369140-66464551 GCF_001876935.1 Asparagus officinalis | reverse complement strand
CCAAACAGGTGCGGGTAGTCGCGACGAACATCCTCCTCGCGCTCCCAAGAAATCTCTTCGGCTCCTTGCCGGTTCCACTGAACTTTCACTAATGGAATGACTTTATTTCTAAGCTTCTTATTCTCTCTAGCAAGTATGCATACCGGAATCTCTACGGTAGTCAAGTCATCCTGAATCTCAATCTCTGGTGAGTCAATCACTCTCTACTGCTCATCATCTCGTAGATGCTTCTTAAGCATCAAAATATGAAAAACATCGTGTACACTTGACATCGATGCTGGTAGGTCTAACCTGTAAGAAACAGCTCCAATGCGCTCGATGATCCTAAAAGGACCAACATATCTTGGGGAAAGCTTCTCCCGTCTACCAAAATGCTGGACGCCCTTCATCGGTGATACTTTTAACATAACTAAGTCTCCAACCTGAAACTCTAATGGTCGTCTTTGCTGATCTGCATAGCTCTTTTGCCGACTCTAGGCTGTAAGAATGCGCTCTCGAATCAATGCTACCTTTTTCGTGGTCTATCTAACTAACTCCGGACCAATCAATAGACTATCCTCTGGCTCTGGCCAACATATGGGTGATCTGCAAGGTCTCCTGTACAAAGTTTCATACGGTGCCATCCCGATGGTAGCTTGATAACTATTATTATATGCAAATTCAATCAGTGGGATGTGATCCTCCCAGCTACCCTGAAAATCCATAATGCACGCTCTCAGCATGTCCTCTAAGATCCGATTCACCCTCTCAGTCTGACCATCTGTCTGGGGGTGAAAAACACTGCTAAATGACAACTGACTGCCAAAAGCATCCTAAAAACTCCTCTAAAAATGAGATGTGAGGACTAAGCCCCGATCTGATACAATCGTCTCTGGGACTTCATACAATCTAACAATCTCCCGAATGAAGATCCTTGCATACATATCTGCCGTATAAGTCGTCCTCCTTGGTAAAAAATATGCAGACTTAGTCAATCTGTCCACTATAACCCAAATAGAATCATTTTCTTTCTTTGACTTAGGCAACCCCACTATGAAATCCATGAAAATATCTGCCCACTTCCACTCGGGAATGGGTAAAGGCTGTAGGGTTCCTGCAGGTCTCTGATGTTCTGCCTTAATCTGCTGATATATTAAACACTTAGCCACATACTCTGAAATCTCTTTGCGCATACCGCTCCACCAGAAATACCTCTTCAGATCCTTGTACATTTTTTTCGTGCCTGGATGCTTTGTATATCTGCTACGATGCGCCTCATCAAAAAGTTCCTTCTTTAGTTGTAAATTGTTCGGCATAACAATTCTGCCCTTCATCCTAAGGCCTTCATCTATCCCTATAGTCCAATCATCCTTGGACTCTTTAGAAATCTCCCTCTTACGGGTTTGAATCAAAGAATCCTCTATCTGAGCTTTGACCACTCTATCTCTCCAAGATGGCTGTACAGTTAAAGCTCATAAAAACACACGTCTCCCGCCAATCTTTGGCCCGAAATCAAAGTGACTGAGGATATTAAGATCTTGATGAAGTGAACACCTCAAAGCTGCTAGCCCACGACGACGTTTCCTACTTAATGCATCTGCTACCACATTCGTCTTTTCTGGATGGTACTGAATACCAAATTCATAATCCTTAATAAATTCCATCCATCGACGCTGTCTCTGATTAAGTTCTTTCTGAGAAAAGAGGTATTTTAAACTCTGGTGATTCGTGAATAGCTTAAACTGTACTCTATAAAGTAATGTCTCCACGCCTTCAGTGCAAATACCACTGCTGCTAGCTCCAAGTCATGCGTGGGGTAGTTTTGCTCATGAGTTCTCAACTGCCTCGAAACATAAGCTACAACTCTCTAGGTCTGCATCAATACACCTCCAAGACACAATAGGGATGCATCAGTGTAGACAACAAAAGTCTTATCACTGCTAGGAATAACCAAAACTGGTGCTGAAGTCAATTTAGTCTTCAAAGTCTCAAATGCCTTCTGGCACTCTTTGCTCCAAATAAACTATACACCTTTCTTAGTAAGGTGTGTAAGCGGTGTGGCAATCCTCAACAAGTCCTGAATGAATTTTTTGTAATAGCTTGCTAGGCCTAAGAAGCTACGAATCTCGGTAACTGACTTCGGTGGCTCCCAATCAAGTACGACTTCTACCTTAGCCGGATCTACTGCAATGCCCTCCCGGCTGATGACGTTGCCAAAAAATCTAACATCTGATAACCAGAATTCATACTTGCTAAATTTAGCATACAACTGGTGCTCTCTCAATAATTGCAATGCTAACCTCAAATGCTGCTCGTGCTCAGCCTCCGACCTTGAATAGATAAGAATATCGTCGATGAAAACTATCACAAACTGGTCCAAATAAGGACGAAAAACCCGATTCATCAAATCCATGAATACTGCAGGTGCATTGATCAGCCCAAATGGCATGACAAGAAACTCGAAAGACCCATATCGAGTCAAGAAAGTGGTCTTGGGAATATCCATCTCCCGAATTCGCAACTGATGATAACCAGAATGAAGATGTATCTTCGAGAAATGCAGCTCCCTACAACTGGTCGAACAAGTCATCGATCCTCAGTAATAGGTACCTGTTACGGATAGTGACCTTGTTCAACTCGCGATAATCTATACATAATCGCATACTTCCGTCCTTCTTCTTCACAAAGAGGACCGATGCTCCCCACGGAGAATGACTCCATCGAATAAAGCCCTGGGACATCAACTCATCTATCTAGATCTATAGCTCCCTCATCTCAGTAGGCGTCATAGGATAAGGAGCTCGGGAAATCGGTGCGGTGCCTGGCTGCAATTCTATGCAAAACTCGACCTCTCTCACTGGAGGTAATCCTGGTATGTCCTGGAAGACATCCTGGTACTCTAAGACTACTCGCATCTCACTCCAATTTGTGCCCCGATCCCGCAATATCACATCCTCTATGTATGTTAGAAATGACTCCGCAAACTGGTTGCCTCTGGAGTTAGCTTTCACTAATTCAGACCCATTAAATGCCCGCGAACAGTCGATACTCACATGGTAGAAAGATAGCCGATCCATACCAAGAATCACATCGAATTCAGACATATGCAACACGATCAAATCAATCGCGAACTCAGAATAATCAAAGCTGATGACGCATCTCCTACAAACATTCTCTAACATAGACATCTCTCCAAACGGAGTGGATACAGATAAAGGAAAATCTAATGGCTGAGATATAAGATGAAGTCTAACCGTAAAATCATAGGAGATAAAAGAATGCGAAGCGCCAGAATAAAAAAGAATACGTGCTGGAAAGGAGTTCACGCGGAAAGTACCTTTCACCACAGCTCCGCTCGTGCCATGATCGTGAGGAACAACTGCATACACTCTATCGGTCTGCTGCTCTGCATCATCTAGAGTGAATGGTGCCATCTGCCTCTGCTGGGTCTCCTAGACCGCTCGAATATATCCCTCAATCCTCGGTACTACTGGTGGTGCCTTAATCCTCAGCTGCTTGCCCTGACCGTGTCCCTAAGCGTGGTTCTGTTGATGCTGCTGAGTCCTGCCCTACTGGCCTATTGCGGGTGCACTGCGGCACTCTGCTGCTCTGTGTCCAATCTTGTTACAATTATAACAAGTTCCCTAAAATTGGCACTACTGCTATGCTCTATGATCCTACTGATGGCCCTTCTTATGGGGACCCTGCTGATGCGGACCCTTACCCTGCTGATGGGGTCCTTCTGAGCCTCCAAATGGTCTTTTACCCTTTCCTTTGTCCTCGGACTATCCTGACTTACCATTGTCCTTGCCCTTGATGAATATCGCTGTATCTGTCTCCTGAGCCATGGCAGCATCTGCCACCTCTTGCACTGAACGAAACTTCCGAGATACCATATACCGGCGCAACCCTGGACGAAGTTCCATAAGGAACTTCTGAGCCCGACGCTCCTCTGTGTGCCACATACCGATGAACCTAAGCAATGACATGAACTTACTCTCAAAGTCCATGACAGACATATCCCCCTACTCTAATCGAGCAAGCTCTAACTCTTTTCCGAATTTCGTTGTAGCCGAAACATATTGTTCATCAAAAAGATAAATAAAAGTCTCCCACAAGACCGACATCCTCCGCTCTGGGGTGAAACGAAGTCTATACCATCCCCCTACATCGCCTTTGAGGATGAAAGCCACTAGCCTCTTCTTTTGTACAGAATTAACATTCAGATTACCTAAGATGTTACTCACATATTCCTTCCATTTGTGTGTCGCAATGGAGTCCGTCGAACCATGAAACTCTGGAGCCTTCAACTTCTGGTACCTCTCTACCAAACGAAGCTAAGCTTCCTGCTCAGCCACTCCATCATCAACTGGAGGTGGTGGCGCAACTACTGGTGTCCTCTCTGGTATCTCTTCCTGATTAGGAGTTCCCTATCGAGCCTGATCTGCTAATTGCTCCTCAATAGCCGCCAAACAAGTTACCAAGGACGCTATGAGATCCACTAAGTACTGCGGAGCCAGCTGTGGCTCAGGCCCCCTATCATCCTGCTCAACTCCCTGAGCACGAGTAACCTGGCGTCCATGACCTCTTCCTGACATCTATAATTCCAAAATAAAGCTTATTACACACTAAATAGGATCTCAAGCATAAAGGATATAACATATACCAATAAGCAAATCATTTCACATATACCTCATATCATGCTTTATTATTCAAAGCAAATAGATCATAAAAAATATTTAGATTTTCCGCGTACACATATAGTACATCCTCACTCATACTAAGGATTCCTAGCAGACTGTACACATGATCCCTAGTAAACTCTATCCTAACTCCATAATATGACACATGGATGATCCTAAGGATATTGGAACTAGAGCTCTGATATGAACTGTGACGCCCCAAGGTTCACACAAGGTTGCAGTCCCAGATGAAACCCGAATTGTCAAACCTGCCAAGCACCAACCATCATGCTACGACATGTTTCACCATCATAATCACTATCTCTCTAGTGGAAACAATAAATAGGTGAAGGTACAGACAAACAAAATAAAAATAGGTAATATTGGATATACACAGAAGAAGCATAAGAAATATCAAGAATGAGCCCAACTGAAATATAATAGAAATATTTCTAGATGTAAACTAGATCTCAAATACAATGAGTCAAATAAACAAAGTCTCACAAGAGTTCTCAACTCTAAAATAAAGTACCAATCTAGAGTCTGAAAATAATCAACTACATGTGGAGTTCTGCAATAACTACAAAGTATAATAAATAGCTAAATGGACAACTAAGAAGTCCCATCAACCTGCGACTCTCCATGCGTCGGACTCGCTGCCTGAAAGAGGGAAAACAACGAGCGTCAACGCACTAGCGAGATCATCATTACCTCTCCCTAGGGGAAGGGGTAGGAGTATATAAGAAAATAGAGTTCAACGCACTAGCGAGATCATCATTACCTCTCCCTAGGGGAAGGGGTAGGAGTATATAAGAAAATAGAGTCAATACTTACATATATCAAATCATTCATAGAGTATATAAGAAAATAGAGTCAATACTTACATATATCAAATCATTCATATAGCTCTCTATGAAAAATATATAGTCAAGGAAACATACTCAAATCTCCAACATAAAGAATAAATACATCATCTCGAATTACATCCGAGTAGCCTACTCTAATATAAAAGGATGTCAACCAAACCAAAACGAATATAACTACCATCCATAACGGGTGTGCCAAAATCTCAAAAGAAATACCCTACTCGCGGGTAATCTATCATGGAAATAAAACTTACAACTGATCAAATATCTATGTGTGCATCATCTTATGCTATAGCGATACTCTTGTAATGTTATTACTCAATCGCTCTGTGGCAATAGGATTAATTATCTTCTTATTCCAGATAGATGTAATAACGATACTATTGTATTACTCTTACTCAATCGTTCTGCGATAATAGGTTTTATCTTCCTATTTTTGGATACGTGAAAGATCAAATACTAGTCATGTGTATTCATAAATTTTAACTTGTGTCAAAAGTTTGTTAATTTAACAAAAACTAAGCATAAGTGCACATATCTCGGTGTACGTGTCACATCTGAAGTTCACCATCATCCCAGGTGTTTAACAAGTTTTAACAATGTAGTTAATCATCACATGGTCGAGAGAAACGCTCGACAAACAGAAATCAAACAAAAACCATGTACAGGCCAACATCAGACTGGTGGTTGACCGTGGCGGTCGACCGCAATGGGCTCCAGAGACTACCTAGGTCTCTGCCCTACACGCGGTCGATCGTAGCGCTCGACCGTGTGCCCAAAATCCAGTTTTTCCAGGATTTTTGTGTGTATCATGTTCCTGTCATGTTTTTGTGATTTAAACATGGTAAAAACTTCATGAATCTTGCATACAAACATGTTACAGTAGATAGAAATATCTGGAAACAAAATCAATATATATAATCATGATTTTATGCATTATATTTATATTCAAAGTCCTAAAACATGCATAAAAGCTCAAAACGATGGATAAAACTTCTTTCTTTAGATTAACCATGTTTTAAAATCATCTTCAGATCTTAAGTACATCTGTAAAATTCGTTCACAACCTTTTTTAGCATGAAAAGACCTAATCTTTATACATATCATACAAACGAGTTATCTTTTATTAATAATCTAGTCATTTAGGCTCTTCAAATCATGTTTAAATCTCTTTAAAAGCATTTTGAAAACTGGGAGGGGGATTAGCAGAGATGATACTCACTTGAGATTGTCAAAAAACATTTTAGAAGCAACGTTGAAAGAAATGTCCACTCTGTTTTCGGAGAAAGTTGCCTTCATCATTGATTTCATTAAACTTTAGTCGTTACAAATGAATTCAAATAACAAAGAAATAAAAATTACAACTTTCTTGAAAATAAACGCAGGATCCGTTTATCGTCTCCTGCTTGCGTGGGTCTTTGGCCTGTGACGGGGACGTCGATATCCGTGGACTACCTGGCACTCAGATCTGTTCCGAAAAAATCGGACAGAGCTTCGTCGATCCGCGAGGATATCTAGAAGCCTGAAGCGTCTATCTCGGCTAAAACGAGATATCTGCTCTTCTTAGTGATTACCGGCGAAGGGTAATACTAAGGAACGGGCACGGGTGATGAAGAATCTGATGAAGACCTCTCCTCTGTTGAAGCGCTCGACCACTCTTCACTGTAGCAGGGCTTCGCCAACTCTCTAAAAATCCAGATCTCCAAAAATGAGGCCTTAGGTGGCTATTTATAGGCAATGGGGCACCTAAGGTGCCTAGACACCCCAGGGGTGTCTAGGCTTTTCCTAGACACCCTAGGTGCCCCATTGCCTATAAATAGCCACCTAAGGCCTCATTTTTGGAGATCTGGATTTTTGGAGAGTTGGCGAAGCCCTGCTGCAGTGAAGAGTGGTCGAGAGCTTCAACAGAGGAGAGTTCTTCATCAGATTCTTCATCACCCGTGCCCGTTCCTTAGTATTACCCTTCGCCGGTAATCCTAAGAAGAGCAAATATCTCGTTTTAGCCGAGATAGACGCTTCAGGCTTCTAGATCTCCTCGCGGATCGACGAAGCTCTGTCCGATTTTTCCGGAACAGATCTGAGTGCCAGGTAGTCCACGGATATCGACGTCCCCGTCACAGGCCAAAGACCCACGCAAGCAGGAGACGATAAACGGATCCTGCGTTTATTTTCAAGAAAGTTGTAATTTTTATTTCTTTGTTATTTGAATTCATTTGTAAGGACTAAAGTTTAATGAAATCAATGATGAAGGCAACTTTCTCCGAAAACAAACTGGTGACCACAGTGGGAACCAACGGCCCCGCTGCCTAGGCCGTCGTGACGCAACCGACATTCAAGATCCGGGTGAATGAAGAGATCGAATACGAGTTCGATCGACAAAAGTTTGAAGAGTACCTCTCTTCCTCCTCCTCCAGATCCGCCTCTCCGAACAGGCGCAGGAAGGTTTCATCTTCCAGAAATGCTCGCGGGGCCTCCGGTTCTAAGATCCAAGATCCCGTTGCTGCACTCGCACCACGTGACGTCCCCGCGTCGTCCAACGTGGTCGAGACCGCAGATCCGGACTTCTCCTCCGCCGAGGAGATGGCTACTGAAGACGCTCCAGCATTGTCACCTTGCTCGTCAGCTGGCCAAGGCTTTGGAGCCGATGGATGGGATCCGCTATAATATGGATCTAAAATCCAGGCGGCGCCGGGAACAACAACGGCGAACAACCAACTTCTCCTCCAAGACAGTAATGAACGAATGGGTTCGTGTCAAAAGAACCCGTTCTACTCTCGAGGAGCGAATCCAGAAGCGCCGCACCTTGCTTGCACATGCCCGGACCCTTGTGCGAAAAGCACAAAAAATGCAAAAGGAAAAGGCAGTTAAGAGATCGCCGAGATCCAAACAAGTTTGGGTGCCAAAGGCCAAATCAGCGCCTAAGGCAAAAGCAGGCGACGTTGCTCTTCGGCCTTCGTCAACTTTAGATCCCGAACCTCCAGTAAAGCCCCACTGCAGCGTGGATTTCCCCAAGTTTAGGATTCCTCTGAAGGATCGTATCGGTGCTCTACCCGAGAATCGAGGAAAAGCGCTTGTTAAGGAAAGCTGGAGATCGTTGAAGGAGCTTCGAGCCAACATCCGGACTGGGGGTCGTACGCGACCTCCTAACAAATTGATTTCTGCAACGATCATGCCGATGAGTTGTACTATCGGGCTGGGGGTACGAACAAATCTCGAAAGAAAGGTACCCGAGAAACGGACTCTCATTGTCCGTGTACTAAAATTATCAGGGCAGTATTATCAGTGTGTAGCTGCCCCAAGACCGCTTCATGGAGGGTCTCGATATTTGAGAGGATCTCCACTGAAGCATCAAAGTCCAAATCGAGGCGTTTCCACCAAAGAGGATCGGTTGCTCGAGATGATGAATTCCCAGAAGTTACCATCAACATGGTCAACAAGGGAAAATCTCCAATTGTTTCAAGTGGTTCCGACCCTAATTTCTCTCCAGGAAGCAGAGTCAATTCGGGAATAGCTCAGCTTCAGCTAGAAGCCGTCGGATATAACGACTACCATGGGATCCATGAAGGAGTCCATTCCGATGGTGAACTCTCAGATTCTTATTTCGCACTCGCCTCCGACGATACAACGTCTAGCATAGGGCAAGCTCGAGAAGTGTTCATGGTCAACACCGAGCAAATAGCCAAAATCATTGAGGATGCTCTAGCCAAGCAGAAAGAAGCATTCAAAATCGAAATGGAAATGGCTATGCAAGAGATGAGACAAATACACGACCAACAAATCCGTGCTTTGTCAAATCAGCTAATTGAATCCAGCCGTTGCACCCAGAACGCCGCAGTTGACAGCGATCCAGAAGTGGACGAAATCATCATGCCCGACGCACCGCCCAAAAATACTAGGGGTGGCCCCACTAAAAATAACGACGCTGGGAGTGGACCCACCAATGATGATAACACTGGGGGTAGCCGTATTATTCCTCTCGAAAAATGTCCAAAACAGGATATAGATGAGGCCGAAAAGATGAAGGATCTCGAAAGAAAAATTGACGCCCTGATGTCTGCTCAAGAGGTAAAGAAGACCGGCATTCCGTGTCCTTACCCGAAATAGTGGGATTCGATCCCGTATCCAGCAAAGTTCAACCTGATCAACTTCACGCCATTCAACGGGAAGGGCTCGCCCACTCAGCATCTAATCTATTTCAAGTCCCACTTGGGGGTGATCTCTGGCAACGAGCCTTTGATGGTTCGGTCATTCGTTGGCACCCTTCGCGGACCTGCTTTCGATTGGTACCGCCGTCTCAAGCCCGAAAGCATCAACGGCTGGGAGGACCTAGAGAGCATGTTCCTCGCTCATTTCTTCGATGATGACACCGAAGTGTCGGTCAGGACACTCTTCGATGAGAAACAAAAAGACGGAGAGTCGGTGGATACCTTCATCAAACGCTTCCGCAATCAGGCAATGAACTGCAAGGATCCCGTCACGGAGGAGTTCGTCTTGCAGACCTGTCATAATAACTTGTCCGTTAACATCTTGGACGTTATGGGAGTAGAGCCGCTCAATACCTGGAGAGAGTTGAAGGTGCGCGGAGAACAGGCCGAACGCTTCCTCAGAAGAAGGAAGGTCGAAAGAAACCAACCAATGGTCAACCCTCTGGATTCAAGTCTCGTGTCTCATGATGAAGGGAAGGCACCCACAACAGTTATTGACGTTAATCAAACGTCACAACAACAGCTCCGAAGACAACAGAATAATTCGGATCCGAGGCTCCAAAAAGAGTACTCGTTCAAAGACGAAGACGTTCCAGCCATCTTCGAGACCCTTCTTGAAAACAACAAGATCAAGCTGCCACCCATCACGAACCAGGAGGAAGCTGACAATACTGCGGATCCAAAGTACTGCGCGTACCACAGGAGGATCCTTCATCCCACCAAGGCTTGCTTTACTTTAAAGAATAGCATCCAAACCTTGGTTGAAGCCGGCATCATAACGCTAGGATAAGCCAAATAAGAACGGCAACACTCCGAAGAGTATACGAGTATAAACTGTTCCTCAACCCTCCAACAGGTACATGAGGTTAAACTGCTCCCTACATGCTCCAATAGGTATATGAGTCTAAACTGTTTCCCACTGTTGACGGGAAGTTCCTGGAGAATATTACGCTAATATTCTTAAGGATAACTCGGTCAGGTAACTGAGAATAATATCCGAACCAGTTCCGCAGAGGAAGCTGGGGGTGGATAATTCGTGTAATGGGGAGTTCCCGAAAGAATGTTAATGCTCTTAGGGATCACCCAATTAATGTGAACAAAGTGATGAACACTAAGTCCCCTACCGATCAGACTAATTGACGGTAGGACCACTAAATTCTATCAAGTTCAATCCATTCAAACTTCCGCTATGTTCGTGCACTCAAAACTTTCATAGTTAGAGTCCGGATATAATCTGGTCAAACCTTCATACAGTTAGGACCACAACCAAAATATCCTCTCGATTCCTCTAATGAACGAGAGGTCCACTTTCAAAATCGAGTGATCAAACCTTCCTACAGTTAGGGTCATCTCAAACTCCTGCTTGGTCAAACCTTCCTACAGTTAGGACCAAAACCATAAATTCACTCTCGATAAACGAGAAATTCATCTTTAGTTCGGTAATCAAACCTTCCGACAGTTAGGGTTATCCGAATCTTTTCGATTCTCGGAGTGGGGATCCCACTCTTAGTTTCACCTTTCCGGATTCTGGGGGTGGAGATCCCACCTCGAGTCTCCTTTCCAACTGGAGATAGAATATAAAATTCTTCCTCTTCAGTGTTGGGAGATAGAATATAAAATTCTTCCTCTCCTATTTCGGGTTCGTCTTTGCCCCAAGAGAAGACACCACCTTTTTTAAATCCCAAAATCCATGCCTTTTATGCATGGGGAATTTTATCCCGAAGCCTAAGTAGGGATAAGCCAACGCCTAACACGCGTTGCCGGTTTAGTCTTTCACCGACTGAAGAAGACACCAGAATTCCAGTCTGGGGAATTTCATCCCGAAGCCTAAGAAGGGATGAGTCAACGCCTAACACGCGTTGCCGGTTTAGTCTTTTACCGATTGAAGAAGACACCAGAATTCCAGTCTGGGGAATTTCATCCCAAAGCCTAAGAAGGGATGAGTCAACGCCTAACACGCGTTGCCGGTTTAGTCTTTCACCGATTGAAGAAGACACCAGAATTCCAGTCTGAGGAATTTCATCCCGAAGCCTAAGAAGGGATGAGTCAGCGCCTAACACGCGTTGCCGGTTAGTCTTTGACCATAAAAAGGACGAAAGACCACATATTCAACATTGTGGCAGGTTGTTATTAATAACACCAAAATCCATGCCTTACACGCATGGGGAATTTCATCCTGAATCCTAAGAAAGAATATGCCGACGCCTACCAAAAATTCTATAAATGCAAGTCATTGACGTACCAGCTCCATTAGTTGGTCTCGTGACTTGAGCATCCAACAACTTCAGGATAAGATCTATACATGCAGATGAATCAGCTTTAACAGTTGGTCCTGCAGCCCCGACACTTGGGACCGCTATGCTCCAATACCTTAAGAGCTTAAACTGTGTATACTCCAGAAAACGTATGAGTATAAACTGTGTCAACGTATGACGATTCGAAACCCTAGGCCAACGCCGGTCAACGCGTAACCCTAGGTCAACGCCAGTCAACGCGTTGCAACAAAAGTCAACGTTTGACGATTCAAAACCCTAGGGTCAATGCCGGTCAACGCGTAACCCTAGGTCAACGCCATTCAACGCGTTGCGACAAAAGTCAACGCGTGGCGATTCAAAACCCTCGGGTTAACGCCGGTCAACGCGTAACCCTAGGTCAACGCCATTCAACGCGTTGCGACAAAAGTCAACGCGTGGCGATTCAAAACCCTCGGGTTAACGCCGGTCAACGCGTAACCCTAGGTCAACGCCATTCAACGCGTTGCGACAAAAGTCAACGCGTGGCGATTCAAAACCCTCGGGTTAACGCCGGTCAACGCGTAACCCTAGGTCAACGCCGGTCAACGTGTTACAACCAAAAGTCAACGTTCGATGATTCGAAATCCACACGAGTCAACGTTCGACGATCCAAAACCCTAGGGTCAACGCCGGTCAACGCGTAACCCTAGGTCGACGCTGGTCAACGCGTAACCCTAGGTCAACGCCAGTCAACGCGTTGCAACCAGAGTCAACGTTTAACGATTCGAAACCCTAAGGGTCAACGCCGGTCAACGCGTAGCCCTAGGTCAATGCCAGTCAATGCGTTGCAACCAAAGTCAACGTTTGACGATTCGAAACCCTAGGGTCGATGCCGGTCAACGCGTAACCCTAGGTCAACGCCAGTCAACGTGTTGCGACAAAAAGTCAACACACGATGATCTGAAACCCTAAGTCAACACAATATGACGGAGGTAGTTCAAAGTCAACTCAATGACACGAGCCAAACTCCATTCAGCAGCTGTAGACTCGAGACTCCGACGACGGCCAAGCGATAAACGCAGTGCCGGAAGAACTTCGGCTATTCGTCAAAGCATCGAATAGACCGAAAATCGAAGGAGCCAAGAGTTGAAGCTAACTACAGGTCCTTACGCCGACTGAAGGCTAGACCAATCACATCCAAAGTATTCCAGCCTCTTCTATAAAAGAAACGAGTCCGGAACACTTTGGAGGGGGTATCTGTAGGCATCGAAAACTGCCTATAGGTCTCCACGAACGGTTCAGTGTTAAAGAGCAACAATGAACATCACTATCCGATCCACAGGAGTTCAATTGACGTCGATGAACGATTGAAGTGAATCGACGAACTACGTGAGCTGATAGGATTTCGGAACAACGAAGACCCGGGCCAATCGGGAACCCGGCGATGTTCGCAAAAAGAACAACGCACTTTGTGTCTTGATCACTCTATAGATAATTCAACCACCGGAACGGATCGAACTCTTCGTCAAGCTTCCAACGCACTTGGAATCACTCAAATCCGAGTTCTTGAGTGATTCCAAGTGCGTTGGAAGCTTGACAAAGAGTTCGATCCGCTTCGGTGGTTGGATTATCTGTAGAGTGATCGAGACATGAAGTGCGTTGTTCTTTTTGTGAACATCGCCGGGTTCCCGATTGGCCCGGGTCTTCGTTGTTCCGAAATCCTATCAGCTCACGTAGTTCGTCGATTCACTTCAATCGTTCATCGACGTCAATTGAACTCCTGTGGATCGGATAGTGACGTTCATTGTCGCTCTTTAACACTGAACCGTTCGTGGAGACCTATAGGCAATTTTCGATGCCTACACACTTTAAAAGCCAAAAACCAAGAAAATCCCACTCGAAAGCCTCCAATCTTCTCCGAAAAATCAAACTAGGATTTGGGGGTTTTGGTGGCTGTTAGGGTTCTTAGGAAAACTGGGAAAAATGTGAAAAACTTATATATATATCAGAGAAAGTCAATATGGGTTTAGAAATCCAAAAACCAACTCGAAATAGGGTGAGTAACATCTCGCCCAGCTCTCACCCACTATTTATATAGTTTCCTTTGGTTTTATTTCGGATTTTTAAGCCTAAATCACTATTTGCATATAAAAATAGACCTTTATAGCATATGATGCTAAAATCGAATATTTTTAGTTTTTAAAAGCTCATAAATGAATTTGTAAATTAAGATCCAGATTTGGAAATTTGTTTAAACATGAGATTTATTGTGATCTACTATTTTTAATACATTTTTAAACATGTTTATATGTCTAGGGTTTTAATGTAAGTGATTGCATGTAAAATCTTTCGTTTATGTTGATACACATGTGTTAGAATCAGAAATATGTTGCTTGACATGACGAAAAAGAACTTTAGTTTAACATTTTTGCAGATAATCATCGTAAGCAGAAAACTAGGGATTTTCTGCTTAGTCGACCAATGAGTCGACTCATGAGTCGACTTATGAGTCAATTGATGAGCCAACCAATGAGTCGACTGATGAGAAAATTTGTAGTTTTTATGTCTTCTTCTGGTCGACCAATGAGTCGACCAATCCCAGTTGACTCATGAGTCGACTGATGAGGAATTTTCCAGTTTCCTCGGTTTTGGATCTGTTTGGGTTGTTTCAGTTTAACTGAAATTGTTTATGCTTGTTTATTGATGTTGCGTGCTTTAATATGAATGAGGAGTTGCCTTGAATAATGGGTATTAGAAATTATTGTTTAATTTGTATCTTTACATATGAGATTACATGCGGACACGAGCTAAAGTTTACACACCTAGGTGCGTGTGAATTTCGTATAGGTATATCTTTCCACCTATCTCATTGATACTAGCACAGTTTGTTCAGTCCTCGTGTTGAACTATAATGCATTGAAGTCCTCGTGTTGGACTATAATCCATTTCAGTTCTCGTGTTGGACATTTATCTATTTGTCCATGTGTTGAACATCGGTTTAGACCTTGAGTTGAAACTTATACTTGTATTGACTGGACATGACACTTATATGAGTTGTGACATGACACCGTAATTAATTTCTGGGATGATTTTGCCTTCTTTTATTATTATTCTTGTATTAGATTTTGGGTTTGGTAATTAGGGATTTACAATTTGAGATACAAGGTATATACATGAGGGTTTCCTTATTTGGATTATTTCGTTCGACGTACCTATGCTCGTATTGTAATTTCCTAAATACTAAAATATATATATATATATAATCTGTATTTTTCTGTATACAACGAGCCCTTTCCCTTGCGGTTGGTTGTTATGTTGCTCGCTAGCATTTTGACGTTCGTTGTCCCTCCCCCTTTCAGGTAACGAGCCAGGAGCCCGGAGAGTTGCAAGTTGATGGCGATGCATTTTAGCTTCAGCTATCTATTTAGTTATATTTTCTTTTGAGCTCTACTGTAGACTTTTGTTTAGACATTTGAGAGTTTTATTCTAGAAGTTGTAAAGGCCGTGTGCCTTATTTCCTCTTGTCAAATATTTTATATTTAAGACTTGTTGAGTACTTCAGTTTATTTATTTCAGACATTGACTTGTACTTTAGTATGCTAGATGATGAAATATTAATTTGATCTCTATTATTTTATCTGTTGATTTCTGTATTATCTCTTACTTGCTTTTGTACCTACACTTTCTATTGACTCTACTAGAGAGATAATAATTGTGATGGTGAAACATGTTATTGCACGATGTGGTGCATGACAGGTTTGGAATTCTTGGTTTTATCTTGGATTGCATCCTTGTGTGAACCTAGGGGTGTCACAGATAGCTAATCCCCATAAAGTATTGATGATGAAAGTTACAATCTGACAACTTTCACAATACAAATGAGAGGTAAAAACTGACGACTCTCACATCTTAAAGGGCCAAATGCCAGGATCACAAGATAACAATCCTAGCAATGCTCTAATAGAAGAGATTACAAGTTGATGATCTCTTCAAAGCAAAACACGGAGTTCATCACCGCGTTCCAAGTTCAAGATGTGGAGCTCATAGTTGTGATTCAACATCAAGACATGGAGCTCATCGCTGCGTTCAAAGATTAAGACGCGGAGCACATCGTTGTGCGGAGTTCATCACCGTGTTCTATGATCAAGACGTGGAGCTAACTACCATGTTTTTAGCCCAATATGCAGAGCTTGCTACCGCGTTTTTAGTTCTAAATGCGAGGGTTGATTCCTGACCGTGAATCTCGCGTTTGACTAATTCAAACATGTTTTAAATGGTTCTAAAACAATTTTCCATGAATTAAGAGCATTAAACCCTCATTAAGGAGTGATTTAGGGGGGTGGTGGGGTGGTTACACCCCTTAAACACCTAAAAATAGCCGAGAAGTCAGCTACAAATGGATCCTTTTTGGATGATCTTGAATTAGCTTTGGTTGAAGCTTTTGGAGAACTTTTGGCTTGGCTTCTTGAACGCATTTCGCTTATCACTTAAGGTTGGCTTTTTGGGCTAAAAAGGATTAATTTTCTTTCTCAAATCAACTCTTCCCAAGAGTTCTTTACTCCACTAGAGTTTAAAACTTGCTCGTTAAGTTCTTCTAAAACTCATTTAGAGTTCTATACTTGCTTTGCGAGTTCTTCCCGAAGTTAAAGTCAAGAGACGAAGACCAAAGTTCCACGAAGTGAGGTGTTTAGATCTTTAATAGGATATAAGATTCAAAAGCCCATCGACACCAAGAAGAACCCAGTATTAAACAAAGGGAAGGATCTCCATCAATCCCTTCTCTCTTTTGTAAATTAGGAGACCGTTAAGAGAAAATTGTGATTTCTTTTGCCAAGTCAGTTAGAGAGAGGTTACATTGAGAGATTGTACTCATTCTTTTCTTAAGTCAGTTAAGGAGAATTAATAACATTTCGTCTCAACATTCTCGCAAATTTTCTGACCAACACTTACAATGTAATATCCTAACAATATGCAAAGATAAACAATATAACACAATAGGCGATATAAACATGTACAAGATATAACAATGATAATAGTTCACCAAGATAATCACAAACACAAAGGAAATAATCACGGAGTTTGGTCAACCCTTGACGTACATCTCTGCTCCTCACCTCGAGGAGATTCTCCACTATCTCAAATAACTACATATTCGATTTTCAAAGCTCACCAAAAAAAATTATAATACACACATTGACAATCACACAATATGATCCTTTAAGTGTTGGCCTACCCGTAGCACCTTCCTCTTATAATACACACATTGACAATCACACAATATGATCCTTTAAGTGTTGGCCTACCCGTAGCACCTTCCTCAAGTGCTTAGAATTATTACCTCTCCCTAGGCTTTTACAACCAAGCCACTCCTCTTGGAATTAACCCCGGTCTCTCCCAACCACTCCTCTAAGTGTCCTTGTGTATTATAACGTGTTATCAAAATTAAGTGCAAATAAAAAGGATTTGCTCTCTAAACAAGGATGAGAACAAATTTTAAGCACACTCTAAAAGATACACTCTCACAACCCAAATATACTATATGTGACATACTTAAGCTCAAGTGGTTGTGTGGGTAAGGAATGAGTATAATGAAATATAAACTCAAATCAATCTAGCATAAATATATGAGAATCAAAATATCAAATAGCTAGAAGATGAGTTTAGAAAAACTTCTCTAAAACAAGCAAGAGAGAGGTAGAGATTTGAGGTTGAGATCCTTAAGAATGATGTTGCAATCCTTCTCTTGTGAAACTCTCTTCATATAAAACAAACTTGATTTTTATTCAAAACACTTTAAACAAAACTACCAAAACTCTTTTTTAAACTTTCTTAGTTAAAACAAATGAGTCATGAGGCATATATATAGCCTCTCTAAAGAATCAGTCAAACTAGCCATTACAGTCAAAAACTAGCCAATCGGTCGACTGGTCAAATGAATCGGTCGACCGGTTAGTCCATAGTTGGCCTATACTGAAAAACAGAAGACACCGTCGGTCGACTAGTTAACATTATCGGTCAACTGACATACACTGATCGGTTAACTGATAATAGAGATGGGTTGACTAATAAGTTGACATTCCAGAAACTGAAAACTGCTAAAAACTTATTTTTGTAAATTCTATTTAAAATAACAAAACAACTCCAAAATTAATAAAACTTGGGGAAATATTTATATATATGAAAATAAATATGTTAGAGAAGAAATTTTTTTCATTTCTCATTTGTAAAAACACAAGTATTTTGCCAAAAACATCAAAAATATGAAATCATCAAAACTTGATTTTTGATAAAATCATTCCAAATAAGTTTTAAAATACTTTTCAACAGATTAATAGACTTGATGAAAGATATAAAATAGTATCGATAAGTCTATAATCCGAAAATAGCGATAAAACGAATATGTATGTGTAGTTTGAGCCTTAAATATAACACATAAAGTAAAGCCTAAACTTTAAAACTATATACTCAAGCAATTTGATTTTCAATATGGCTTGATCTTGGTAGCGGATGAAGCGATATAATATCTTGACTTGAATATGCGACGACTTCACTTCAATATCCCTAAAACTCCAAGAATATCATTGTTATGCTCAAATCCAAATTGAATGTACGTTAGATGAAAACACAAATACTAGAAATCAAGATTAGAAATTATTTGTAAATCATCAAAATAAAATTAGGCAATTGGCTCATAAATATGAGACCTAACATAACTGTGTGGTTAAAAAATTAAATCTATAAGATATAATAATTTGTTTTCTATCTTCTAGAATGCAAATTATATATTGGTTTCTCCACCCATGAGTTTAAATGAAAATGTTATACAATTCAATCTTCCCTATGATGGTTGCCGAAAACCATGTCTCCAACTTGCTTGATAATAGTTCCAGTGTCAATTTTCATCTCGCCTATAACATTATTGATATCATTATTGTTGTTTCCAGTTGGTCCTACGGAAATGAAGCTAGTTTTGACTTCTTTAGCATCAACACAACTGTGCAGGAGCATAGATGAAACTAATGATAAAAGAAGTACAAAGAAAATTTGGTTTGAAGGTGTCATATTTTGGTACTGTGTTGAGTGTAGATTAAATTTTATGTTTGAAGTTAGCTCCTTTTATAGGCATCATAAAGAACATTAAGGGTCCTTTATTCAATTAATACATCTAATTGAATAACATATTATTTATTAATTTTTTAAACTAGTAAGCATACATCTACAAAAAAATACGCTATTTAATATGTTAAAGTTGTCTTAATGTTACATTCACTGTAATCTAATTTTGCATCCGATCTGTCACCCCTTAATTATATAAAAAAACCTTCTTTTAGACATAACATGCATATTAATTGTTGGTATTATTACATTAAAATGTATGTCTACATTAAAAATACATTATAACTAAACATTTAAGAAGAATTTGTTATCTACTTGTAGCCATTTAGTAGCCATTTCATTATAGAGTTTGTAGAGGCAATATAACAACCCAAACTTTAAGAAATTTTGTGAAATTTACCTTTCTTTTTGTGTTATATGATCAAACAAAGTTTTTTCTATATATACAGAAACAAGTATGCATGTATGCTAGCGTGGTTCTTTAAGATTGACTCTACAGTTAATTTGACTTTTGAACTTTTGGAAGCTTTCCGCATAACCTCCTTAAACTTTATTTAGCTCAATTAACACATCTAAACATTAGAATGTCTTAGAAACTCTTTGAACTTTAATATTTACATTTTTCCATTGGACTCCGTATATGTAACTAGAAAAATGAAATGTTCCTAGAGGAAAAGACTTTTACTATTTATTATTTACGAGCAGCATGCACACGTCCCTAGATTGTAGGTTTTTTGGTAAGTAAGATTTTCTCATTACCAGTAATGAAATGAAGCATAAACTATTCATTTCTTTTTTCCTTTTTTTAGAAGAGAAAAAAATGAAGCACATCCTATTCATATATACAAAACCTGAGCTATATGGACATAAATCTCATCCAAAACTCACCATATATAAATACTAGGGTCTCTCTGTGAACTAACAGATTACAAGCCACCCCTACAAAAAGCACCCAAAAACATAGCTTTTGCTCAAAACTTGAGTATTTGAGATTGAGCTCTTCTCCTCAAAAGTTTAGTTTCAATTCTCATAGCATTGCACCAGAATCAATTGAATCCGGTATCTTTAAACTTTCACCTCAAATATGATAAACTGCAGACACTCCTCCCCGTATTCCTATGTAAGCTGAAAAACTAGCATTCCGTACATGGTATAAAAAACCACGACAATAGTCTTTTGGATAAGTAAATCGTAGAGTTTCCTCTCATAATTTTCTTCATCCATTAGAGAATTTAACTCCAGACACAAGGAGCATGACTGGTTTATACAAATGCCATAATTCTTTTCCAGATATGAGAGTAGAAATCACATGCGAAAAGAAGGTGATCTCTTGCCCTCTTATGAGTGTAGAATAGACTACAAAATATTCTCAACATGAATATCAGAATGTTCAAGTTTATGTTTAGTAGGAAGCCTATTCAAGCAAGTAATCCAAAATATAAAAGAGTGACTTGGAATAGTAGATTTAGTCCATGCTAGTGAAGTCCTTCTCTTTTTCTTTCCAACATTAGATTGAAGCTTCAGAAGTGCTAAATTCAGGCTTGTGCCCCTTCTAAATGCATCTAGAGCTATTAATATCAACACATTTCAATACCTCATCCCTTAATCTTTAAAGTGTGCTAAATTACCATGAGAATATGGGCCAAAAAATCAATTTCTTTTAAATAGAACCCATGTGTCAACTTCAATCGTAGAGAATCATGCTTTAAAGTGCTTGCCCATATATGTTTTATCATCAGCACAATATTAAAAAGTCCTATAGAGTGCAGACCAAGACCACCAGGACTTTTAGAAGAACGTATATTATTCTATGCAACTTTAGCTTTTTCATGATTGTTTAACATAACGGCTCTCCGCTTATCTGTTCTGCACACTTGATGACTTTCTCTAGTAAGATGAATATGAATTTCTCTAGTAAGATGAATATAAAACTTTAGAAATTTTGCATGGGATATATGTGACGCCCCAGGTTTCACGCAAGGCTGCAGTCCAAGGCGAAACCCGAAATGTCAAACTTGCCAAGCATCAAACACCATGCTACAACATATTTTACCATCACAGTCACTATCTCTCTAGTGGAAACAACAAATAGGTGAAAGTATCGACAGACAAATAATAGAGATAGAACAAACCAGATGTATGCAGAAGTAATAAGAGAATAATCATCAGTGAGCCTTACTAAAATAGAAATATCTATGAGTCTGAAATAAACCTCAAGTACAATGAGTCAAATAAAGTATCACTATCGCTCTCAGCCTCTACAAAATGAAATACAAGTCTAGAGTATTAACATAAATAACTAACTATGGAGTTCTGTAATAACTACTAAAATAATAATTAGCTCGATAGAATCTATGAAGAAATCCCATCAACCTACGACTCTCTGTGTGTCAGACTCGCTGCCTGAAAGGGGGGAGGGGGAAACAACGAGCGTCAAAGCGCTATAGAGAGATCATCTCCACCTCTACACAGGGAAAGGGGTAAGAGTATATAGAAAATACAGACAATATATAAGTATAAAATCATTCATATAAATCTATCTGGAGATTAGTATTTAGGAATCCATAACACGAGAGTTAGTACGTCGAGCGAAATAATCCAAACAAGGAAACCCTCATGTATATACCATGTCTCAAATTGTGACTCCCTAAATACTAATTCCAAACTCTATGAATGAAAAAGAACAATAAACAAAAAGGTAACACTCCAAACCTCAAACCTGTAGAACAAATATCTCATCCTGATCTACACTCGGGTAGACGAATCTAACATAAGAGAAACTCATCCAAAACAAAGATTAATCACAAGCCCTGTCGTGTAAGCCACGGTCTCAGAGAAAACACCCTACTTACGGGTATTCCAAATGGAAGAAAAACTACAATTTATAATACTTATAATTGTGCATCTCATGTGCATTAGCGATACTCTTGTAATATTCTTACTCAATCGCTCTGTGGCAATAGGTTTTATCTCTCTATCTCGGATACATAAAATGACGATACTTTTGTAATGTTTTTACTCAATCGCCCTACAAAAATGGGTTTTATTTCCCCAATCCGGATACATAATATGATGATACTTTTGTAATATTCTTACTCAATCGCTCTGCGAAAATAGGTTTCATCTCCCTATTAAGGAAACATGAAATTTTGCATACTCTTCATATTTATTTATCGAATTAAATTATGACAAAAAAAACATGTTAACACAACATATTCTAAACATACGCGAACATATCTCGGTATGCATGTTCATATCTGTTGTTCACTGACATCTCAGGTGTTAATCAACTCATAAACATTGTATCATAACAGTACAAGGTCGAGAGACTTGTTCGAAAACAAAAAAAAAATCAAACAAAACATGCACAGTCCGATATACAGTTTGGCGGTCGATCGCAATTATGCGGTGGTCGATCGCGATGGGTTCCAAGGCCTACCCAGGCCTCTGCCCTGCATGCAGTCGACCGCCACTATGGCGCGATCAACCATAGGCTAAAATTCTAGATTCTAAATCTGGTTGTGTGTGTTGTGTTCACGCCGTGTTTAGGTGATTCAAACATGATTGAAGCAATATGAATCTTACATGAAAACATGTCAACAACAGATAAAAACTTCTGGGAGAAACACAATATATAATACATGATTATGTGCATAAAAATTCATATTTAAAACCCTAAAACATGCATAAGAACTTAAAACAAAAAACAATTCATCTTTCTTTAGATTAAACAACTTTTAAGTCATTTTCAGATCTTAAATATCTTCTGTAAATTCGTTCTCAAACCTTTTCATATAGAAAGACCTAGTCTTTATACATATAATACAAAAGAATTGAATTTTATTCATAAACTAGTTAATTTGGCTCTATAAAACATGTTAAAAACTCTTTAAAAACATTTAAAAAACTAGGAGGGGGATTAGCAGAGACGAACTCGCCTGAGATTTGTAGAAAAGCGTTTAATATGCCAAACAAAAGAAGATCTCCACTCCAAAAGCCAAAAACCACACGAAATCCTGCTCAAAAGCCTCCAATCTTCTCCAAGAATCAAGTTGGGGTTTATGGGGGTTTGGTGGCTGTTACGGTTTTTAGGAAAACTAAGAAATTAGTGAAAGATTGATATATAAACCAAGGAAAATGAATATGGGCTTTAGAAATCCGTAACCAACTCCAATAGGAGAAAAGCTTATGCAGGTCTCGCGGTCAACCGCGGCGGTCGACCGGATTGGAATTTTCCAGCTCATTATATATTTGGCCATTGTGCATATTTTGTGCATTTGCATTCATATTTTCACAAATATACATTGAATTGATCTCAAATCAATTCTTATCATACTCAAACATCAAGATATGTTATTTTTTTACTATATAACATATTTATCTTTATTTATCATAAAATATTTAAATTTACAGGGTTTTACATTCTTCTCCCCATAAAAAAATTTTGTCCTCGAAATTCTGTAATCGTATCTTAGGAATTAATAATATGAGAAAGACACTAAGAGGGGATAATCCAGACAAGAAAACCCTCCCATACACATCTCGTACCATTAATCCTTAGATATGAATAACTAGCAATATCTATGCTTAACAATCTAAAATGTGAATACTAGCAATATCTCGTACCATTTAACCCCTAACTAAACGAAACTAGTACGTCAGGCGAAAAATCCAAACAAGAAACCCGCCATATATATACCATGTGTTCCTAATGATTAGGATCTATGTGTTAATACCCCCATTCTAGCTTTAAATATAAATATGACCATATAGAAAATCAAAAATCATAAATATCAATAAGCTATAACCAAATCATTTTATGCACTCGAATAGGTGCGGGCAGTCGTGACGTATATCCTCCTCGCGCTCCCAAGAAGCCTCATCAGCTCTTTTCTATCTCTATTGAACTTTAACTTAAGGTATTACTTCCTTTCTAAGCCTCTCATCCTCTCTAGTAAGAATATAATCCGTGATCTCCATGGTAGTTAAATCTATCTGAAACTCAAATTTTGGTGCATCAATCACTCTCTGCTGCTCCTCATCGCGCAATTACTTCTAAATTATCAAAACATGGAAAACATCGTGTATACTCGACATTGATGCTAGAAGATCTAGTCCATACAAAACGGCTCCAAAAATGTTCAACTCTCATGAACGGATCAATATATCTCGGGGTAAACCTTTTCCGTCTACCGAGTCGATGAACTCGTCGACGATATTTTCAATAAGACATAGTCCCCAATCTAGAACTCTAATGGTCATCGTCTCTGGTCTACGTAACTCTTCTGATGACTATGTGCTACAAGAATATGCTCCCAAACCTCTGTTACCTTCCCTGTAGTCCACCACACAAGCTCTTGTCTAAGCAATAAACTTTTTTGTAATTCGGCCCAATGAATAAGCAATCTATAATGCCTCCCGTACCATGCCTCATACGTTGTTATGCTAATAGTTGATGATAAATGATATTATAATCACACTCAATCAATAGGATATGATCCTCCCAGCTATCCTGCAAGTCTATAATATATGTTTGCTACATGTTTTCCGACACTTGGTTTACTCTCTCCATTTGTCCATCCGTCTGCGGATGGAAAATACTAGAATATCACACTGGCTACCTAACAAATACTAGGAACTTAGAATATCACACTGGCTACCTAACAAATACTAGGAACTCTTCCAGAAGTGCCTCTTCACATCTTTGTATATTTTCATTGTACCTAGATTCACTGTATATCTGGTATGATGCGCCTCAACTGTCGTGAAATATAAACTATACCCTCCAGGTCTGCATCAAAACACCTCCTAGTCCTCCTAATAACGTGTCCACGTAAATGAAAAATGTTGTATCACTGTTCAAAAAGGTCAAAATTGTTACTGTAATCTATCTAGCTTTAATAGTTGTTAGATCCTAGAGGAGGGGGGGGGGTGATTAGGATCTTATGCTAATCTAATCCGATTTTATGCCAATTAAAACTAATTAATAAGTTATCCTAGCAAGTATGAAATACAACAATATATATGAGCAAGGATGAGCAATATAAACAAAGGTAAATATCCTAGCAATGAGATATACTATGAGATATATACAAGGATATATAATTAACACAAGGGTAAATAATCTAAACTAGATAGTGGGCAATATAATCAACAAGCAATATACAAAGGCGATATAAGATATGAACATAAAAATAAGTACGCCAATGCAATCACAAACAAACGATATGATTACGGAGTTCGGTCCCCACGACCTACGTCTCCGCTCCTCACCTCGAGGAGATCTCCACTATCACAATCGGGTTTTTTACGTTTACCCGAACAATGTTTACACCTCACAATACAGTTTTCTAGTTTACCGAAAACTCTACAACTAACACACTCTTGTAATCCCACTCTACACCCTCTCAAGTGTTGAACTAGACGTGTCTCCCTCAAGTGCTCGAATACAATCTCTCCCTAGGTTTGTCAACTGACGCCACTCCTCTTGGGACGATCCCCGACTCTCGTCACACACTTCTCTCGGTGTACAAGTGTATTACAAAGTGATCTCACAATTAAAGCTCACAAATCAAATGATTTTTCTCTAAACAAGGTGAGAACTCAATTAAGCACAACTCATAGTCACAAACCCACAACCCTAAATTATACTATGAATGTAAATACAATAAGCTCAATGTGGGTGTGTGTAACAATGAGATAATATAATCAAATCTAAACTCAATATAAAAACTAGCTTTAAATAATGATAATCAAATAACTAAGAAAATGTAAAGCTAGATAAGAGTTTAGAAAACTTCTCAATAGATCAAGAGGTGGAGGGAGAATAGTTGGAAGCTCAAACTTCAATAGATGATCTCCTCAAGCTCTTGTGGAATTGATTTCACAAACTCAAACTTCCAAATGCTTAAAAGCTTCTTAAACAAACTTAAACCAAACTTAAACTCTTTTAAAACTTCTTTAAAACATTCTCTTGTGTTAGAAAATAGTTATGACAAAGGGGTATATATAGGCTTGAAAAAAGCAACTCAAGAAACCCCAAAAACCCACTAAAAACAAAAAACAGAATGTTATCGTTACTGTGCAACGGTAACATTGGCGGTCGACCGTCACGGTCGACCGCACAAAGAAAAACTATAAACTACTCTCTGTTCTGTAGATGGCTGACTGTCATGGTCGACCATACTGTAGAACGGTCGACCGTGGCGGTCGACCACACTGTTGCAATGTGCACAAACAATTTCAGGTTTTGACAGATTCTGGAAATTTACGTATCTGATTTTGTAAAATCAATTAAAAATAGTAAATAAACTACAAAAATTATGAAATTTTAAAGGAAGGTTTTAGACATGTAGATGAACATGATAGAGAAAGAATTTCTAAAATATCACTTTCCAGTTGATAGAAATAAATATTTTAACACATATATATAGCTTCTAAAAAAACTGCTGAAAATACGGTTTTGTAAATTCAATTGAAAATAACTAAACAACTCCAAAATTAGTAAAACTTGGAAAACTTTTTATATATATGATGATAAACATGTAAATGAAGAAAATTTTTCAAATCGCGTTTCCCAATTGTGAAAACTCATGTATTTTGCAAGAATGTCCAAAACATGAAAAGTTGATATACATGAAATTTTAACATTTTGGCTAAACCATATTTTGAAACTTTACAAAATTATTTTGTAGACTTGACAAAGGATGTATATAACTATTGTTAAGTCCAAAAACTAAGAATATAAGATTTTCATAAAATTGCATATCTTTGCAAACTTTTCAAAAACAATAAATATGATTTCATTAAATATACACTTGATATTGATAAAATCATATATAATCATATAAACATGAAATAAAAAGTATTTTCCAATTATATTCAATTGTTTCATATTTAAACTTGAAAAACTAAAAAATAAATATGAAGGATGTAATTTCATATTTATGTATACTTGGAAACCAAAACATGTATGTATATATATGACTATATATATACATAGAAACCAATAAATGTGTGTGTGTATATTATATTGAGATTAAGATACTAACACACATAATATAAACTCCTAAACTAAATTACCCAACCTTGATCTTGATCTTCAATAAGCTTGACTTGGTACACTTGCAGAAGAAGCTTGAACTTGTATCTTTAACTTGAATGTACATTACTTCACTCCACTATTCTGCCAACCTCCATTGGATATAATCGTTGAAGCTCTATTCCATCCATCCTCCAATATGTTGTTTGTCTACAATAAATAGAACACTAGATAAATTACATTAGAAATAAATTATTTGTTAAACATCATCAAAACAAGAAGGCCAACAATAGTCTCAAAGGCTTCCTGGCATCCCGTGCCCAAAGCAAACTATACACCCTTCTTCGTAAGGTGTGTAAGTTATATCACAATCTTCGAAAAGTCCTGAATGAACTTTCTCTTATACCCTACCAAAACTATGATTCTCTATAATGATTCTTAGTGGCTCCCAATCATGTACAGCCTCAACAATGGCTAGATCCACTGCTATACCCTCCCTGCTGATGACGTGGCCTAGAAATCTGACATCTAATAGCCAAAAATAGTATTTTCTAAACTCAACGCATCACTGATGCCTCTAATCTTGACTGTCCACTATGCCTGTAATGCCAATAGCAGATGTTGGTCGTGTTCTGCCTCTGATCTCGAAAAGATAAGGATGTCGTTTATAAAATGACTACGAAGTGGTCCTAACATGGACGGAAAACCTAGTTCATCAAATCCATGAATACCACGGGTGCATTGATCAGCCAAAATGGCATGATAAGAACTCAAAAGACCCATATCGAGTCAGAAAATGTGGTTTTAGAAATATCCATTTAACGCACTCGCAACTGGAACTAACTAGAACGAAGATTAATCTTCGAGAAATGCTACGCTCCCTGTAGCTGGTCGAACAAGTCATAAATCCTTGATAGTGGCGATGTAGGGAAACAACCTCTCTCACTGGAGAAACATAGGTATGTTCTAAAAGACATCCTGATACTCTGAGATGACTCCGTTCTCACTCAAAACTGTACCCCAATCCCGTATCATCACCTTTACGACGTATGCCAGAAATAACTTCGCATTCTGGTTACCCTATGAGGTTGCTACTATCTATACAATCCCAACGAATGCTCACAAGCGTACTATTTTAGCAAAACAGTCGATACTAATATTTTTATGATGATAACCATTTCATACCAAGAATGACGTCGAAATTCGACATCCACAAAAACGACCATGTCAAAGATGAACTCAAACTCATCTATACTGATGACACATCTCCTACATATACTCTCTAATAGGAACATCTCCCCTAAAGGAGTAGAAACTAATAACAGATTATCTAAGGGATGTGTAACTAACTGAAGCCTATACATGAGGGCATGAAATATGAAGGAATATGAAGTTCCTGAATCAAACAAGATTCGAGCTGGATAATAATTTACTATAAAAACTCCGCTCACACTATGCTCACGTGGTATGACTACATAAACTTTGCTGGTGGCGGGTGCCTACTTTGCTGCTGGTGGTGAAACACATGGGTCCATCTGACACTGATGAATACTCTGAATAACGTAATTCTGGCCTATAGGCCCCTAAATCCTTGGAATAACCGGTAGTACATCTATCCACTAATGCTGGTCATAACCGCGGCCCTAAGACTATTGATCCTGACCTCTGTCATGCTGGTCTCCTGCTAGTGTACTGCGACAATCCTTCACTTTATGTTTGATCTTGTTACAATTGTATCATGTATCCCTAATCCTACGCTGCTGCGTTGCTATCGAATCATGTTGTGCTCTCTTCTTATAATGTCTTTGTTGCTGATGGTAAAAATCTTTACCCCACTGCTGTGTCCTCTAGATCCTACAATAGGTCTCTTGCCCTTGTCATTTCTATCATGCTAGTCTTGATTTCATAATTAATTATAGACATATCTCACTATTTTAATCGAACTAGCTCTAACTGCTTGTTGAAGGAGTAAACAAAATTTTTCCAAATAACTGATATTCATTATCCCGGCAAAAATATGAAATCGTAGCTATTCTTTGCTGCTATTCCCTGGTGATGTCCTCTATGCTAAATATTTTAAACCTCTGGTTTAGTATTGAGTCTACGTTAAGAAATTTTCACATATTCTTGCAGCTATACTACAAGTCTATAATCTATATAATGTACTGTTTTGGCCTGTGCATGTTTGTTTGACTTTGTTTTGGTTTTCGAGAGAGTTCCTTGATCTCGTACTGATATATTACTATGTTTAAGAGTTGTTTAACACCTGGGATGATGGTGAATATTAGATATGGATATACACATCGAGATATGTGCTCGTATGCTTAGAATATATTGTGTTAACATACTTTTCATCGCAAGTTAAATCGATAAATACACATAAAGAATATAGTAAACTCATGTATCTAGAATAAGGAGATAAAACATTTTTCTACAAGACGATTGAGTAAGAGTATTATAAAAGTATCATCATTTCATGTTTCCGGTATAGGAAGATAAAACCTATTTCCGCAGGACGATTGAGTAAGAGTATTATAAAGGTATCATCATTTCATGTATTCGGATTAGGAAGATAAAACCTATTACCATAGAGCGATTGAGTAAGAATATTACAAGAGTATCTCTATTGCACAAGGAGATGTACACATATATGTATTATCAGTTGTAGTTACTCCCATGTTAGATTACCCATGAGTAGGGTACATTCTTTAATTTGTGGCATACAAGATATAGTCTATGGTGATTTTTGAGTTGGATGATATTCTCTTATTATTGCGCCAACTACTTGAGAAGTAGTTCGAGATTTTGACATTTGTTCTATATGGTGAGGCTTGGAGTATTTCTTTTGAGTGTTGTTTTTATTTAGAGAGTTGGAATTGGTATTTAGGGAACTATAATTTGAGACATATGGTATATATATGAGAGTTTTCTTGTTTGAATTATTTTGCTCAACGTACTACATCTCGTCTTGTAGGTGTCTAAATATTAACTCTATTAGATATGGGGAAAATAATATAGGTAGACTATGCTTAATAGATAGAGCATCCACTTCATCTAGCAGCCCTTCCCCTGGAGGCTGATGGAGGTGATCTTGCTGTAGCGTTCTGACGCTCTTGTTGTTATTTTTTTGTTTAAATTATCTCTTTCAGGCAAATCAGAGTCTCGGAGAGCCACAGGATGACGGAGTTCTAGCATAGTCGTCGTTGCATAGTCTTAGTAGCTGAAGCTCCATTGTATAGTTATGTTCCTTGTTCAAACTTTAGAGTTATAATCATTTTGTAGAGGATGAGTGCCCTAGTGAGGTTTCATTTGACTCATTATATTGAGATGTATTTCAGACTCAAAGATATTTTCATTCTGTTTCAGTTGGGCTCATTTATTTATATACTTCTTCCGTTCATATCTGATTTTGTACTACTTCTATTATTTGCTTGTTTTGTACCTTCACCTATTTGTTGATTCCACTAGAGAGATAGTGACTGTGATGGTGAAACATGTTGTAGCATGGTGTTTGGTGCTTAATATGTTTAACAATCCGGGTTTCACCTTGGACAACAACCTTGTGTTAACCCTGGGGCGTCACATTAGGGATAGATCTGATAAGTTATGGTCTCCTTCAAATGAGAAAAGCTTAGAAGTCTAGCAGTTAACTTTCTTAATCATCGTGTGATGCGCCTGGTTCACACATGGCTGAAGTCCAAGCTGAACCCAAAGATATTAAACATGTCATGCACCGAAACCATGCATAAACATGTTTCACAATCACCATTGTAATTACCATGAATTTTTGATACTAGTTAAAATAATTTTTTGGTATTTAAAATATTCAATTATTATTTTTAAAAGAGTATTTGTATTTTCTTAATTTTTTAGAATATTCTATGATTTAAAAATCTGATTTTATATTTATTTAAATGATTTTGATAATTATAAATTAACTTGATGTAGAACTTTTGAATTAATATCTATTGTGTTATTATTATTATTACATATTATTTATAAATAATTTTTTCTTATTATTCAATTTTAATCCTTAATTAACTTCTTAATTATAAACTCTAACCCTAACCTATATATATACCCTCACCCTCTCTCCTCTCTCTCACGTACCCTCAAGCCCGTTACCACCCTCTCTCTTCCTCTCTTGTTCTCTCTCTTCCAACCCCGACCAAACCTCCGACAGCCTCCTCCTTGCTAGCCTCTTCCCCTCGAATAGCCCCCATCCCGCACCAGGCTGCCGCAACCGCCTCCCCTTTCTTGCTCCTCCTTAACCTCCTCCTACCCGTAGCCCCTCCCCTACGCTGAGACTCGCCCCACACCCCTTAACCTACGCAGTCTCCCAGATCCTCGCCAAGCCCGCTGCTCCTCTCGCGCCGCCCAATCATAAGCTGCCCCAGCTTGCTCCGTCGCTCGCTGTGCCAAGCTCCTCTGCTCCTCTCGCGCCGCCCAATCATAAGCTGCCCCAGCTTGCTCCGTCGCTCGCTGTGCCAAGCTCCTGCCGCGTCGTCGACCATCACCCAACCGCATCCTCAACCATCAGATATGTCACCATCATTGTCGAACCCCGTAAAATTTTATAAGGATATATAGATATTGAATTATTAGTGATGAATAATTCTTTTGTGAAAATTTATCATATATACATATATATATTGAATGTGATGAATCATGTTTGGGAGCCTAACAAGAAATTCTATGTTGGAGAAAACAAGTGGATTCACCAGGATGTCAAACAGACATAGCAGGCAGTTGTCCTGCTGTGCGGTCGACCGCGACATGCGCGGCGGTCGACCGCACAACAGTCGGGCACTCAGGGGACTTTTCTCCTGTTGTGCGGTCGACCGCGCTGGGCGCGGCGGTCGACCGCACAGCGGGCAGAGAGTTTTTCTGTGTTGGGTCTTAACGGGTTTCGGGTCGGGTTCGGGTCGGGTTGTGGGGATAGTATATATACTATTATACCCAAGAGAGCCCCATTTTCCATCTGATATCAGAACCCTAGCCCCCTCTCTCCCCTCAAACCCTAGTTTCTCACTCCTTGGTGATTTGGAGGAGCTTTGGAGGGCTTTTCAGCGAATTGTTGGTGGATTCAGCGAGAGGGATCATCTTCCTCCAGATCTAGGGCTTCGTTTTCGTCGAAGGCGAGTAACATCCCACCCAACTTCATCCCTTTTCCTTTTTATGCTTGGATTTGAGTTTTATTCGGTTTTTATTGAGCCCAAAATCGTATTTTTGTGTAGATAAGTAGATCTTATGGCATGGGATGCAAGAATCATATATTTCAGTCTTAAAAAGTTCACTAATGATGTTTAATTAAATGAGTTTTTGATCTGAAACACTTTTATGAGAGTTAAACTCATTTTTACTATTTAAGAACTTTTAAAATCATGTTGTTTAAGGTTTGGGATTTTTGATAATGAGGTTTTAACCATTTAAACTTGTTGTTTATTGCCATAGTTCTCTATTAAAAGGTTATAGTATAATGGGTATAGAAATCCCCAAGTTTTTGTATGAGTTCGGTAGCTGACAGAACCCAGAATGAGGTTCTGTCCGCCCAGCGGTCGACCGCATAGGACTCAGCGGTCGACCGTCGCGCGTTCCTGCCTGCAGAATCGTTTCTGCGCTTTGGGCGGTCGACCGGCATGACCTCTGCGGTCGACCGCCGCTCAGCTTCTGAGCCCAGTAGTTCTCGGGCCTGCGAGCGGTCGACCGGAGTGGGTTCTGTGGTCGACCGCCGTACAGTTTTTCATGCCCTGTTTGTTTCTGCGGTCGACCATGTGATCACTATTATTCCATCAGTTGTGTCTTGCAATATCTTTTACTTGCTTTTGTACCTACACATGTTATTGATTCCACTAGACAGATGTTAATTGTGATGGTGAGACATGTTATTGTACGGTGTGGTGCATGGCAAGTTTGACATTCTTGGTTTTACCTTGGACTGCAGCCTTGTGTGAACCCAGGGGCGTCACAATTGGTATCAGAGCTCTAGTTCCAGCATCCTTAGGATCATCCTGTGTCGAGTCATGGAGCTAGGATAGAGTTTCCTAGGATTCATGTATAGAGTCCGTAAGGATTTCCTAGTATGAGTGAGGACGATATATGCGTATACCTCAAAATTTGAGGAAATTTTTTTTTATGATAAGTATTTTGCAAAATTTAAAGTATTTTGTGTGAATACTATATGTTATGAAGATTGTATTGTGATACACTATTTATAGAAGTTTATTTTGACTCATAAACTTTTATTTTCTTATGATCAGAGAGATGGCAGGACGTGGTAGACCTCGTACCAGGAGAGCAACCCAGGCAGAGTCACAGCAGACTCCATCAGAGCAGCAGCCAGCTCAGTCCGAGCCTCAGCAGGCTCCACCCGAGCCGCAACAGGCTCCTCAGTATTTGGTGGACATCATGGCTCTTCTCATTGCCCGGATGACAGCCATTGAGGAGTTGGTGACTACTCATATAGCACCACGGACACCACCACCACCGGTAGCTCAGCAGCAGGGGATACCTGCCGTTCCTGTCAGAGAGAGACCCCCAGAGGTCACGCCTGCAGCTATTCCTCTAGCAGTCCCAGACAGAGCCACAGAGCAGGAGGCTTGGCTCCGTATGGTTGAGAGGTACCAGAAGATGAGAGCACCTGAGTTTCAGGGATCACCAGACCCTCTGGCAGCCCATAAGTGGAAGGAGGATGTGAGCAACATTCTCGACATACTCAGTGTGGACTCAGTTCAGAGGCAGAGGTTGACATCCTACAGTCTGAAGGGTGATGCTGGGAGATGGTACCAACTTCAGTTCCCTCCAGAGCAGATGATGACCCTCACATGGGAGGACTTCATATATTTCTTTGATGGGCAGTACATTTCCTCTACAGCACGGACAGGGAAGGAGCTCGAGTTATCCTGTTTGACTCAAGGGGACATGACAGTTGCAGATTTTGAGAGCAGGTTTATGGAGTTGCTACATTTCATGGGTATGTGGCAGACAGGAGAGCGTCAGGCTCAGATGTTCTTGGCTGGGCTTCGCCCTAACCTCCGACGGTACCTCGTGTCGAGGAGATTTTATTCAGTCAGGGAGGTAGCTGAGGCTGCCACTTCTCAGGAGACTGAGACTTCTATGTTCCAGAAAGACAAGGAAGGGAAGGCCAAGACCGGACAGAGTGGGGACAAGGGCAAGAACAAGAGATCTTTTTCTGGACCTCAGCAGCAGCATCAGGGTCCTTATAAAAAGGGACCCCAACAGGATCAGAGGGCGCATCAGCAGCGCAGGTTCCAAGGGTCTTGCTTTAACTGTCGCAAGGTCGGACATGAGGCATCAGAATGCCGTAGCGCACCAGCAGGAGCCCAGCAGGGTAAGGGTCCGAACCAGCAGCAGCAGAGACAGCAGGGCAGAGGTCAGGTCCAGCAGAACAGGCTTGAGGCACCGCCAGCAGCTCAGAGGACTGAGGGTCAGATTCGGGCAGTTCAGGAGATTTCTCAGGGGCAGATTATCCCATATTCTCCATCCCCATCAGCAGAGCAGTCTTCAACCACAGGCAGAGTATATGCGGTGGTTCCCCATGATCACGGAGCCAGCGGAGCTGTAGTGGAGGTTCACATTCTTTCATCTCGCATGCATTTATGACTAGACTCCAGCTCGTAGCTCAGCCTCTAGATACCCCTCTATCTGTTTCCACCCCTTTAGGTGAGGTATCGCTTCTAGAGAGCGTTTGTAGGAGGTGTACCGTCAGTCTAGACGAGTCGGAGTTCATAGTAGATTTGATAGTGTTGCTTATGTCCGAGTTCGATATTATCCTTGGTATGGATTGGTTGTCTTCCTACCATGTTAGCATTGACTGCTTTGCGAAGACAGTCAAGTTGCGAGCGTCCGATGGGTACGAGATGATTGTAGCCGCCTCTCAGGGCAACCGACTTGTGGAGTCATTTCTGGCATACATCGAGGAGGTGATGTGACGGGATCAGGGTGCTGAGTTATTAGAGACTAGAGTTGTCTCAGAGTATCAGGATGTCTTTCAGGACATACCTGGATTACCTCCGGTGAGAGAGGTGGAGTTCTGTATCGAGTTGCAGCCAGGCACAGCCCTGATATCCCGCGCACCTGGATGAGTTGTTAGCTCAGGGTTTTATTCGCCGGAGTCATTCTCCGTGGGGCGCGCCGGTCCTCTTCGTGAAGAAGAAGGACAGTAGTATGAGATTATGCATAGATTATAGAGAGTTGAACAAGGTCACTATCCGGAATAGGTACCCACTACCTAGGATTGCTGATTTGTTTGACCAGTTGCAGGGTGCGCAGTATTTCTCAAAGATTGATCTTCGTTCTGGATATCATCAGTTGCGGGTTCGGAAGATGGATATTCCCAAGACCGCCTTTCTTACTCGATATGGTTCTTTCAAGTTCTTGGTCATGCCATTTGGATTGACCAATGCACCCGCGATATTCATGAACTTGATGAACCGGGTGTTCCGTCCCTTCTTAGATCAGTTCGTGATCATTTTCATCGATGATATTCTCAATTACTCGAGGTCAGAGGCGGATCATGAGGAGCATCTACGGATAGCATTGAGGACTCTTCAGGAGCATCAGCTGTATGCTAAGTTCAGCAAGTGCGAGTTTTGGCTTTCAGAAGTCAGATTTCTTGGCCATGTCATCAGTCGAGAGGGTATAGCAGTGGACCCGACTAAGGTCACGGCAGTCCTTGATTGGGAGCCACCGAAGACGGTGACAGAGATTCGCAGCTTTTTGGGCTTAGCTGGATATTATAAGAAGTTCATTCAGGACTTCTCGAAGATTTCGACGCCTATTACACGCCTTACGAAGAAGGGTGTGCAGTTCATATGGAGCATGGAGTGCCAGAAGGCCTTTGATATTTTGAAGACTAAGTTGACTACAGCGCCGGTTTTGACTATTCCGAGCAGTGATAGGACATTTGTTGTGTATACAGATGCGTCATTGGCAGGCTTAGGAGGCGTATAGACTCAGAGAGTGGTGGCCTATATCTCATGGCAGTTGAGGGTGCATGAGCAGAACTACCCCACTCATGACTTGGAGGTAGCAGCAGTGGTGTTTGCACTAAAGTCATGGAGGCACTACTTGTATGGAGTGCAGTTTGAACTATTCACAGACCATCAGAGTTTGAAGTAGCTCTTTTCTCAGAAGGAACTCAATCAGAGGCAGAGGAGGTGGATTGAGTTTATCAAGGACTACGAGTTCGCGATTCAGTATCATCCAGGGAAGGCGAACGTCGTAGCAGATGCTTTGAGTAGGAAGCGTCGGCATCGGGTTGCGGCTTTGAGGTGTTCCTTGTACAGAGATCTTATCACTCTTATCTAGTTTGATATTAAACCCGAGATTGGAGGAACCAGTGCATTCTTGGGAGCTATGTTAGTGCAGCCATCTTGGAGTGACAGGGTTGTCAGAGCTCAGTTGAAGGACTCTTGGATTCAAACCTGTAAGGGGGAGATTTCCAAATAGCCTAAGGTGGACTGGACCATTGGAGCAGATGGAGGATTACGGATGAAGGGTAGTGTAAAACCCCAAAAATTTCTATAATATATATATATATGTTTGAATTATTAATAGTAAATAATTCCCTTGTGATGAATAATCATATATAAACACATATATGCGCCATATGAATGTAATTATCTATGTTTGAAAACCCATCAAGTACTGATTTGTGAGAGGAATCGAGTTTTAAATCCCAGACTAAGGATTTTATATCTCAGCAAAAATATTTGTGCTGAGCGGTCGACCGGTACGGTCGACCGTGGCGGTCGACCAGACCGGTCGACCGATCAGCGGTCATTTTGTTTCCAGGTTCGGGTTTTAGTTTTGGGCTATTGGATTTCGGGTCGGGTTGGGGAATTGGTATTTATACCAACTCAACCCAGGAGAGTTTCTCTTCTCCTCAGACGTAAACCCTAGCCCCCCTTTTCTCTCCCCTCTCAAAACCCTAATTTGAACTGGTGATTTTGGGGAAATCTGAAGGAGCTGCAGTGGGAGTTGCAGATCAGGTGGAAGGAGATCCTCAACAGGAATCTTTGCAGCACCCAAGGCGAGTAATTTCTCGCCCAACCCCTACCCCTTTCATTTTCATGTCAAGAACTGAGTTTTTATTGGTTTTTATGGATCCAAATTCGTATTTTTAAAGTAACTAATAGAGTATTATGGCATAGAATAGGGATTTGGGATTTTATCTGTTTTAAAAACTCACCAACGTTTTCTGTTAAAGAGACCCAGATCTGAATATGTTTAAAAAGGAGAAAAAACCCTGTTTTTGTTGATTAACTATACATAGATCATGTTTAACTATGTTTGGGATTGATAATGAATCCTCAATGTATAAGTTTTCTTTATTTACCTGTTAAATGACAAATTTCAATCTGCTATATTGCATTTTATCACAGGTCAGATCTAGACAGAAACCCAAACCTGGGTTCTGTCTGTCTCGCGGTCGACCGCATCGGTCGACCGCAGGGCGCGCAGCGAGGGCAGAACAGAGTCTGCCCTCTGCGCGGTCGACCACGGCGGTCGACCGCGACGTCCTTTCGGTCGACCGAATTTCCTGGCGGTCGACCGCTGCGTCCTTCCGGTCGACCGAATTTCCCGGCGGTCGACCGCCTGGCTCGTAGCAGAGTCGGTTGACCGAGTCGGTCGACCGACGCACTGTCTGTAAAATTTCTCCTGTTCTGGGTATTTTGAACATTTCACTCATGTTTGAGAGCTTGACTGGACTATCTGACATTGGTATTTAGTCTTACTATGTACCCAGGCACGATAGATGACCTGAGGGTACCAATTATGGATATATACACTGATTTGACTGTGAATTGATATAGGTAGATCTCACTATATATCCCAGTGATATTTTCACCATTTCATAGTCCTCGTGTTAGACTAAAATCCATAGAAGTCCTCGTGTTGGACTATAATCCATAGAAGTCCTCGTGTTGGACTATAAATTCATTTCAGTACTCGTGTTGGACATTTGCCACTTAATCTATGAGTTTGGAAAACTACGACATAAATAGTTCCTGATTTGGACATAGTTTCTTAACCCTGCATACGACTTCTTCACAGAAGTCCACGACCTGATGTTGACATGACACTTATGTAAGTAAAAACATGACATTTATGGTAGCTATGGTATGGCACTATAATTTGTTCTGAGATTTGCTGTATTTCTTGATTCATTGTTTCTGTACTAGAACCTCGGGTTTGGTGTTTAGAGATTTACAATTTGAGATACAAGGTATATACATGAGGGTTTCCTTGTTTGGATTATTTCGCTCGACGTACCTATGCTCGTGTTGTAAATTTCTAAATACTAAAACCCCCTTAAGTAGGATCAATGATTTTAGATCTATTATATATATTATCTGTATTTTTTTTATACAACGAGCCCTTTTCCCTTGGGGTTGGTTGTGATGTTACTCGCTAGCACTTTGACGCTCGTTGTCCCTCCCCCCTTTCAGGTCACGAGCCAGGAGCACGGAGAGCCGCAGGTTGATAGCGGACCACATTAGTGTTCAACTTTACTTTCTAGCTATGTATTATTTTCTTTGGGCTCCACTGTAGTGAGGTTAGACATTTGAGGGTATTATTCTAGAAATTTTAAAGGCTGTGAGCCTTATCTCTTTATCGTCAGATATTTGTATTTGAGACTTGTTGAGTATTTTAGTTTATCTACTCAGATCTTGACTATGTATTTCTGTATTATTGGATGATGAGATATTTATGTGACTATTATCTTTTCATCTGTATTCCTTGTTTTATCTCTTACCTGTTTTGTACCTACACCAGTTGTTGATTCTACTAGATAGATGTTAATTATGATGGTGAAACATGTTATTGCATGGTGTAGTGCATAGCAGGTTTGACATTCTTAATTTCACCTTGGACTGCAGCCTTGTGTGAACCTAGGGGCGTCACAGTTAGTATCAGAGCTCTAGTTCCAGTATCCTTAGGATCATCCTGTGTCAAGTCGTGGAGCTAGGATAGAGTTTCCTAGGATTCATGTATAGAGTCCGTAGGGATTTCCTAGTATGAGTGAGGACGATTTATGCGTATACCTCAAAATTTGAGGAAATTTTTTTTAATGATAACTATTTTGCAAATTTAAAGTATTTTGTGTGAATACTATATGTTGTGAAGATTGTATTGTGATACGCTATTTATAGAAGTTTATTTTGACTCATAAGCTTTTATTTTCTTATGATCAGAGAGATGGCAGGACGTGGTAGACCTCGTACCAGGAGAGCTACCCAGGCAGAGTCACAGCAGACTCCATCAGAGCAGCAGCCAGCTAAGTCCGAGCCTCAGCAGGCTCCACCCGAGCCGCAACAGGCTCCCCAGTATTTGGTGGACATCATGGCTCCTCTCATTTCCCGGATGACAGCCATTGAGGAGTTGGTGACTACTCATATAGCACCATGGACACCACCACCACCGGTAACTCAGCAGCAGGGGATACCTGCCGTTCCTGTTAGAGAGAGACCCCCAGAGGCCACGCCTGCAGCTATTCCTCTAGCAGTCCCAGACAGAGCCACCGAGCAGGAGGCTTGGCTCCGTATGGTTGAGAGGTACCAGAAGATGAGAGCACCCAAGTTTTAGGGATCACCAGACCCTCTGGCAGCCCATAAGTGGAAGGAGGATGTGAGCAACATTCTCAACATACTCAGTGTGGACTCAGTTCAGAAGCAGAGACTGGCATCCTACAGCCTGAAGGGAGATGCCGGGAGGTGGTACCGACTACAGTTCACTCCAGAGCAGAGGCTGACCCTCACATGGGAGGACTTCATATATTTCTTTGATGGACAGTACATTTCCTCTGCAGCACGGACAGGGAAGGGGCTCGAGTTATCCCGTTTGACTCAGGGGGACATGACAGTTGCATATTTTGAAAGCAGGTTTATGGAGTTGCTACATTTTACGGGTATGTGGCAGACAAGAGAGCGTCCGGCTCAGATGTTCTTGGCTAGGCTTCGCCCTAACCTCCGACGGTATCTCGTGTTGAGGAGATTATATTCAGTCAGGGAGGTAGCTGAGGCTGCCACTTCTCAGGAGACTGAGACTTCTATGTTCCAGAAAGACAAGGAAGGGAAGGCCAAGACCGGACAGAGTGGGGACAAGGGCAAGAACAAGAGAGGTTTTTCTGGACAGCAGCAACAGCATCAGGGCCCTTATAAAAGGGGACCCCAGCAGGAGCAGAGAGCACATCAGCAGCGCAAGTTTCAGGGATCCTGTTTTAACTGTCACAAGGTCGGACATAAGGCATCAGAGTGCCGCAGCGCACCAGCAGGAGCCCAGCAGGGCAAAGGTCCGAACCAGCAGCAGCAGCAGCGCCAGCAGGTGTATTTATGGCTAGACTCCATCTCGTAGCTCAGCCTCTAGACACCCCTTTATCTATTTCCACCCATTTAGGTGAGGTATCGCTTCTGAAGAGCGTTTGTAGGAGGTGTACCGTCAGTTTAGACGAGTCGGAGTTCATAGTTGATTTGATAGTGTTGCACATGTCCGAGTTCGATGTCATCCTTGGTATGGATTGGTTTTCTTCCTACCATATTAGTATTGACTGCTTTGCGAAGACAGTCAAGTTGTGAACGTCCGATGGGTCCGAGATGATTGTAGCCACTTCTCAGGGCAACCGATTTGCGGAGTCATTTCTGGCATATATCGAGGAGGTGATGCTATTGGCCTTCTTGTTTTGATGATGTTTAACAAACAATTTACCACTAATGTTGTTTGTCTAGTATTTGTGTATTCCTATTTATTGTAAACAAACAACGTAGTTGGAGGTTGGATGGATTAAGCCTACACGATCATATCAAGAGGAGGTTGGTGGATTTGTGGAGTGAAGCTACATACAATTCAAGTTAAAGATCAAGTTCAAGCTTCATCCGCAACGTGTACCAAGTCAAGCTTAATTGAAGATCAAGATTGCTTGGGTAATGTAGTTTAAGATTTATATTATGTGTGTTAAGTACTCTAAGCTCAATTATCTATACACACACATTTTATTAGTTTCCTTGTATATATATGTAATCACATATATATACAACACAAGTTTTGATTTTTATGTTTATAAATATGAAATTACATGTGTCATATTGTGATTTTGGTTTATCTACTTAGATATGAAACAAATATATTTTCATATACATACTCATAGGTTTCATTTTCTATTGTATTTGTGAAAATATTGTATTCTTAGTTTGTAGACTTTAATATCAGTTTATACATGTTTTACTAAGTCTATAAAATCATTTTGTAAAGTTTTAAAAGTTGGTTTAGGTCAAAACATCAAACTCATGTGTTTACATTTTCATGTTTTGGACTATTTTACAAAATGATGATATTTTTCATTTGGGAAGTCCTTTTTCGAAACCAGTTGTTGTAGCGTGTTTATTATCATGTCTACAATCATTCCCCAAAGTTTTACATTTTTTGGAATTTATTTGATATTTTTAAACAGTGTTTTAAAATCAGATGTACAGCTTTCAAAACTGTTTTTCAGAAGTATCAGTATTCGGTCGACCGCACCGGTCGACCGAACCTGAGGTCAAAAGTTTACAGGGCGACAGAAAGCCTGTCGGTCGACCAGTCCGGTCGACCGATGAAAATTTTCGGTCTACCGACGAATTTTTCGGTCGACCGACGAGTGTTCCTTCAGTTTCCAACGACTAGTTTTTTGACCGTTGCCTTGGGGCTGTTTTGTCTTTTGCTCTGGTTTCTTGGCTGAGTTGTGAGAGGGTATAAATACCCTATTGTCTTCAACTCTCAAGCTAACTAAGAAATGTTTTAAAAGAAAAGAAAAGTTTAAGCAAGGGTTTAGGGTTTTACTGTTGTTTGAGTTTGAGTTTCTGTTGACAAAGGAGGAAGCTTTAACTGCAGATTGAGGGATTCATTCTCAATCCCCTCATCCTCTTCTTTGTGATCTTAGAGAAGTTTTCTAACTCCTTTCTCTAGCAATTTCATTATTGATTTTTATATTCTTATTATTGCTAGTTTGCTATTTGAGTTAGATTTCATGTTACTCATTGTTACACACACCCACATTGAGCTTTTAGTATTTACATACATAGTATAGTTGGGTGGTGAGAGATTGTAACCTTGAGTTGTGCTTTCATTGTGTTCTCATCTATTGTAGAGAACAAATTTATATTTGTTACATTGTGAGTGTTGTAAGGTTTTCGGTGAGCTAGAAACCGAGTGTGTAGTGAGGTTTTCGGTGAGCTAGAAACCGAGTGTGAGGAGTGACGTTGATCGGTGAGCGTTGAAAACCGATACTGTGAGGTGTAAACGTTATTCGGGTGAACGTAGAAAACCCGGTTGATAGTGGATTTCTCCCCGGGAGTGGGGAGCGGAGACGTAGGACGGAAGGTCCGAACTCCGTGATCATATCTTGTGTTTGAGTGTGCTTTGGCGTTTATTTATACTTGTGTTTATAATTCTTGTCGCCATTGTCATTAGCTCATTATTTATATGATCCACTATCTAGTTCATATTGTTTACCCTTGTGTTAGTTTATATATCCTTGCATATATCATATAGTATACCTCTTTGCTAGGATATATCACCTTGTGTATATTGCATATTCTTGCACTTAACTCATCAGGGTGTCGATTTATTGGAGACTAGAGTTGTCTCAGAGTATCAGGATGTCTTTCAGGACATACCTGGGTTACCTCCTATGAGAGAGGTTGAGTTCTATATTGAGTTGCAGCCAGGCACAGCCCCGATATCCCGCACACCCTATCGCATTGCGCCAGCTGAGATGAGGGAGCTTCAGACCCAGTTGGATGAGTTATTAGCTCAGGGTTTTATCCGTCAGAGTCATTCTCTGTGGGGCGCACCGGTCCTCTTCGTGAAGAAGAAGGACAGTAGTATGAGATTGTGCATAGATTATAGAGAGTTGAACAAGGTCACTATCCGGAATAGGTACCCATTACCTAGGATTGATGACTTGTTCGACCAGTTGTAGGGAGCGCAGTATTTCTCGGAGATTGATCTTCGTTCTGGCTATCATCAATTGCGGGTTCGGGAGATGGATATTCCCAAGACCGCTTTCCTTACTCGATACGGATCTTTCGAGTTCTTGGTCATGCCTTTTGGGTTGACCAATCCACCCGCGGTATTCATAGACTTGATGAACCGGGTTTTTCGTCCCTTCTTAGACCAGTTTGTGATCGTTTTCATCGATGATATTCTTATTTACTCGAGATCGGAGGCGGATCATGAGGAGCATCTACGGATAGCATTGAGGACTCTTCAGGAGCATCAGCTATACGCTAAGTTTAGCAAGTGTGAGTTTTGGCTTTCAGAAGTCAGATTTCTTGGCCATGTTATCAGTCGAGAGGGTATAGCAGTAGACCCGGCTAAGGTCGTGGCAGTTCTTGACTGGGAGCCACCGAAGACTGTGACAGAGATTCGTAGCTTTTTGGGTTTAGCTGGATATTACAGGAAGTTCATCCAGGACTTCTCGAAGATTTCGACACCGATTACACACCTTACGAAGAAGGGTGTACCGTTTATTTGGAGCATGGAGTGCCAGAAGGCTTTTGACATCTTGAAAGCCAATCTAACCACGGCGCCGGTTTTGACCATTATGTGCAGTGATAGGACCTTCGTCGTGTATACCGACGCATCGTTGGCCGGCTTAGGGGGCGTATTGATGCAGACTCAGAGGGTAGTAGCTTATATCTCACGGCAGTTGAGGGGGCATGAGCAGAACTATCCCACTCATGACTTGGAGTTAGCAGCAGTGGTGTTTGCACTGAAGTCATGGAGACACTATTTGTATGGAGTGCAGTTTGAGTTATTCACTGATCATCAGAGTCTGAAGTATCTCTTTTCCCAGAATAAACTCAACTAGAGACAGAGGAGATGGATTGAGTTTATCAAGGACTACGAGTTCGCGATTCAGTATCATCCGGGGAAGGCGAACGTTGTAGCAGACGCTTTGAGTAGGAAGCGTCGACAACGGGTTGCGGCTTTGAGGTGTTCATTGTACAGAGTCTTACCACTCTTAGCCAGTTTAATTTTAGACCCGAGGTTGGAGGTACCGATGCATTTTTGGGAGCCGTGACAGTGCAGCTATCTTGGAGTGACAGAGTTGTCAGAGCTCAGTTGGGAGACTCTTGGATTCAAATTTAAAAGGAGGAGATTTCCAAAGAGCCAAAGACTGATTGGACCATTGGAGCAGATGGAGGTCTACGGATGAAGGGTAGATTGGTCATGCCAGCCAGTGCAGAGTTGAAGAGGGAGTTATTTGACGAGGCGCACCGTACTCGGCCAAAATGTACAAGGACTTGAAGAGGCATTTCTGGTGGAGAGGTATGCGTAGAGAGGTTGCAGACTATGTGGCTAGATGTTTTACCTGTCAGCAGGTGAAGGCAGAGCATCAGAGACTGGCAGGGACCCTTCAGGCTTTGCCTATTCCGGAGTGGAAGTGGGTGGATATTTCCATGGATTTTATTGTAGGGTTGCCGAAGTCGAAAGTGGAAGTGGGTGGATATTTCCATGGATTTTATTGTAGGGTTGCCGAAGTCGAAGAAGGGGAATGATTTTGTTTGGATGATAGTGGACCGGTTGACGAAGTCAGCGCATTTTATTCCAGTGAGGACCACTTTCACAGCCGAGTCGTTATTCATTCGGGAGATAGTTCGACTCCATGGAGTTCCAGATACGATCGTATCGGATCGAGGATCAGTTTTCACTTCACACTTTTGGAGGAGTTTCCAGGACTCATTTGGCAGCAGGCTATCTTATAGCAGTGTATTCCACCCGTAGACGGATGGTCAGACTGAGAGGGTGAATCAGGTATTGGAGGACATGTTGAGGGCATGCGTCATTGATTTCTAAGGCAGCTGGGAGGATCATATTCCATTGAAAGAATTCGCTTATAACAACAGTTATCAAGCGACGATCAGCATGGCTCCGTATGAGGCATTGTACGGGAGGCCCTATAGATCACCGATATGCTGGGCAGAGCCAGAGGATAGCTTGATGCTTGGGCCAGAGCTTGTGAGGCAGACTACTAAGAAGGTAGCATTGATCAGAGAGCGGATTCTAGCCGCTCAGAGCCGGCAGAAGAGCTATGCAGATAAGAGGCGAAGACCACTAAAGTTTCAGATCGGGGATTTGGTTATGCTGAAGGTATCGCCTATGAAAGGCGTGCAGCGGTTCGGGAGGCGAGGGAAGCTTGCACCGAGATATATTGGACCTTTCCAGATTTTGGAGCGTATTGGAGCGGTGTCTACAGACTAGATCTTCCAGCATCTATGTCTAGTGTGCACAATGTGTTCCACATCTCTATGCTCAAGAAGCACTTGCATGATGAGGAGCAGCAGCGAGTGTTGGATATACCGGAGATTGAGCTTCGGGATGATTTGTCTACTATTGAAATTCCAGTGTCTATTCTTGCTAGAGAAAACAAGAGACTCAGGAACAAGGTGATTCCATTGGTGAAAGTTCAATGGAACCGAAGTGGAGTTGAGGAAGCTTCTTGGGAGCGCGAGGAGGACATGCGATGCGGCTATCCACATTTGTTTGAGCAGGTATATAAATTCTTATTTTGATTTCATGTCTTAACTTATGTGCATATCTTTGGTTATGTTTGCATTTAACGCTATAATGAGAATACTTTCGCTTAAATTTTTAATCGTTTGGAACACATGGTATATGTATGAGGGGTTCCTTGTTTGGATTTTTCGCCCGATGAGAATATTACCATTTTAGATCGTTAAGTGTAAATATCTCTATAAGGTTACCTAAGAGTTCATATTTCAAGTTCGCATGATTTCCGAATTTCGAGGACGAAATTCTTTTAAGGGGGGAAGAATGTAAAACCCTGAAAATTTCTATAATATATATATATATGTGTGTGAATTATTAATAGTAAATAATTCCCTTGTGATGAATAATCATATATAAATACATATATGCGCCATATGAATGTAATTATCTATGTTTGAAAACCCATCAAGTACTTATTTGTGAGAGGAATCGAGTTTTAAATCCCAGACTAAGGATTTTATATCTCAGCAAAAATATTTATGCTGAGCGGTCGACCGGTGCGGTCGACCGGAGTGGTCGACCGTGGTGGTCGACCGGACCGGTCGACCGATCAGCGGTCATTTTGTTTCCAGGTTCGGGTTTTAGTTTTAGGCTATTGGATTTCGGGTCGGGTTGGGGAATTGGTATTTATACCAACTCAACCTACGAGAGTTTCTCTTCTCCTCAGACGTAAACCCTAGACCCCTTTTCTCTCCCCTCTCAAAACCCTAATTTGAACTGGTGATTTTGGGGAAATCTGAAGGAGCTGCAGTGGGAGTTGCAGATCAGGTGGAAGGAGATCCTCAACAGTAATCTTTGCAGCACCCAAGGCGAGTAATTTCTCGCCCAACCCCCACCCCTTTCATTTTAATGTCAAGAACTGAGTTTTTATTGGTTTTTATGGATCCAAATTCGTATTTTTAAAGTAGCTAATAGAGTATTATGGCATAGAATAGGGATTTGGGATTTTATCTATTTTAAAAACTCACCAACGTTTTCTGTTAAAGAGACCCAGATCTGAATATGTTTAAAAAGGAAAAAAAACCCTGTTTTTGTTGATTAACTATACATAGATCATGTTTAACTATGTTTGGGATTGATAATGAATCCTCAATGTATAAGTTTTCTTTATTTACCTGTTAAATGACAAATTTCAATTTTCTATATATTGTATTCTATCATCAGGTCAGATCTAGACAGAAACCCAAACCTGGGTTCTGTCTGTCTCGCGGTCGACCGCATCGGTCGACCGCAGGGCGCGCAGCGAGGGCAGAACAGAGTCTGCCCTCTGCGCGGTCGACCGCGGCGGTCGACCGCGACGTCCTTTCGGTCGACCGAATTTCCTGGCGGTCGACCGCTGCGTCCTTCCGGTCGACCGAATTTCCCGGCGGTCGACCGCCTGGCTCGTAGCAGAGTCGGTGTCGACCGACGCACTGTCTGTGAAATTTTTCCTGTTTTGGGTATTTTGAACATTTCACTCATGTTTGAGAGCTTGACTGGACTATCTGACATTGGTATTTAGTCTTACTATGTACCCAGGCACGATAGATGACCTGAGGGTACCAACTATGGATATATACACTGATTTGACTGTGAATTGATATAGGTAGATCTCACTATGTATCCTAGTGATATTTTCACCATTTCACAGTCCTCGTGTTGGACTAAAATCCATAGAAGTCCTCGTGTTGGACTATAATCTATAGAAGTCCTCGTGTTGAACTATAAATTCATTCCAGTACTCGTGTTGGACATTTGCCACTTAATCTATGAGTTTGGAAAACTACGACATAAATAGTTCCTGATTTGGACATAGTTTCTTAACCCTGCATACGACTTCTTTCACAGAAGTCCACGACCTGATGTTGACATGACACTTATGTAAGTAAAAACATGACATTTATGGTAGCTATGGTATGGCACTGTAATTTGTTCTGAGATTTGCTGTATTTCTTGATTCATTGTTTCTGTACTAGAACCTCGGGTTTGGTGTTTAGAGATTTACAATTTGAGATACAAGGTATATACATGAGGGTTTCCTTGTTTGGATTATTTCGCTCGACGTACCTATGCTCGTGTTGTAAATTTCTAAATACTAAAACCCCCTTAAGTAGGATCAATGATTTTAGATCTATTATATATATTATCTGTATTTTTTTTATACAACAAGCCCTTTTCCCTTGGGGTTGGTTGTGATGTTACTCGCTAGCGCTTTCAGGTCATGAGCCAGGAGCACGGAGAGCCGCAGGTTGATAGCGGACCACATTAGTGTTCAACTTTACTTTCTAGCTATGTATTATTTTCTTTGGGCTCCACTGTAGTGAGGTTAGACATTTGAGGGTATTATTCTAGAAGTTGTAAAGGCTGTGAGCCTTATCTCTTTATCGTCAGATGTTTGTATTTGAGACTTGTTGAGTATTTCAGTTTATCTACTCAGATCTTGACTATGTATTTCTGTATTGTTGGATGATGAGATATTTATGTGACTATTATCTTTTCATCAGTATTCCTTGTATTATCTCTTACCTGTTTTGTACCTACACCAGTTGTTGATTCTACTAGATAGATGTTAATTGTGATGGTGAAACATGTTATTGTACGGTGTGGTGCATAGCAGGTTTGACATTCTTGGTTTCACATTGGACTGCAGCCTTGTGTGAACCAAGGGGCGTCACAGGTAGATTGGTCATGCCAGTCAAGGCAGAGTTGAAGAGGGAGTTATTTGACAAGGCGCACCGTACTCGGTACACAGTACATCCAGGGACTACCAAGATGTACAAGGACCTAAAGAGGCATTTCTGGTGGAGTGGTATGTGGAGAGAGATTGCAGACTATGTGGCTAGATGTTTTACCTGTCAGCAGGTGAAGGCAGAGCATCAGAGACCGGCAGGGACACTACAGCCTTTACCCATTCCAGAGTGGAAGTGGGCAGATATTTCTATGGATTTTATTGTGGGGTTGCCGAAGTCAAAGAAGGGGAATGATTCAGTTTGGGTGATAGTGGACCGGTTGACGAAGTCAGCACATTTTATTCCAGTAAGGACCACTTATACAGCCGAGACTTATGCGAGGATCTTCATTCGGGAGATAGTTCGACTTCACGGGGTCCCGGACACGATCGTGTCCGATCGAGGATAGGTTTTCACTTCACATTTTTGGAGGAGTTTCCAGGACTCATTTGGCAGCATGCTATCTTATAGCAGTGTATTTCACCAGTAGACGGATGGTCAGACGGAGAGGGTGAATCAGGTATTGGAGGACATGTTGATGGCATGTGTCATTGACTTCCAAGGCAGCTGGGAGGATCATATTCCATTGGTAGAATTTGCTTATAACAACAGTTATCAAGCGATGATTGGCATGCCTCCGTATGAGGCATTGTACGGGAGGCCCTGTAGATCACCGATATGCTGGGCAGAGCCGGAGGATAGCTTGATGCTTGGGCCAGAGCTTGTGAGGCAGACTACTGAGAAGGTAGCATTGATCAGAGAGCGGATTCTAGCTGCTCAGAGCCGGTAGAAGAGCTATGCAGATAAGAGGCGAAGACCACTAGAGTTTCAGATTGGGGATTTGGTTATGCTGAAGTTATCGCCTATGAAAGGCGTGCAGCGATTCGGGAGGCGAGGGAAGCTTGCGCCGAGATATATTAGACCTTTCCAGATTTTGGAACGTATTGGAGCGGTGTCATACATACTAGATCTTCCAGCATCTATGTCTAGTGTGCACAATGTGTTCCACATCTCTATGCTCAAGAAGCACTTGCATGATGAGGAGCAGCAGCGAGTGTTGGATATACCGGAGATTGAGCTTCGGGATGATTTGTCTACTATTGAGATTCCAGTGTCTATTCTTGCTAGAGAAAACAAGAGACTCAGGAACAAGGTGATTCCATTGGTGAAAGTTCAATGGAACCGAAGTGGAGTTGAGGAAGCTTCTTGGGAGCGCGAGGAGGACATGCGACGCGACTACCCACATTTGTTTGATCAGGTAAATAAATTTTATGACAAGTGCCTTATATTATGTTGATATATTTGGTTAGATCTATTTAACACTAGAATGAGAATATCTTCGCCCAATTCTTAATCTTTTGGAACACATGGTATATGTATGGGGGGTTCCTTGTTTGGATTTTTCACCCGATGTACTAGTTCCACTAGATTAAGGCTTGAGCGAGAATGTTACCATTTATCTAGAATCTCATATTTCGAGATGAGTATGATTTTCGAATTTCGAGGACGAAATTCTTTTAAGGGGGGAAGAATGTAGAACCCTGTAAAATTTTATAAGGATATATAGATATTGAATTATTAGTGATGAATAATTCTTTTGTGAAAATTTATCATATATATATATGTATATATTGAATGTGATGAATCATGTTTGGGAGCCTAACAAGAAATTCTATGTTGGTGAAAACAAGTGGATTCACCAGGATGTCAAACAGACATTGCAGGCAGTTATCCTGCTGTGCGGTCGACCGCGACATGCGCGGCGGTCGACCGCACAGCAGTCGGGCACTCAGGGACTTTTCTCCTGTTGTGCGGTCGACCGCGGCTGGGCGTTTTCTTTGTTGGGTCTTAACGGGTTTCGGGTCGGGTTCGGGTCGGGTTGTGGGGATAGTATATATACTATTATACCCAAGAGAGCCCCATTTTCCATCTGATATCAGAACCCTAGCCCCCTTTCTCCCCTCAAACCCTAGTTTCTCACTCCTTGGTGATTTAGAGGAGCTTTGGAGGGCTTTTCAGCGAATTGTTGGTGGATTCAGCGAGAGGGATCATCTACCTCCAGATCTAGGGCTTCGTTTTCGTCGTAAGCGAGTAACATCTCGCCCAACTTCATCCCTTTTCCTTTTTATACTTGGATTTGAGTTTTATTCAGTTTTTATTGAGCCCAAAATCGTATTTTTGTGTAGATAAGTAGATCTTATGGCATGGGATTCAAGAATCATATATTTCAGTCTTAAAAAGTTCACTAATGATGTTTAATTAAATGAGTTTTTGATCTGAAACACTTTTATGAGAGTTAAACTCATTTTTACTATTTAAGAACTTTTAAAATCATGTTGTTTAAGGTTTGGGATTTTTGATAATGAGGTTTTAACCATTTAAACTTGTTGTTTATTGCCATAGTTCTCTATTAAAAGGTTACAGTATAATGGGTATAGAAATCCCCAAGTTTTTGTATAAGTTCGGTAGCTGACAGAACACAGAATGAGGTTATGTCCGTTCAGCGGTCGACCGCATAGGACTCAGTGGTCGACCGTCGCGCGTTCCTGCCTGCAGAATCGTTTCTGCGCTTTGGGCAGTCGACTGGCATGACCTCTGCGGTCGACCGCCGCTCATCTTCTGAGCCCAGTAGTTCTCGGGCCTGCGAGCGGTCGACCGGAGTGGGTTCTGCGGTCGACCGCCGCACAGTTTTTCTTGCCCTGTTTGTTTCTGCTGTATAGTACACTCGTTAGAGCGCTTTCCTCGATCACCTAACTTTGATCTTCAGTTGTACTAAGCATCTATGCATGATAGATGGCCTGAAATACTTGCCTAGAATCACACGACGAGTTGAGTGTGAGTTTTGCATAAGTAAACCATGCCTTGTATATCACTAATACTTGCTCAGTTGCACAGTCCTCGTGTTGGACTATAATCCATAGAAGTACTCGTGTTGGACTATAATCCATTTCAGTCCTCATGTTGGGCAATTATCCATTTATCTCATGTGTTGGGAAATCTCTATATCTAATTCATGTACTGGACATCTTATTTAACCATGCATGTGACATTTCACATGAGTTATGACATGACACTTATGAAGAATATGACACCACATAGATTGAGAGTATGATATGACACTTATGTCAAATACGACATGGTAATTATGTGGGACGTCACATAATACAATATATATATGTTCGGAGACATGTTGTATTTACTTTTTGCTTATTTCTGTTTACATATTAGACTCCGGGTTTGGTACTTAAGGATTTTCAATTTGGGATACAAGGTATATACATGAGGGTTTCCTTGTTTGGATTATTTCGCTCGACGTACCTATGCCCGTGTTGAAACTTCATAAGTACTAAGACCCATTGTTTTTTGTTAGGGTAATTGTTTATATATATATGCCTTACGAAAAAGGGTGTGCAGTTCGTATGGAGCATGGAGTGCCAGAAGGCCTTTGATATTTTGAAGACTAAGTTGACTACAGCGCCGGTTTTGACCTATTCCGAGTAGTGACAGGACATTTGTTGTGTATACAGATGCGTCATTGGCAGGCTTAGGAGGCGTATTGATGCAGACTCAGAGAGTGGTGGCCTATATCTCACAGCAGTTGAGGGTGCATGAGCAGAACTACCCCACTCATGACTTGGAGTTAGCAGCAGTGGTGTTTACACTGAAGTCATGGAGGCACTACTTGTATGGAGTGCAGTTTGAACTATTCATAGACCATCAGAGTCTGAAGTACCTCTCTTCTCAGAAGGAACCCAATTAGAGGCAGAGAAGGTGGATTGAGTTTATCAAGGACTACGAGTTCGCGATTCAGTATCATCCAGGGAAGGCGAACGTCGTAGCAGATGCTTTGAGTAGGAAGCGTCGGCATCGGGTTGCGGCTTTGAGGTGTTCCTTGTACAGAGATTTTATCACTCTTAGCCAGTTTGATATTAAACCCGAGATTGGAGGAACCAGTGCATTCTTGGGAGCTATGTCAGTGCAGCCATCATGGAGTAACAGGGTTGTCAGAGCTCAGTTGAAGGACTCTTGGATTCAAACCCGTAAGGGGGAGATTTCCAAAGAGCCTAAGGTGGACTGGACCATTGGAGCAGATGGAGGATTACAGATGAAGGGTAGATTGGTCATGCCATCCAGTGCAGAGTTAAAGAGGGAGTTATTTGACGAGGCGCACCGTACTCGGTACACAGTACATCCAGGGACTACCAAGATGTACAAGGACCTGAAGAGGCATTTCTGGTGGAGTGGTATGCGGAGAGAGATTGCTGTTCGCTGGGCTAGATGTTTTACCTGTCAGCAGGTGAAGGCAGAGCATCAGAGACCGGCAGGGACACTGCAGCCTTTACCCATTCCAGAGTGGAAGTGGGCAGATATTTCCATGGATTTTATTGTGGGGTTGCCGAAGTCGAAGAAGGGGAATGATTCAGTTTGGGTGATAGTGGACAGGTTGACGAAGTCAGCCCATTTCATCCCGGTGAGGACCACTTATACAGCTGAGTCTTATGCGAGGATCTTCATTCGGGAGATAGTTCGACTCCATGGAGTTCCAGATACGATCGTGTCGGATCGAGGATCGGTTTTCACTTCACATTTTTGGAGGAGTTTCCAGAACTCATTTGGCAGCACGCTATCTTATAGCAGTGTATTTCACCCCCAGACGGATGGCCAGACGGAGAGGGTGAATCAGGTACTGGAGGACATGTTGCGGGCATGTGTCATTGACTTCCAAGGCAGTTGGGAGGATCATATTCCACTGGTAGAGTTCGCTTATAACAATAGTTATCAAGAGACGATCGGTATGGCCCCGTATGAAGCATTGTATGGGAGACCTTGTAGATCACCGATATGTTGGGCCGAGCCGGAAGATAGCTTGATGCTTGGGCCCGAGCTAGTGAGGCAGACCACTGAGAAGGTAGCTTTGATCAGGGAGCGGATTTTAGCCGCTCAGAGTCGGCAGAAGAGCTATGCAGATAAGAGGCGAAGACCCCTAGAGTTTCAGATTGGGGATTTGGTTATGCTGAAGGTATCGCCTATGAAAGGCGTGCAGCGATTCGGGAGGCGAGGGAAGCTTGCACCGAGATATATTGGACCTTTCAGGATTTTGGAGCGCATTGGAGCGGTGTCATACAGACTAGATCTTCCAGCATCTATGTCCAGTGTGCACAATGTGTTCCACATCTCTATGCTCAAGAAGCACTTGCATGATGAGGAGCAGCAGCGAGTGTTGGATGAACCGGAGATTGAGCTTCAGGATGATTTGACTACTATTGAGATTCCGGTTCGATTGAAGTTGTAATGAATGCAGCAATGAATACAGCAACTTTTTCCGCAAACAGTGTTCTTGATTCCTTCAATCCTTCAGGCTATTCGGTGCTTTGTCGAATGTCTGTAAGGGTTCCGGTGCTGCATTTATTGTCTGACCGTTTGTCGGAGATTTTGAACCTTGAAGTCGATTCCTGGTTTTTGATCTTCAGCTCGTAGAATTGACCATCGATTGCTGGCGTCGAGTTTTTATGTGCAACGCGTTGTCCGGCGTTGTGTTGTTGAGTTATCCTTATTGGAGTAAGAAGCAGTTTATACTCGTATACTTTTCGGAGTATTTAAGAAGCAGTTTATACTCGTATACTTTTCGGAGTATTTAAGAAGCAGTTTATACTCGTATACTTTTCGGAGTGTTTATTCTTTCATTGCAACGCATTGATCGGCGTTGACCTAGGGTTACGCATTGTCCGGCGTTGACCCTGGGGTTTTGACCATCGTACGTTGAATTTTTTGCTTGCAACGCGTTGACTGGCGTTGACCTAAGGTTACGCGTTGTCCGGCGTTGACCTTAGGGTTTTGGACGTCGTACGTTGACTGTTGGATTGCAACGCGTTGACTGGCGTTGACCTAGGGTTATGCGTTGTCCGGCGTTAACCTTAGGGTTTTGAATGTCGCTGGATGCTCAAGTCACGAGACCAACTAATGAAGCTGATGCGTCAGTGACTCTCGTATTTATAGGATTTTTGGCAAATCCTCAGCCATCAACGGGTTTGATGCGCCTTTACCGACTACCGTTTGAGTCGGGCTAGCAATGCGGATTGTTAAAGTCCGTTCCGCATGTGACGTTATGCTAAAAGAGTTAATTCTTTTAGTGCTACGATATTGAATACGTAGACTTCGTCTTTCTCCTGTGAAAAGACTAAACAGCAACGTGTATCAGACGTTGACATAGGATTTTTGGCAAATCCTCAGCCCTCAACGGATTTGTCATGCTTTTACCGATTACCGTTTGAATCGGGCTTACATGCGGATTGTCTTAAGTCCGTTCCGCATGTGACGTTGTGCTAAAGGAATGAACTCCCTTAGACTTGATGCTACGACTTCGAATACGTAGACTTCGTCTTTCTCACGGGAATAGACTACCCGGCGACGCGTGTTAGGCGTTGACTTTAGGATTTTTGGCTAACCCCAAGCCTTTAACGGATTTGATTAGCCTTTACCGACTACCGTTTGAGTCGGGCTAGCATGCGGATTGACGAAATCCGTTCCGCATGTAACGTTGTGCTAAGAGAGTGAATTCTCTTAGACTTTGTGCTATGATGTTGAATACATAGGCTTTACCATTGTTATGGGAATAGGCTACCCAGCAACGTGTATTAGACGTTGACTTATCCCTACTTAGGCTTCGGGATAAAAATACCCCAGACTGGTATTCTGGTGTCTTTTTCAATCGGTAAAAGACTAAACCGGCGACACGTGTTAGGTGTCGACATATCCTTTCTTAGGATTCAGGATGAAATTCCCCATGCGTGTAAGGCATGGATTTTGGTGTTATTAATAACAACCTGTCACAATGTTGAATATGTGAACGGGTGTTCTTTTTAAACGGTTAAGAACTGACCGGCAGCGCGTGTCAGGCGCAGACTTATCCTTGCTTAGGTTTCAGGATAGAATACCCCAGAATCGAACTCTGGTGTCTTTTTGTGCAGAAAAAAGACTAAACCGGCAGCGCGTGTTAGGCGCAGACTTATCCCTGCTTAGGATTCGGGATAAACTTCCTAGGATGAATCCTGAATTCTTCGAAAAGGATTGGTATGGGGAAGGAAGAATTTTATATTCTATTCCCCGAACAAAGAAGGAAAGGAGACTCGAGGTGGGATCTCCACCCCCAGAATCCGGAAAGGTGAAACTAAGAGTGGGATCTCCACTCCGAGAATCAAAAAGATTCGGATAACCCTAACTGTCGGAAGGTTTGATTATCGAACTAAAGATGAATTTCTCGTTTATCGAGAATGAATCGTGGTTTTGGTCCTAACTGTAGGAAGGTTTGACCAAGTGGGAGGTTTGAGGTGACCCTAACTGTAGGAAGGTTTGATCACTCGATTTGAAAGTGGACCTCTCGTTCATTGGAGGAATCGAGAGGGGTTTTTGGTTTTGGTCCTAACTGTAGAAAGGTTTGACCGAATGGAAGGTTTAAGACGATCCTAACTGTAGGAAGGTTTGATCGCTTGATTTGTGGACCTCTCGTTCATTGGGAGAATCGAGAGGGGATTTTGACTGTGGTCCTAACTGTAAGAAGGTTTGACCAATCAGGAACTTTACGTCCAGACTCTAACAGAGAGAGTGTTGAGTGCACAGACACAGTGAGAACTTGAATGGGAGTCCTTATTCATTACATTGCTGTGGTTTTGGGAACTTCCCGTTACATAAATCGTCCACCCCCAGTTTCCTCTGCGGAACTGGTTCGGACATTATTATCAGTTAACTAACCGGGTTATCCTTAAGAATATTAGCTTAATATTCTCCAGGAACTTCCCGTCAAAAGTGGGGAAACAGTTTAGACTCATATACCTATTGGAGTATCAGGGAGTAGTTTAACCTCTTATACCGGTCGGAGGATTGAGAAACAGTTTATACTCGTATACTCTTTGGAGTGTCAGGAAGCAGTTTATACTCTTATACCGGTCGGAGTTTTGCCGTTTTTATTTGGCTTACCTTAGCGTTATAACGCCGGCTTCGACCAAGGTCTGAATGCTATTCCTGAGAGCAAAGCAATCCTTGGTGGGATGAACAACCCTTCTGTGGTATGCACAGTACTTTGGGTCCGTAGTGTTATCAGCTTCCTCCTGATTCGTGATAGGTGGTAGCTTGATCTTGTTGCCTTCGAGGAGCGATTCGAAGATGGTTGGAACGTCTTCGTCCTTGAAGGAATACTCTCTCTGGAGTCTCGGACCCGAAGTCTTCTGCTGCCTTCGGGATTGCTGTTGTGACGCTTGATTAGCACCACCAGCAGCTGCAGGTGCTTTGCCCTTACCACGGGAAGCGAAGTTTGAGTCCAGCAGATTAACCGTCGGTTGGTTCCTTTCGGCCTTCTTCCTTTTAAGGAAGCGTTCGGCTTGTTCACCGCGCACCTTCAGATCCTTCCAAGTGTCAGACGGTGCTGTCCCCATTGCCTCCAATACGTCCAATGCGAGGTTGTTGTGGCAAGTCTGGAGAATGAATTCCTCGGTGATCGGGTCCCGGCAATTCATCGCCTTGTTCCGGAACCTTTTGACGAAGGTGTCGACTAACTCCCCGTCTTTTTGTTTCTCGTCGAGCAACGATCCGATAGAGATCTCGGTGTCGTCGTCGAAGAAATTTGCAAGGAACTTCGTCTCCATGTCATCCCAGCTGTTCACGCTTCCTGGCTTGAGGCGACGATACCAATCGAAGGCAGCTCCGCGAAGAGTGCCGACGAATGACCGCACCATCAGAGGCTCGTTCCCAGAGATAGCACCCAGGTGCGATTTGAAATAAATCAAATGCTGGGTGGGGGAACCCCTTCCATCGAACGGCGTGAAGTTGATTAGACTAAACTTCGCCGGATAGGGGATTGATTCCCATTCCCTCGGGTATGGACAAGGAATGCCCGTTTTCTTTACCTCTTGAGCAGACAGCAACGTATTGATTTTACTCTCGAGGCTTTTGATCTTCAAGTCTTCACTTGTATCCCCGTTGGCATCCTCACTACCACCCCCTGCATTGATGGGAGGGTTATTGGCATTGTGAGCTTCATCCCCATCCGCGTGCTCCTTTTCCTGAGCAACCTGGTTACGGTGGCTTGGTTCACCTTGTTGGTTCCTGAATGCTTGGATTTGCTGTTCATGCATCTCTCTCATCTGCTGCATGGCCGTCTCCATCTCGAATTTAAAACTTTCTTTCTGCTTAGCCAAAGCGTCTTCAAGCATTTTGGCCATTTCTTCCGCGCCTATCATGAATGACTCGCGGGGTTGTCCTTCGCTGGACACTGTATTGTCCGATGCGACAGCAGAGCAGGAATCCGATTCTTCATCTTCCGAAGGCAATCTTATCCGAACCCTACCATAAGTTCCTCGTGCGATGGCTCCGGACTGCAGACGGGTTACACGCCGGGACGCTTCCAGAAACGATTTGAGATCAATCTGTGTCGATGTCTCTTTGCTGGTCATGTTGGCGGTGACCTTCGGAAATTCTCCATCCTTAACCACTGTTCTTCTTTGCCGGAAGCGCCTATGCCTTGGTTTTGGCGTTTCGGTGCCGAGCCTTTCGAACACTGAAATTCTCTCGGGGACTCCCTTGATGCAGTTGCATTGAGACAGTACTACCCGAATGAGCTTGGCACATGGGCACTGAGTTTCGAGCCCTTGAGGGCTTCTTTTTCTTGTTTTGTTCGTACCCCCAGCACGATAGTACAACTCGTCCATTTGATCGGAGTAACCTATCGCGTGTTGGCATGATTTCCCAGGTATAACGTTATCATCCTCGGATGACAACGTTTCCTTCTGAGAGCAAACTGCCTTATTTGGACTTCCGAGAGTCACTCGCCTCGAAACACGCCTTTGTAGACATGAATTCTCAGCGGGCTCCCGAACTTCGATGCGCAAGGTAGTGCGCTTGGGTGCCGTAAACTCTTTGTCATGTTGAGGGTTGTGTCGACCCCCAGCATGTTGATTAGTTCGGAGCCTCTTCATCGGGCCCGAGCGTTCATGGACTTCGTTGCGCTCGTCGGGAATTGGACCGAGGCGCTCCAAGATTGACCTCCTTCCTCGGGATGGTTCGGGAGGTTGAACTCGTTTTGAAGGCTGTAAAGGTCGATCCTCGGCCTGACTCACCACTTTGGACTTTGGCCTCCATATTTTGTGAGTTAGTGGTGATTTCTTGGCTACTCCATTCTGCCACCTTCTACGGGCTTCTTGAACTTGAGCTCGTGCTTGTGCTGAGAGTGCGCGGCGCTTCTGAATGCGATCCTCCAGCGTTGAACGGTTCCGTTTGACACGGATCCATTCGTTCGTTGGTGGCTTGGAGGAGTTGCCATTCATTGGTTGTTGAGGTCGTTCGCCTCTTCTGTTCTTCAGATCCGTGTTGTAACGGATCCCGTCCACAGATTCCATTGCCTTTGCGATTTGTTTCGCAAGGCGCTGACGTTGCCTTTGGCGGGCTCTCTTTGAGAGAGTCACTACGCCCTCGGCAACGGAAGATTCGGCCAGAGCAGATCTGACCTGGTTGGAAGGAGAGATCTCACCCGATGCAGCTTCGGCATCAAACGGGGCGAGATCTTCGTTGGCAGCTTCAACTTCTTCGTACCAACGAAGTTTTCTCTTGGAAGAGAGCTTTGGAGACTTGGACTTGCGAGGGGAGGTGGATTCGGACGAGGATGACAGATACTCCTCGAACTTTTGTTGGTCGAATTCGTACTCGACCTCCTCCTCGACCGGGATCGGGATCCGCGGCTGCGACGCGACAGCTTCGGCAGTAAAGCTGTTGGCTCCCACTGTGGTCGCCAGATTGTTCGCGGGAAAAATCGTAGCTTTCTTCATTGTTGATATCATTGCTATCTCAGTTAACAACTTTATGCGTTACAAAGATCCGGTCTTTTTATAAGATCCGGTTACAATGAAAAATCAAAGAAAACAAAGTAAAGATTACAATTTTCCTTATTTGTCGAACTAATCGCGAGCTCCTGTTTTGCGGTCGCTCGCTTTGGTGGGTTCTTTGCCTGCGCCGGGGTTATTTGCCGTGGACCACCGCGTGATCTCGATCCGGTCGGATCTACACGATATGACGGGTAATATTCCACCAAGGGAATAATAGCCGGGAGGGATTGTTTCACCAAGGAAACAACCGCTCGAATCTCGGGATCTAAGAACCAAGCTTAGATCCGGAGTGTGATCGTGTAGATCTCAAATCCAATCCTCTCGAACTCCTGCCTTATTTGGCGTTGGTGATCGCCGAGCACCGGATCTGAAAGTCCAAGTCTCCAAGCCTTCAAAGTTGTGATCTTTTTTAGATCTGAGTCTTCAATCCAGCAGGGCTTCGCCTCTCTCCAAAATTTCCAACCTCTGAAACAAATGAGCACAAGGCCTATTTATAGGCACTCAGAACTGTGCATTTGCACAGTTCTGAGCCTAGCCACCCATGGGTGGCTCGGCCTTGGCCGAGCCACCTCAGGGTGGCTCGGCCTTGGCCGAGCCACCCTGGGGTGGCTCGGCTTTGGCCGAGCCACCTCAGGGTGGCTCGGCCTTGGCCGAGCCACCCTGGGGTGGCTCGGCCACCGAGCCACCTCAGGGTGGCTCGGCTTGGGCCGAGCCACCCTGGGGTGGTTCGGTTTCGGCCGAGTCCCCGGGTGTTTGTCCGTTTCGTCCTTTGTTTCCGGTTCTGGTTCTCTTGTGTGGTTGATTGACTTGGCAACGACTTGTTGACTTGATTCCAGATATGGCAGTGAGTCGGGTTCCTGATATGGCAGTAAACCAACTTCTGAATTTGAGTCCGGAATTGATGTTGATTTGATCGTGATTCATCCGAGTTCGCTCTTGTTTAGATGACTCGGTGATTCACCTAAACATTGGTTTGATTCCGCGTGCGAGTGGATGCATTCCAATGCTTGGGTGCGATTTGTCGCCTCGTTAACCTGCTCCGTTGCGTATAGCTTGGCTTCAGCGTTGGCGAGCTAACGGTCTTGTTTGGATACGTCGCCCGGTGGTCCGTTTGTTAAATCGGCGTCGAGCTGTGCTAAGGGACCTATAGGCAATTTTATACGCCTACAGATACCCCCTCCAAAGTATTTCAGTCTCATTCTTTTATAGAAGAGTCTGGAATACTTTGGATGTGATTGTCCCAACCTTCAGTCGGTGTAACGGGACTCTGGAATGACTTCTGTTCTGGATTCCTTCAATTCCTTCAGGCTATTCAGTGCTTTGTAGAATGCCTGTAGGGGTTCCGGTGCTGCATTTATTGTCTGACCGTTGTTGGAATTTGAACTTGAAGTCGATTCTTGATTTCTTGACTTTTTGGCTCGAGTTTGCTGCTTCAACACAGAACTTATCATCGATTGACTGCGTTGAATCTTCATCTATAACGCGTTGTCTGGCGTTTGAGCTTCATTGCGACGCGTTGTCCGGCGTCCAGGCTTCATTATGATGCACTGTTCGGCATTTGACACAGTTTATACTCGTACGTCTGCTGGAGTACACACGGTTTAAGCTCTTAAGGAATTGGAGCATGGATCTTATCCCAAGGTCGTTGGATGCTCGAGTCACGAGACCAACTCATAAAGTTGATGCGCGAACACTTGGCTTGATCCCGCACGCGAATGGATGTATTCCGTTGCTTGCGTGCGATTCGTCGATCTCGTCGCCTCGTTGGTTTGTCGGTTTGTGCCGAGCTATGCTAGGGGACCTATAAGCAATTTTATATGCCTACAATTGCAGACTATGTGGCTAGATATTTTACCTGTCAACAGGTGAAGGCAGAGCATCAGAGACCGGCAGGGACACTGCAGCCTTTACCCATTCCAGAGTGGAAATGGGCAGATATTTCCATGGATTTTATTATGGGGTTGCCGAAGTCGAAGAAGGGGAATGATTCAGTTTGGGTGATAGTGGACCGGTTTACGAAGTCAGCACATTTTATTCCAGTAAGAACCACTTATACAGCCGAGACTTATGCGAGGATCTTCATTCGGGAGATAGTTCGACTTCACGGGGTCCCGGACACGATCGTGTCCGATCGAGGATCGGTTTTCACTTCACATTTTTGGAGGAGTTTCCAGAACTCATTTGGCAGCACGCTATCTTATAGCAGTGTATTTCACCCACAGACGGATGGTCAAACGGAGAGGGTGAATCAGGTATTGGAGGACATGTTGAGGGCATGTGTCATTGACTTCCAAGGCAGCTGGGAGGATCATATTCCATTGGTAGAATTTGCTTAAAACAACAGTTATCAAGCGACGATCGGCATGCCTCCGTATGAGGCATTGTACGGGAGGCCCTGTAGATCACCGATATGCTGGGCAGAGCCGGAGGATAGTTTGATGCTTGCGCCAGAGCTTGTGAGGCAGACTACTAAGAAGGTAGCATTGATCAGAGAGCGGATTCTAGCCGCTCAGAGCCGGCAGAAGAGCTATACAGATAAGAGGCGAAGACCACTAGAGTTTCAGATTGGGGATTTGGTTATGCTGAAGGTATCGCCTATGAAAGGCGTGCAGCGATTCGGGAGGCGAGGGAAGCTTGCGCCGAGATATATTGGACCTTTCCAGATTTTGGAGCGTATTGGAGCAGTGTCATACTGTCTAGTATACACAATGTATTCCACATTTCTATGCTCAAGAAGCACTTGCATGATGAGGAGCAGCAGCGAGTGTTGGATATACCGGAGATTGAGCTTCGGGATGATTTGTCTACTATTGAGATTCCAGTGTCTATTCTTGCTAGAGAAAACAAGAGACTCAGGAAAAAGGTGATTCCATTGGTGAAAGTTCAATGGAACCGAAGTGGAGTTGAGGAAGCTTCTTGGGAGCGCGAGGAGGACATGCGACGCAACTACCCATATTTGTTTGATCAGGTAAATAAATTTTATGACAAGTGCCTTATATTATGTTGATATATTTGGTTAGATCTATTTAACACTAGAATGAGAATATCTTCGCCCAATTCTTAATCTTTTGGAACACATGGTATATGTATGGGGGGTTCCTTGTTTGGATTTTTCACCCGATGCACTAGTTTCACTAGATTAAGGCTTGAGCGAGAATGTTATCATTTTGGACGGTTAAGTATAAATATCCATAAACGCTCATCTAGAATCTCATATTTCTTTATGAGTATGATTTTCAAATTTCGAGGACGAAATTCTTTTAAGGGGGGAAGAATGTAGAACCCCGTAAAATTTTATAAGGATATATAGATATTGAATTATTAGTGATGAATAATTCTTTTGTAAAAATTTATCATATGTACATATATATATATATATTGAATGTGATGAATCATGTTTGGGAGCCTAACAAGAAATTCTATGTTGGAGAAAACAAGTGGATTCACCAGGATGTCAAACAGACATAGCAGGCAGTTGTCCTGCTGTGCGGTCGACCATGACATGCGCGGCGGTCGACCGCACAGCAGTCGGGCACACAGGAGACTTTTCTCCTGCTGTGCGGTCGACCGCGCAAGGCGCGGCGGTCGACCGCACAGCAGGCAGAAAATTTTTCTGTGGATAGTATATATACTATTATACCCAAGAGAGCCCCATTTTCCATCTGATATCAGAACCCTAGCCCCCTTTCTCCCCTCAAACCCTAGTTTCTCACTCCTTGGTGATTTGGAGGAGCTTTGGAGGGCTTTTCAGCGAATTGTTGGTGGATTCAGCGAGAGGGATCATCTTCCTCCAGATCTAGGGCTTCGTTTTCGTCGTAGGCGAGTAACATCCCGCCCAACTTCATCCCTTTTCCTTTTTATGCTTGGATTTGAGTTTTATTCGGTTTTTATTGAGCCCAAAATCGTATTTTTGTGTAGATAAGTAGATCTTATGGCATGGGATGCAAGAATCATATATTTCAGTCTTAAAAAGTGTAGATAAGTAGATCTTATGGCATGGGATTCAAGAATCATATATTTCAGTCTTAAAAAGTTCACTAATGATGTTTAATTAAATGATTTTTTGATCTGAAACACTTTTATGAGAGTTAAACTCATTTTTACTACTTAAGAACTTTTAAAATCATGTTGTTTAAGGTTTGGGATTTTTGATAATGAGGTTTTAACCATTTAAACTTGTTGTTTATTGCCATAGTTCTCTATTAAAAGGTTATAGTATAATGGGTATAGAAATCCCCAAGTTTTTGTATGAGTTCGGTAGCTGACAGAACCCAGAATGAGGTTCTGTCCGCCCAGCGGTCGACCGCATAGGACTCAGCGGTCGACCGTCGCGCGTTCCTGCCTGCAGAATTGTTTCTGCGCTTTGGGCGGTCGACCGGCATGACCTCTGCGGTCGACCGCCGCTCAGCTTCTGAGCCCAGTAGTTCTCGGGCCTGCGAGCGGTCGACCGGAGTGGGTTCTGCGGTCGACCGCCGCACAGTTTTTCATACCCTGTTTGTTTCTGCTGTATAGTACACGCGTTAGAGCGCTTGCCTCGATCACCTAACTTTGATCTTCAGTTGTACTAAGCATCTATGCATGATAGATGGCCTGAAATACTTGCCTAGAATCACACGACGAGTTGAGTGTGAGTTTTGCATAAGTAAACCATGCCTTGTATATCACTAATACTTGCTCAGTTGCACAGTCCTCGTGTTGGACTATAATCCATAGAAGTCCTCGTGTTGGACTATAATCCATTTCAGTCCTCGTGTTGGGCAATTATCCATTTACCTCATGTGTTGGGAAATCTCTATATCTAATTCATGTACTGGACATCATTATTAACCATGCATGCGACATTTCACATGGGTTATGACATGACACTTATGAAGAATATGACACCACATATATTGAGAGTATGATATGACACTTATGTCAAATACGACATGGTAATTATGTGGGACGTCACATAACACAATATATATATGTTCGGAGACATGTTGTATTTACTTTTTGCTTATTTCTGTTTACATATTAGACTCCGGGTTTGGTACTTAAGGATTTTCAATTTGGGATACAAGGTATATACATGAGGGTTTCCTTGTTTGGATTATTTCGCTCGACGTACCTATGCCCGTGTTGGAACTTCCTAAGTACTAAAGCCCATTGTTCATTTCTTCTGGATAAATATATATATATATGTTTTGTGATAACTGTATTTTCTTATTCAACGAGCCCTCTCCCTTGGGGTTGGTTGTGATGTTGCTCGCTAGCGCTTTGACGCTCGTTGTCCCTCCCCCTTTCAGGTCACGAGCCAGGCGCCCGGAGAGTCGCAGGTTGATGGTGACACACTTTAGTGTTCGACTATTTATTCTAGCTATGCTTTATTTTGGAGCTCCACTATAGACTTTGTTTAGACATTTGAGGACTTTATTCCTAGATGTTGTAAAGGTTGTATGCCTTATTTCCTTTACTCAGACTTGTTGTGTTTGGGATGTATTAAGAACTCCAGTTTGTTCATTTCAGACATTGACTTTATATTCCTGTATGTTGGATGATGAAATACCATGTGATCACTATTATTCCATCAGTTGTGTCTTGCAATATCTTTTACTTGCTTTTGTACCTACACCTGTTATTGATTCCACTAGACAGATGTTAATTTTGATGGTGAGACATGTTATTGCACGGTGTGGTGAAAGGAAGGTTTGACATTCTTGGTTTCACCTTGGACTGTAGCCTTGTGTGAACCCAGGGGCGTCACAATCATCTCCTCTCACTGATGCTCACTGCCATCTTACGTCGCCACCTCACCTGCAGACTCGTACGTTAGCATCGATTTGTTCGACGAAACCCCGAGGTAAGATCACCAACCTCGTTTGTTTTATTTTAAATTTTCATTTGATTATCATAACACTTATTAGGCATGAGATCCCATTTCTCGTTTAGTTTCATGTTAATTATTGTGCTTGTCATAAATTAATTATGTACAAAATCCTCATTCTGCTATTTTATTTCGTATAATTTTTAGATCTATTAATAATTATCTGTGTGTTTGATGAATAATATTAAATGAATTATATGATAAATAGTATTTTTGGAATAATTATAATAAATTAAAGAATATATTTAACAACAGGATTATTTTAGAATAATTATAATTTTTTAATAATTTATTTTGTAGAAGGAAATTATTTTAGAATGATAAATATTTTTAAAAGAATTTATTTTGCGAAAATAGACTACTTTTAATTAATAAGAATTTATCTTATAAAAAGATTATTTTGAATTTTATGAATTTATTATTTTAAGTGATTATTTTTAGAATAATTATGGTGAAAGACAATTTGAAAGGAACTTATTTTGCAAAAGAATTATTTATTTTAAATTAATTTGGTTTATGAACGTGTGATAGATGGTTGTTGACCGTGACATTTTATGTGTAAAATATCCGTTGATTCCATGATTCTTATTTTAATTACGTGACATATAATGTTTTAATTGCAAAGAATTAGCTATATTTATTATTTTTTTCTTGTGATTGAGAACCATTAGTAGTTCATGACATAGTGGTCTTATGCGTCATGAACAAGACTTAGTGACATGTGTGTGTGTGTTGACTAAATCAGGAGGTGAACCAGAACACTATTATAGGTCATGTTTGTTGACTTAGAAAAACAAGAGATATTCGGATGGGAAAGTTTTGGTTCGCATGATCGAATGTGGTTGTTAATTTATCTTCGAGAATCGCACCAGTGACCTGTTTTGTCCTGGGGTTGGTTTGTTGGACAAAGTGGCCTTTTTTGTCACTTTGATCAGTGACCTAATTCATCACCTGAGATTTACCTGAGTTCAGATCAGGCCGAGATCGGATTACGTGTAGTCCTCTCACTGACTATTTCCTGGGATTGGATGCACGTAGGGGATAGTGAACATTTAGTTTTTTGGTAATGCGAACCTTGACCTATTTGAGATGTGGGCCAGTGAGTTTTTTTTAGGATGGCTAGTACTCGACCCTGTTATTGTATGCAGTTGGCCTTATGATTATCATAATTTAGTAGTGAATCGCATTTTGATTTTGTTAGATTTTTAGTTGCACATACCATTTGTCATTTCTGTTGTATCATCGATTATCGCATTGGTCACTCGATCGTTCTATTTTTTCTTTTGTGGGGTCTTGTCGTGTGCCATGCACACTGACGTACACCTAATTACTGTGGTGTACATCAGATTTAGAGGATGGACAGGTCCAGTATGGAGACACCTCGTAGTCAGAGTGTATTCCAGATGTAGCAGAAGATCAAGCTAGAGTCTAGTCTTTTCTTATGTAGTTAGCGAGAGATATTAGATTTCTTATGTAGTATTTTCTCTTTTAGTCTTCGAGGGATTTAGTTATTCCACAGTACTTATTTTTATACTTTTGCACTATATATTTTTATATTTTGTTGGACTGTTTTGTAATAAGGGCACGTTTGACCCAAACTTTGTGTCTCGAATGTTATCTCATTTGTGATATGACCTTTTTGTTCTGAGTTGTTCATTATATTCTTAGTAATTATGATCGAGGACCTTTGACTTCGTATTGTATATTGCTTGACGCTGAGCATATTAGGTTGAGAAGAAATAGTCTTTTATTTATTCTCCTCAATCTAATATGTCGCGGGCTTATTCACGTTTTGATTCCCCGATATTTTGGGAAGCGGGGCGTGACAGGTTTTTATAGTGGCCTATGCAGGTCACAGTCTTGAGTTTCCACTAGTAAGAATATAATGGATAATTTAGACATATATCATATTTTATCTATAAGACTATAGTTAGCCCTTATCCTATCATCACGATGAATTATGTCTTAGTCCCTACCTTATCACTTTTGACTCCAGAACTTCTCACTATTTCTTATTTCATCACTTCCCAACTACACCCTCTTCCTATAACTTCTCTTTCCTCGTACAGGTTATTATTTTATGTGTTATTATTTTTACAACTATGTTTTCCTTGATTTGACTTATATATCGTTTAATTGTATTAAATTTTGTATTATTTTTTATATTATTTTATGTATCACATAGTGTTATATTGTATGTTTTCATTAAAACTATATAAGTAACATAGTCTAAGAAAAATCATTACTTATATATTTTTAATTGTTCAAATCATGTTCATTAAGTGTTTTATATTACTTTAGATTTCACATATACATCGCATATCATATCTGATATTTAGATTATTTTATTGTGTTTAATTATACTTTTACATATCTACATTATGTATGTGTGCATTTTTTGTCATACTATCTATCATTTACTTATGTACTAGATTATTTTATAGTGTTCGTGTTTTGTGATATACTTTAATAAGTTCATGATTTTAGTATTCTATATATGCATTACATTCTTACTCTTTATTTATTCAACTCACATTATTTTCAGTACATGGTTTTCTTATCAGTTAGTTTTATCTTGTTTAGTTTATTTTAGTAATGTTCACATTAGTTTCATTATTTCTAAGAGCGATGTATTTCAATTTTAATATTCAGGCACTATTTATATTATTAATTATATAGTTATTTTGTTACATTAGTTATTTTTCTTTTATAACTAATATAAAGATAATTCTAAATAGCGTTTGTGGGTATGCATGGTATTTACTCATGGGTTATTAATTGTGCATTCGTGTAATTGTTATTGCTACTTCATTTCGATATGTATTATTTTATCATATTGGCAATATACATTGTATACGCATGTTGTTTTTTCAGTAATTATTTTATGGTGTTTTTAGTTTTTTATGTCTTTTTTTGTGTCATTGTTTATTATTTTTTCTCTATTCGTTATTTTTATTTACTTGTGTTGTGTTTTACATTTTTATTCTTTTATACTTACTATTCACTTTCCATTATAGTGTATTCATGTAGATTATTATATTTACGAAGTATATTTTTTATTAATTTATAGTCATTTGTCAACTTTGTGTAATCATGTTCTGTTTCATGTATTATCAGTGTTTATGTTCATATTTACATTAATCATTCATGGTATGTTTACAAACAATACATTGTTGTTTTATTATACGAATTTATACCCTTTTTATGTTTTTATTGTTTATAAATCTATTTTATCTTCCATAGTTCATGTTTTACATATTATACATTTTTATTTATGTATATTTATGCTTATTGTATTTATGTGATTTTTGACTACTATGTAATATATTGCTACATCTGAATTGATCTTATACAGTATTGATTATTATTATTGTATCTTATTTATATTTATTATTTTACTTTATGAATATTACTAATATTTCTGATTTATCATATTATTTGTCGAATATATATAATTATGCCTTTTATTATTTTTTATGTAATATGTTTATTTGAATCACTTATTACTCTTACGTCTATTTTATCATATAATATTTTGTGACTATTTTCATCATAACTTATCTTGTTAGTATGATTAGTACTATGCATATTCAGACTTTTATGTACTTATTATTATGTTTATGTTTTCAATTTTAACGCTTATTATACATGATGATCATATTTATTATATTAAATAAACATGTTTAATATTGATTTAGTATTATGTCTTGTATGTAATTATTTATTGCCATGTGCTCTAAAAAATTATTGATTATAACTATAACTATTTTATTGAATTTATTATCATGTTCTATCTTTACTGTTTGCTATTTTTTATTCTTATAACTATGCTTCTTTACATGTGTATATGTTTCTAACTGCTTTAGACATGTGTTGCTATAATAGTATCTTTGAACTTTTAACATAATTACAATATATTTTTTATTTTTTGGAATTTGTGTCTTATATGTCTTATTTGGTTGAATGTGATTTGCTGATTGCATTCATGTATTTTGTTTGTAATTATATTTTTGTATATCTTGAATGTTTATTCTACTAATTGATTGTATGATATTTCTATTGTAATTATATTTGCAAATGTGAAACTCTTTTCAAATCTAAACAAATTTTGGTCAAATGACCAAAACGACCATAATAATCACACTTATACACATGAGCATATGTTTATGATGAGCTTTGCGTGCGTGTACATGTGTATGATGTGATGAGGCTTGATGGAATGCACAAGTGTCAATATTAACATGCGTGCTTTTTAAATCAATAAAGCTACGTTGTAATTTTTTATAGTCATAGATTAATAATTCATATCCATGTGTGAGTTCATCAATAGTAAGCTCATCATCATTATCGGACTCGCATACCTCTCTAGGGCTATTGCCTAGTGGCCGTGTACATGAAGATGATGCTCAACATGAACATGAAGAAGAATCCTCCAAAGCTTGTTGGATTACCTCCTAATTTTCTTGATGTGCTTCTATAAGTATCCACAATATATAATCACTATCAAAAGAATCAAGCTTGTTAGATAAAGCTGATCAAAAGCATCGCGTAAAAATTCTAACAAGAGCTTGTTCAAGGTAAACATTCTTTGATCATTTTACTCCACTTGAATTTCTCCAATTTTACTCCACTTGAATTTCTCCAAAGTGGGTACAATAAGAACAATCAATTATTTCCTACAAATCAAAGTGTCTAGATCTAACAAAGAGTTTAAATCTAACAACGTTGTGCATAGAGGAAATTATCAATCATAGGAGCAGTATTAATAGCATAACCTAAGCTAGGTTTACCGTGCATATCCATGGTATATTATGCAAGCAATATGAATAATTACAAAACAAGATTAGCAAGATATGAAATCTTAGATCTTTGACTCTAGGTGGTTAAGCCACAAATCAAGAGCACCAAGCTCTAATACCAATTGAAATTACCCTAGAGGGGGATGAATAGGGTATATGCTAATCTAATCTAATATTAATGCTAATTTAAAACTTATTAATTATAAACTCTTGCAAGTATGATATTCAAGGAGATATGAGCAAGTATATGAAATTAAACAAGAGCGATATAAACATGAACTATTAAACAAATGAGATAGTGCGCAATGTAACAATCAAACAAACAATATGATCACGAAGTTCGGTCCTTCTGACCTACGTCTCCGTTCCCTACTCTCGGAGAGAATCCACAATCTCCAAAGATACTACACAATCGGTTTTCAATGCTCACCAACAAACGTTTACAATACTCATAATGCAATCACACAACACACCCTCTAAGTGTTGCCTAGCTCGTGTTGCATTCCTCAAGTGCTCGGATTTATAACCTCTCTCTAGGCTTTACTACTGATGCCGCTCCTCTTAGAATCTACCACATCTCTCACCACATACTTCTCTCGATGTACTTGTGTATTATAAGTGAACTCTCAACAATTAAGCAACCACATCTCTCACCACATACTTCTCTCGATGTACTTGTGTATTATAAGTGAACTCTCAACAATTAAGCACAAATAAAATGATTTCTTTTCGAACTCTCAACAATTAAGCACAAATAAAATGATTTCTTTTCCAATACAATTTGAGAAGGAAATTAAGCTGACTCAATCACACTCACAACCCAAATGTATTATATGTAAAAATACTTAAGCTCAAATATATGTGTGGGTGAATCAATATGAACAATAACAAAAACTAAACTCAATATAAAATCTAGCTTAAATAAAATCGATAATAAAAAAATATGTAAAGCTAGAATTGAGTTTAGCTAAAACTTCTCTGAAATAACAAGAGTGAGAGAGAGATGGAATTGAAGTTCAAACACGAAAGAATAAATCTTCTCCTCTTGTGAAAGTTTCTTCATAAAACAAACTTGAAATCACTTAAAAACTCTTAAACAAACTTAAACCCCTTTGTAAACTTATTATAAAATTTTCTTCATAGGTTCGGAAGTAAAAGGGAATGGGGTATATATAGGATCAAAAAACAAATGCCCAAAAACTAAGAAAATATCACAAATCAACAAAATGTGGAAAACTAGCTATTATGCCAATGACTACTAGTTCGGTTGACCGAATGACAATGGTCGGTTGACCAAAGATTGTGCATCGGTCGATCAAACTCAAGTTGTCAATTGACTAAAACACCCTGAGAAGAAATTAGCTAAAACTAGAGTTCTGGTCAGTCGACTAGAAGGTCATTGTCAGTCGACTGAAATACCTTGATTAGCAAGAGAAGAAATTAGCTAAAACCAAATCTGAACGTGGCTTGGCCACTGAGCCACCATGGGGTGGCTCGGCCATGGCCGAGCTTTCGCCGTTGTGTCCGTTGTCCGTTTTTTTGTTATTTATCGGTTTATCCGAGTTTTATTATTGATCTGGACTCTGATTTGGCAGTCCGGATCCCGATATGGTAGTAAATCCGCTTTGTCGTTGATCTGAACTGTGATTTGGCAGTTCAGATCCCGATTTGCTAGTAAATCTGCCTTGGAGTTCGAGTTCGAATCCATTATACAGTTGGATGACTCGTTGACTCACCAAACCGTTAGCTTGATTCCGCACGCGAGTGGATGTATTCCGTTGTTCGTGTGCGGTTCGTTAACCACGTCGCCTCGTTAATCCGCTTCGTTGCATGTCACTTGGCTTCGGTGTTGCGGATTAACGCCTGTGTTTAGATACGTCACCCGATTGTTCGTTGGTTTGTCGAATCGTCGTGCCGAGCTTTGTTAAGGGACCCATAAGCAGTTTTATACACCTACAGATACCCCCTCCAAAGTATTTCAGTCTCGTTCTTTTATAGAAGAGTCTGGAATACTTTGGATATGATTGTCCCAACCTTCAGTCGGTGTAACGGGACCTTGGAATGGCTTCTATTCTTGATTCTTTCAATCCTTCAGGCTATTCGGTGCTTTGTCGAATGTCTGTAAGGGTTCCGGTGCTGCATTTATTGTCTGACCGTTGTTGGAATTTTGAACTTGAAGTCGATTCCTGATTTTCTGATCTTTAGCTCGTGTAAGAGTCTTTATTTGTGACGCGTTGTCCGGCGTAGTGTTGTTGAGTTATCCTTAAGAGTATTTTTTAAAAAAATATTCTCCAGGAACTTCTCAACCAAAAATAGGGAATAGTTTATACTCGTATACCTTATTGGAAAAAAATATTCTCCAGGAACTTCTCAACCAAAAATAGGGAATAGTTTATACTCGTATACCTTATTGGAATATTAAGGAGCAGTTTATACTCGTATACTTTTCGGAGTATTGAGAAGCAGTTTATACTCTTATACTTATCGGAGTGTAGAAAGGAGCAGTTTATACTCTTATACTTATCGGAGTGTTGATTTTTTCATTGCAACGCATTGATCGGCGTTGACCTAGGGTTACGCGTTGACCGGCATTGACCCTAGGGTTTCGGATCGCTTGACGTTTGTTGGAGTATACACAGTTTAAGATCTTGAGGTATTGGAGTATGGCGGTCCTAAATATTGGGTGCAGGACCAACTATTAAAGTTGATTCATCTACACATGTGGATCTTATCCCGAATTTGTTGGATGTCTAAGTCATGAAACCAACTAATGGGCTGGTGCGTCAGTGACTTTCGCATATATAGGATTTTTGGCAAACCATCAGCCCTCAACGGGTTTGATGCGCCTTTACCGACTACCGTTTGAGTCAGGCTAGCATGCGGATTATTAAATCCGTTCCGCATGTGACGTTGTGCTAAGAGAGTTAACGCTTTTAGTGCTACGATATTGAATACGTAGACTTCGTCTTTCTCACAGGAATAGACTACCCGGCGACTCGTGTTAGGCGCTGACTTTAGGATTTTTGGCTAACCCCCAGCATTCAACGGGTTTGATAAGCCTTTACCGACTACCGTTTGAGTCGGGCTAGCATGCGGATTGTTTAAGTCCGCTCCCGGGTTTGATAAGCCTTTACCGACTACCGTTTGAGTCGGGCTAGCATGCGGATTATTAAATCCGTTCCGCATGTGACGTTATGCTAAGAGAGTTAACGCTCTTAGTGCTACAATATTGAATACGTAGACTTCGTCTTTCTCACGGGAATAGACTACCCGGCGACGCGTGTTAGGCACTGACTTTAGGATTTTTGGCTAACCCCCAGCCTTCAACGGGTTTGATAAGCCTTTACCGACTACCGTTTGAGTCGGGCTAGCATGCGGATTGTCTAAATCCGTTCCGCATGTAACATTATGCTAAGAGAGTGAATTCTCCGAGACTTTGTGCTATGATGTCGAATATATAGGCTTCGCCATTGTTACGGGAATAGGCTACCCAGCAACGTGTATTAGACACTGACTTATCCCTACTTAGGCTTCAGGATAAAATACCCCAGAATCGAACTCTGGTGTCTTTTTCTATGGAAAAAGACTAAACCGACGATGCGTGTTAGGCGTCGGCATATCATTTCTTAGGGTTCAGGATGAAATTCCCCATGCGTGTAAGGCATGGATTTTGGTGTTATTAATAACAACCTACCACAATGTTGAATATGTGGGCGGATGTTCTTTTTAACGGTTAAAAACTAACCGGCAGTGCGGGTTAAGCGCAGACTTATCCCTGCTTAGGTTTCAGGATAGAATACCCAAGAATCGAACTCTGGTGTCTTTTTCTACGAAAAAAGACTAAACCGGCAGCGTGTGTTAGGCGCAGACTTATCTCTGCTTAGGATTTGGGATAAACTTCCTAGGATGAATCCTAGATTGATAAATTTTAGAAAACATCGGTGCGGGAAAGGAAGAATTTTATATTCTATCTCCTGGTCTTCTTTTAGGGTGAAGGCGAACCCGAATACAAGGAAGGAAGAATTTTATATTCTATTCCTTGATTCTGGAAAGGAAGAATTTTATATTCTATTTCCAGCGCAAAAGAAACTAGAAGTGGGGTCTCCACTCCGAGAATCTGGAAGATCTGGATAAACTTACCTTTTATAGGCTTGGTTATCGGAAGATGAGTTTTTCTTTTATCGAAATGAAATTTCAACTTAGGTTATGACCATGAGAAGGCTTAACCAAAGAGAAAAAGAAGGGAGTTCTTTCGTTTATCGAAAGGGGACTCTGAACTGAAAGTGGACCTCTTGTTCATGGAAAGAGTCAAGAGGGCCAGAAATACACTTTCGGTGGACTCACTGTCAATTGAAATTGATCAGTGAGGGATTTTGGTAGTGAAAATGATTTTGGGTTATCCTCTAGAATATTAAGTGTAATATTCTTCAAGGAACTTCCCGGTAAATGAGTTATCCTGAATGTATTAGGGATAATATTTTTTAGGAACTTTCCATTTATTAGTATTAATTGCCTGGTGCCCTCTTGAGTAATCAGGCGATATGCGCCATTTGAGTAGACTGTGTCTATCACAATAATCAGGCGATATGCGCCATTTGAGTAGACTGTGTCTATCACAAACGGTCCTTCCCATTTGGGTTCAAATTTACCTTTCTTCTTGGAGTTGAGGATTATCGGTCGGCGAGCAGCGAGGACCAGATCTCCTTCTTTGTAGCTTCTCTGTCGGACTCTTTTGTTAAAAGCCCTAGATATTCTAGCTTAATAAAACTCAATGTGTTGTTAAGCTTCCAAGCGCTTTTCATCCAACCTTTCGAGTTCTTCGAGACGTTTCTTGTGTTGTTCTTCTATCGTCATATGGGTTGTGAGAGCAATCCGAAGGGATGGGATTTGAATCTCTAATGGTAACATAACTTCACATTCATATACCAATGAATATGGGGTGGCCCCTGTAGGTGTGCGTATGGTGTGATATGCCCAGAGTGCTTCACCGAATTTATCGTCCCAGTCTCATTTATTGGTCTTCACAAGCTTTGACAGGATCTTAATGATCGTCTTGTTAAACGCCTCAGCTAATCCATTTACGGCGGGATAATAAGCTATTGACGAAACATCTTGAATTTTGAACTTGTCACAAAACCTGACAAAGGCGTTGCTTATGAACTGTGGACCGTTGTCATGAATGATCCGTCTTGGCACGCCGTGTCTGTATATGACATGATGCTTGATGAAATTGATGACGTTGTTCGTCTTCACTTCTTTAAGCAGAATAGCTTCAGCCCACTTTGAAAAGTAATCCGTGATTGCGAGGATAAATCGATCACCTTTTACTGAAGGGGAAAAAATAGGACCGACGATGTCCATGCCCCATGTCTCAAACGGCCAAGACGTGGTTGACGTGTGTAAATGCTCTGGTGGTTGATGCATATAATTTGCATGTATTTGACAAGCATGACACTCTCGGGCATATTCGATTGCGTCACGAACCATTGTTGGCCAAAAATATCCCATCCTCCTGCTGCGATCATACACCACATTCTCCTTCGTGTACTTCCTTAAGAACTTCTTATGCTTCTTTGTTCGAAAGGCATCGGAGTAACAAACCATCGTACCCTCTACGATATAATGTATGGGTCTCGGTATTATAGAAGAATCTTGGTGCTCTTCGGCGAATTGATTCCCTTTCATTTACATCCTATAGCAAAATACCATATTGGACGTAGTCAATGATAGGAAAGCTCCAATCTCGGGACTCAGACCCAATTTGAGTTGATTTCACCTCCTTGGCGTTTATGTTTCCGTCATCTTTCTCTTCAATATCCATATCGTATATGGGTATGCAGAGCTGATGCGTCCTTACTGTGACTAATAGTTCAGTTTCGGGAGGCTGTGCAAGTGATACTGTCACGCCCCGTTTCCCAAAATACAGGGGAACGGGACGTGAACAAGCCCGCGACGTATTAGATTAAGATGAAACATACTGTACTTTTTTCTCTTTTCTTTTTTTCTCAATCCAATACGCTAAGCGTATGGAAATAAGTACAATATGAAGTCACAGGTCCCTGATCACACATAGCAAGAATATAAAAACAACCCAGAATAAAAATAGACATATCATCAATGGTAAATCATCCCAGACATAAAATATGGATCAAACATACCCTTATTACAACAAGGGTTCAACTAGTAAATGAGAAATACATAGTCCATAATAAAAGGAAAGTACTATAAAAAGAACTAAATCTCTCAAAATACTAAAAGAGAAATATTGCATAAATAATCTAATATCCATCAACAACTACAGAAAAAAATGTCCGTCATCTAAATCTTCTGCTCCATCTGGAATACACTCCGGCTACAAGGCATCTCCATACTGGACCTGTCCGTCATCTAAATCTGACGTACACTAGAGAAAATAGGTGTACGTCAGGTGTATGGCACACAGCAAGATCCCAAAAGGAAGAATAGAACGGTCGTGCAATAATGGTAATAAAAATAATAAAAGCATGGAACTGGAAAACTAATAATCTAGAGAAATCATCCAAATATCAAAGTCATACAACTAGATGGAATTAATACTTAAAAATCTACAACTCGAGACGTAGTACGTCGAGCGAAATAATCCAAACAAGGAAACCCTCATGTATATACCATATGCCTCAAATTGTAGATGATTAAATATTAATCCCGATCTAGGTATGGAAAGAAACATAACTGGCCTATATCTTACAAGGATCAAAACTCATCCAAGTAACAATTCATATAACTAGCCATTCTATAACAAGTCACTGGTCCAACCGTCTAACCCCAATGCGTATCGGTTCACTGGCCCAACAGACTATCCCAGTGCGTATCGGTTCACTGGCCCAACAGACTAACCCAGTGGGTTCACTGGCCCAACAGACTAAACCAGTGCGTATCGGTTCACTGGCCCAACAGACTAACCCAGTGCGTATCGGTTTACTGGCCCAACAGACTAACCCAGTGCGTATCGGTTCACTGGAGCACCCTAGAGGATACATTAACAGTCACGTCTAATCACATGTACCAAGATTTCTCATCCCGGCTCTTCTTATTTTCTAAGCCAACAACACACAAGCCTCTAAATCTTATTCATGTCACACAGATCACTATAGTCATAAACTCCTAACTATTCTCAATTATAATAAAGAATGATAAATACAATAAATACTAATTAACAGTGTCGTGGATCATGAACAAGAATCGTGAACAACTACTAATAATAGTACAAGATGAAACTACATCTATCAAATAAATATACATGAAATATCGAAATGCTCATAAATTTATTAATTCCAAAATAAATCCTTTTAATTTATTTCTCATAAATTATTCAAAAATAACCCTTTAAATATATTATTATATATTATATATTATTCCATATGAATAGTAACTGTTTTATTTTTCTTTTTAATTATTCTAATTTTCTTTTTCGATAACAACTCTTAAAATTTATCTAACTTTCAAAATGCAAGCTTGTCATTTTATATTCATCATTTCACAAGTAATCTACCACAATAATACTTAACAACATTTATCATCATCCCACGCATAATATCATAATCTAAACAACATATATAATAAATAGCATATATAGAAATTGTAATGGTAATGAGGTGATGCGGGATCTTGTCTACAACGAGTCGGTCGTGGGGGCGCGGATCTGAGTAGTGGGGTGGGGCGTTGTTGCTACAGTGGGGAGAAGGTGACGAGGCGGAGCAGCGGGCGGATCTGGGCGGCGACTCGGTGAAGGAGGGCGGCGCTGCAGGGCTGGCGTCGCTGTCTCAGGCGGCGACGAGAAGGCGGAGGCGGGGACCAAGGCGGCGCGACGAGGCCGGAGGCGGTGAAAGGGGGTGGTCGGGTTCGGTGCTGGGAGGAAGAAGAAGAAAAAATGGGTTTTCTTTTTGGGTGAACTGTTGAAGAGGGGGGTGTACGGTGAGAGATAAAGAAAGAATTATTTTATGAAAGGGGAGAGAGAAAAGGATGTGAGAGAAATATGGGAATAAAAAAAGGAAGGTGTATTATATGATATGATTTGAATTGATTGGGGATAAATTTGGAAGGAATTTAAATTCAAATGAGAAAAATAAAAGAGGGAAAATTCGAAAATTTCCACATAATATTTTGAATTATATTATTAATTAATAATCAACCAAAAATCTTTTTATTAATATTTATATACTATTGTACTATACTCAAGTTTACATCAATAATAACAAGGTCATTAATAATATTAATCACCAAATGATTATATATAAAAATCACTAAACCGTAAATTAATATTTAGCAGAATTAAAAATACAAGACTATATATTTTATTATTTAATTATTTTGAAAACTCAGAAAATTCAAGAAATTAGGAAAAGTATTAATAAAATATAATATAATAATATTTTAAATACTAGAAAAATTGTTTAAATGCATATAAAAAATTTACGGTTGTTACAGATACCGCTAGTGCTGCCAGTGCATCCGCATAAGCGTTCTGGAGACGAAGGATATATTCAATAAAGAATTCTTCAAAAGAATCTGCCATTTTGATGGCCTCCTGGTGGTACGGGATCAGGTCTTGGTTCCTGACTTCATACTCTCCACGTACTTGGTTGATTATCAATTGAGAATCCCCAAAAGCTTCGAGATATTCGACCCCCAGCTCCTTGAAGAAACTGAGTCCAATGAGAAGCAAATCATATTGGGACAAGAGATATATCACAAATCGCTTCGAGATATATCACAAATTGCTTGTCCTTTGATCGACTTCTGCTGTTTGAAGTGCAAATCATAATAGGACAAGAGAAGGGCCCACTTCGCTAACCGCCAATTCATAGAGGCTGGTTGCGTCATAAACACCCGCACTGGATTAACGTTAGAAATGACGTAAATCGTCTGTCTAACCAAACAGTGCCGCATCTTTTGCATTGCGAATACCAATGCGAGGTATTCTTTCTCAATCATCGGATACCGAGATTCAGCGCCTATCAAGGTCCGACTTAGGTAATAGACTACCTGTTCGTGACCATTATCATCGTCTTGTGCTAGTAAGGTACTTATCGAGTGGTTCATCGCCTTAAGATAAATCAAGAACGGTCTACCTGATTTTGGTGCAATGAGAACATGAGGATTCGTGAGATATGTTTGTATATCTTCGAATGTTTTTTGGCAGGCGTCGTCCTAAATAAATGATACCCCTTTCTTTTTTAGTTTAGAGAATGGTTGGCATTTCCCAGAAAGATTCGAGATGAACCGCCGGATGTAAGCTAAACGCCCTTGCAATCCTCTGAGCTCTCTTAGATTTCTAGGGGGTTGCAGTTCATGTATCGCCTTCACCTTATCAGGATCGATATGTATACCTTTAGTGGTGACGACGAATCCAAGGAATTTTTCGCTGGACATTCCAAGGAAGGATTTAGTGGGGTTCATCTTCAATTGATGACTCCGCATAAGATTGAACATCGTCTTCAAGTCCTTGATGTGATCTTCTTTGTTGCGGCTTTTTACAACCAAATCGTCAACGTAGCACTCAACTGTTTTCCTGAGATGTTCTTGGAAAATCTTAGTCATTGCTCGCTGGTACGTGACGCCTGCATTCTTTAGACCGAAAGGCATCATGGTGTAGCAAAAGACACCGAGGGGTATTCTGAACGCTGTATGCTTCTCGTCATCTGGGTGCATCTTGATTTGGTTATATCCTGAAAAACCATCCATAAAAGACATTCTCTCAAATCCGCACGTATTGTCGATAATGACATCTGTGATGGGGAGAGGAAAGTCATCTTTTGGACATGCCATGTTCAGGTCCCTGAAGTCGATACAAATTCTGATTTTACCGTTCTTCTTCATGACTGGAACAATATTGGCTAGCCAGTCTGGATGTTGCTCTTCTTGGATAAATCCTGATTCGATCAACTTCTTAACCTCTGCCTCAATGGCTTCCATAATCTGTGGACGAAACCGTCTTTGCTGTTGCTTGACAGGTTTGGCATCCGGCTTGATATCGGGGCGGTGCATTGCCACATTAGGGTCGAGCCCTGGCATATCTTCATAGTTCCAAGCGAAGACGTCAATATATTCCCTGATGAGAGTAATTAATTCCTCCTTCTCATTTGGGGGAAGACTATCGCTGATGAATATAGGTTTCGGGTTAGCCTCGTCACCCATGTTAACTTGGACTATTTTATCTTCAGTGGGGGGTTCCCTCTGTTCGAACCAATCACCATACTGCATGTTCAGGTGATGAACCCATGGGTCTTCCCATGTTATCATTTGATCGTCATTCTCTATTGTAGACGGATCAGCTGTAGCCATGTTCGCCATTAGGGCTTTAAAAGCTTCCCCCAGACTTGTATCAGAATCCCATTCTGAGGAATCTGACGAATTTTCATCTTTGTATTACTTAGATGATTGGTTATTGATTAACCAGCAACATTCGTCTTCTGAAGAAGATTCATACCCTAACCCTCGTCTGTGTTTATAATAATCATCGGGTTTCCCTTTTGGTACATATGTCGCTTTGGCTGGAATACGAGGACCTCGATCGAAGTATAAACCTTCTCCGAGTGTGAAATCATACCCCTGTTTTTCCATGAGCTTGCGCGCTTCCGGACTATACTTAGATAAATGCTGACCAGGTTTATCATCATCCTCATCTTCCCTTAAGAAATGATCTGGTAATGGAGAGATTTTTCCTCTACCGTAAATCACTTCTTTTGCGCCTCTTATTTTGTTCGGGATGACCAGGGTTGTTCCGAAAGAATGCTGGAGGCGTTCCTTTGTTATATAGGACGATCGAAGCGGCATATATAAATCAGGATTATCATACAATTCTTTTATCACATCATCAAGAGACAGGGAGTACTCTAAATCATTATTTATTTCATTATTGGCAAGTTGCTAATTAAAACTGCCCTCTGACGATTGTTCATCGTCAAGGTTGATTACAAAGGGTACAATGTCGTTTAAAACATAACCTCCATTGTAATCAAATCCGGCTTCGGTATCAGCTTCTTCTCTGCTGTTCGTGCCATGGGCCGATGATTCAGTATCAGATTCGTTACCATAAAGGAGAGAATCAGTGAAATAATTCTCATACCCTTTGAATGGTTGCTTATCCGCAACCACCGTCCTAACCTTATTATCAGTGTCGACATATTTCAAACACTGATGGAGAGTGGAGGGGATTATAACGTTACTATGGATCCAAGGCCGACCCAATAGTAAGTTATATGAAGTCTCAGCATCGATCATATAACATATGACTTTTGTCTTCAAATCTCCCATTTGACATTTTACCCGGATCTTACCTAAGGGTCTTGACCCACTAGTGTTGAATCCATAGATAACAGTGCCTGTGGACGCCAACTTACTAACTGGAATGCTGAGGATATGCATCAAGCGAAGCGGCATAATACTCACAGCAGAACCCGGATCCACTTGGATTCGGTTGACTTTGCTGGAGCCAATGTACCCAATGAAATATAGGGGTCGATCATGGTTCGAATTCTTCGTCTGCATATCCTCTTTGGTGAAGGTAATGCAGGGAAGGTTTTTAGCCGCTATATTGCAGTGCTGAATTGACAGTTCTGGCTCTTCAAGTGCCGGCTTGATCCGAGTAAGGAACACTTCTGAATTGGCCAAGGCTTCTTGCAAGGCTTCCCTTGTTTCTTTAGACAACCGTAGTAACTCGTACAATGTTATCCGCGCTAGAATGTTAGCTAGTTGAGCCATAATATCGAAGACGTGCGGAGTGTTCAAGCTTTCCGGTTTATCTCTTCTAATCGGACGGTTGAAACGAGACTGCTTCGGATTCTGAACCTCCTGGGGCCTCTTTTCTTTCTGTTTATCAGCCAGCTGTCGTCGAGCTTCTTTGACTGGTCTAGGAGTCATAATCACCCCTAGCTCCATGAGAGTTTTAGCTGGTCCCCGTTTAGTCACCCCCTGCTCAGCTAACTGATCACTAGGTGATGGATAGTTGAAGTGATACTCATTTCCGCTTCTAGTGGCAAAGACTTCTTGTTCTTCTTCGGAGAGCGAGAAGGTAGGAGCTTCATTACCATCCTCTTCGAAGATCGCGGAGGTAGCATTGCAGGACTTGCCTTTACCCTTTCTGGTCGAGGAAGTCGTCCACTGATCGTCTTTAATTAGATTGGGATGAACCCAGAGGATTTCACCGTTTGGGGCTGTGTGTGGCACAAGTCCTTTTTGGTACTGTCCATGTGGGTCATCGTTCACTGTCTTCATTCCCACTTTGGTGATGCATTCTGGTTTGAACCATGCTGTGGGCACTGATCCAAAGCTGATTGACACTGCGTTTGCTCTGACATTCTTGGACGGCTTCGGGGTTATGACACCTACATCAATTAACGCCTGGATTTTATCCTTGAGGTGGTAACGCCTGGATTTTATCCTTGAGGTGGTAGCATGACTTTGTAGGGTGATGGACCGCTCTATGGTATGCTCAATACTTCGGATCCGTCACTTTGCGGTGATGGACCGCTCTATGGTATGCTCAATACTTCGGATCCGTCACTTTGCTAGCCCCTTCTTGATCCATGATCAAGGGCAGCTAGATTTTGTTATTCTCCAACAGGTACTTAAAGATGCTGGGAATTTCGCAATCTTTGAAGGAGTATACCTTAGGAAATCTTAGCTTCGAAGATTTCTGCTTCTGAGGCCGTTGTTGCCATTGCGACCGAGATTGTTGTGGTGCTTGTTGTTGCGGCTGTTGCTGAGGTTGCAATTGGAAAGTTTGATTAGCATCAACTGCATTAGCATGTGCCTTACCTTTCCCTCATGGGACGAAATTCTGTTGCGGAGCATTCGTCGCCTGTTGGCCTCTTTCCGCATTCTTCCTTTTGAGGAATTGCTCGGCTTGCTCTCCTCGGACCTTTAGATCCTTCCATGTTTTGGACGGTGCTATCCCCATTGCTTCCAACACGCCCAGTGCGAGGTTGTTGTGGCAAGTCTGGAGAATAAACTCCTCAGTGATCGGGTCTCGATAGTTCATCGCCTTGTTCCGGAACCTTTTAACGAAGGTGTCAACCAATTCCCCGTCTTTCTGTTTCTCGTCAAGCAACGACCCGATGGATATCTCGGTGTCGTCGTCGAAGAAATCAATTCCCCGTCTTTCTGTTTCTCGTCAAGCAACGACCCGATGGATATCTCGGTGTCGTCATCGAAGAAGTTAGCGAGGAATTTAGCAAGCAACGACCCGATGGATATCTCGGTGTCGTCATCGAAGAAGTTAGCGAGGAATTTAGTCTCCATGTTAGCCACAAATCAAGAGCACCAAGCTCTAATACCAATTAAAATTACCCTAGAGGGGGATGAATAGGGTATATGCTAATCTAATCTAATATTAATGCTAATTTAAAAATTATTAATTATAAACTCTTGCAAGTATGATATTCAAGGAGATATGAGCAAGTATATGAAATTGAACAAGAGCGATATAAACATGAACTATTAAACAAATGAGATAGTGCGCAATGTAACAATCAAACAAACAATATGATCACGAAGTTCGGTCCTTCTGACCTACGTCGTCGTTCCCTACTCTCGGAGAGAATCCACAATCTCAAAAGATACTACACAATCGGTTTTCAATGCTCACTGACAAACGTTTACAATACTCATAATGCAATCACACAACACACCCTCTAAGTGTTGCCTAGCTCGTGTTGCCTTCCTCAAGTGCTCGGATTTATAACCTCTCTCTAGGCTTTACTACTGATGCCGCTCCTCTTAGAATCGACCACATCTCTCACCACATACTTCTCTCGATGTACTTGTGTATTATAAGTGAACTCTCAACAATTAAGCACAAATAAAATGATTTCTTTTCCAATACAATTTGAGAAGGAAATTAAGCTCACTCAATCACACTCACAACCTAAATGTATTATATGTAAAAATACTCAAGCTCAAATATATCTGTGTGTGAAACAATATGAACAATAACAAAAACTAAACTCAATATAAAATCTAGCTTAAATAAAATCGATAATAAAAAAAATATGTAAAGCTAGAATTGAGTTTTGCTAAAACTTCTCTGAAATAACAAGAGTGAGAGAGATGGAATTGAAGTTCAAACACGAAAGAATAAATCTTCTCCTCTTGTGAAAGTTTCTTCATAAAACAAACTTGAAATCACTTAAAAACTCTTAAACAAACTTAAAACCCTTTGTAAACTTATTATAAAATTTTCTTCATGGGTTCGGAAGTAAAAGGGAATGGGGTATATATAGGATCAAAAAACAAATGCCCCAAAACTAAGAAAATATCACAAATCAACAAAATCTGGAAAACTAGCTATTATGCCAATGACTACTAGTTCGGTTGACCGAATGACAATGGTCGGTTGATCGAAGATTGTGCATTGGTCGATCGAACTCAAGTTGTCAATTGACTAAAACACCCTGAGAAGAAATTAGCTAAAACTAGAGTTCTGGTCAGTCGACTAGAAGGTCATTGTCAGTCGACTGAAATACCTTGATTAGCAAAACTATAAAAACTCGTTCTGGTCGGTCGACCGGCAAGCCTTGTGTGTGTTAGACCCTAGAGGGGGGTGATTAGGGTCTTATGCTAATCTAATCCGATTATATGCTAATTAAAATAAATTAATAAGTTATCCTAGCAAGTAAAAATACCACAAGATATATGAGCTAGGATAAGCAATGTAAACAGTGAGATATATCCTATATGATGAAATATATATGCAAGGATATATAACCTAACACAAGGGTAAACGATATGAAACAAGATAGAGGATGATATGAATAATGAGACAATGACGATATGAGCAATGAGCACAAATATAAATAAACACCAAAGTACACTCAAACACAATCAAATGATCACGGAGTTCGGACCTTCCGTCCTACGTCTTCGCTCCCCACTCTCGGGGAGAAATCCACTATCACAACCGGGTTTTTTACGCTCACCCGAATAACGTTTACACCTCACAGTGTCGGTTTTCAATGCTCACCGATCAACATCACTCCTCACACTCGGTTTTCTAGTTCACCGAAAACTTCACAACACACTCGGTTTTCTAGCTCACCGAAAACCTTACAACACTCACAATGTAACAAATACAAATTTGTTCTCTAAAATAGATGAGAACTCAATTAAGCACAACTCAATGTTACAATCTCTCACAACCCTAATATACTATGTATGCAAATACAATAAGCTCAAAGTGGGTGTGTGTAACAATGAGTAAATAAAATCAAATATAAACTCAATATAAAAACTAGCTTTAAAGAATGATAATCAAATAACTATGCAAATGTAAAGCTAGATAAGAGTTTAAAAAAACTTCTCTATAAACACAAAGAGAGGATGATGGAATATTGAAGATGAACTCCTCAACAACTGATGTAAGTTCCTCTTTCTAAAAACCCCAAACTAAAACAAAACAAACTTAAAACCTTGTTTAAACCGTTGTTTAGAAACTTATTAGATGTCTTAGAACTGAGATCAATGGGGGTATTTATAGCCTCCCAAAACCTCAGCCAAAAACCCTAAACAAAAGAAAAAAAGGCCACAGCCAACGGTAACAAAAATAACCGTTGGAAAGAATCTGACAGAGTGACGGTTGACCGAAAAAATTCACGGTCGACCGCGATCCAGATCCCAAACTGAGAAAACGAGCAGATACTTCTTCAGCCGACCGGTACGGTCGACCGTGGGAAGTCTCGAGCTCTCGGTCGACCGCGGTGGTCGACCGACAAACACTCTGCTGCCCACTGACAATGAACTCAGGTGCGGTCGACCGGTGCGGTCGACCGCATACTGATACATGAAAATGAAGTCTGAAAACTATTTTTCTGCCGGTGCGGTCGACCGCATACTGATACATGAAAATGAAGTCTGAAAACTATTTTTCTGATTTTAAAACACAATTTAAAAATATCAAATAAATTCCAAAAAATATAAAACTTTGGGGAATGATTGTAGACATGATAATAAACATGCTACAACCATGAAAATGTCCAAAACATGAAAAATGTAAACATGTGAATTTTGACATTTAGGCTAAACCAAGTTTTGAAACTTTGCACAATGATTTTGTAGACTTAATAAAATATGTATATGATTATTGTTAAGTCCAAAAACTAAGAAAACAATATTTTCACAAAATTGCTATATATATATATATGAAGAAACCAATAAATGTGTGTGTATAAGATATTGAGCTTAGAGTATCTAATACACATAATATAAAATCTAAAGCCTATGTACATAATGAATGAACATCTCAAGCCTATGTACATAATCTCAAAGACAACTTAGTATTTAATTAATAATTTCAACAAATTGTACAAAGTAAACAACAACACATATCAACTTTAATTATTTTATCATGCATTACAGTAATTGGGAAGAGTAATCAATAAGTTATCATATTTTGCATTAATTTAATACGTGGAAGTAGCTAGTAGAAAACTATTTATACCATGGAAAAATATATCTTTGTTCAAATTAATAAAAACCAACCTGACATTTTATTGAACATCTTGAAGCCATTACTTCCTAGGATTCTATAAATCACTAAATACAAATACAAAAGGACTGATTGCTCATCCTATATTTTCAATCCATGTCATGCCCCGGGCACGCGGCCCCATTTGGCACATTGCAAGGTGTGAGACCAACCGAGTGTAACTGTGACGCCCCAGGGTTCACACAAGGCTACAGTTCTAGATAAAACCCGGATTGTCAAACCTGGCAAGCATCAACCACCATGCTACGACATGTTCCACCATCACAATCACTATCTCTCTAGTAGAAACAATAAATAGGTAAAGGTACAGACAAGCAAAATAGAAATAGGCAACATTGGATATACACAGAAGAAGCATAAGAAATATCAAGAGTGAGCCCAACTGAAATAGAATACAAATATTTCTAGATGTAAACTGGATCTCAAATACAATGAGTCAAATAAACAAAGTCTCACAAGAGTTCTCAACTCTAAAATAAAGTACCAATCTAGAGTTTGAAAATAATCAACTACAAGTAGAGTTCTGCAATAATTACAAAGTATAATAAATAGCTAAATGGACAACTAAGAAGTCCCATCAACCTATGACTCTCCGTGCGCTAGACTCGCTGCCTAAAAGAGGGGAAACAACGAGCGTCAAAGCGCTAGAGAGATCATCACTACCTACATAAAGAATAAATAGTCAAGGAAACAGACTCAAATCTCCAACATAAGAAAATAGAGTCAATACTTACATATATCAAATCATTCATATAGCTCTCTATAAAAAATAAATAGTCAAGGAAACAAACTAAAATCTCCAACATAAAGAATAAATACATCATCTCGAATTACATCTGAGTAGCCTGCTCTAATATAAGAGGATATCAACCAAACCAAAACGAATATAACTGCCGTCCATAACGAGTGTGCTAAAATCTCAAAAGAAATACCTACTCGCGGGTAATCTATCATGGAAGTAAAACTTACAACTGATCAAATATCTATGTGTACATCATCTTGTGCTATAGCGATACTCTTGTAATGTTCTTACTCAATCGCTCTGCGACAATAGGATTTATTATCTTCCTATTTCGGATACATGTAATAACTATACTATTGTAATACTCTTACTCAATCGTTCTGTGGTAATAGGTTTTATCTTCATATTTCTGAATACGTAAAAGATCAAATACTGGTCATGTGTATTTATAAATTTTAACTTGTGACAAAAGTGTGTTAATTTAACACAAACTAAGCATAAGTGCACATATCTCGGTGTACGTGTCCTCATCTGAAATTCACCATCATCCCAGGTGTTTAACAAGTTTTAACATTGTAGTTAATCATCACACGTTCGAGAGAAACGCTCGACAAATAGAAATCAAACCAAAACCATGTACAAGCCAACATCAGACTGGTGGTCGACTGTGATGGTCGACCGCGATGGGCTCCAGAGACTACCCAGGTCTCTGCCCTGCACGCGATCGACCGTAGTGGTCGACCGTGTGCCCAAAATCCAGTTTTTCTAGGATTTTTGTGTGTATCATGTTCACGTCGTGTTTTTGTAATTTAAACATGGTAAAAACTTCATGAATCTTGCATACAAACATGTTACAGCAGATAGAAATATCTGGAAACAAAATCAATATATATAACCATGATTTTATGCATTATATTTATATTCAAAACCCTAAAATATGCATAAAAGCTCAAACGATGAATCAAACTTCTTTCTTTAGATTAACCATGTTTTAAAATCATCTTCAGATCTTAAGTACATCTGTAAAATTTGTTCTTAACATTTTTAGCATGAAAATACCTAATCTTTATACATATCATACAAACGAGTTGTCTTTTATTCATAATCTAGTCATTTAGGCTCTTTAAAACATGTTTAAATCTCTTTAAATTGTTTTGAAAACTGGGAGGGGGATTAGAAGAGATGATGCTCTCCTGAGATTGTCAGAAAATGTTTTAGAAGCAAGGTTGAAAGAAATCTCCACTCCAAAAGCCAAAAACTAAGAAAATCCCGCTCGAAAGCCTCTAATCTTCTCCAAGAAATCAAACTAGGGTTTTGAGGTTTTGGTGGATGTTAGGGTTCTTAGGAAAACTGAGAAAAATGTGAAAAACTCATATATATATCAGGGAAAATGAATATATGTTTAGAAATTCAAAACCAACTCGAAACATGATTCAAAAATACTGTGCAGGTTTCCCGGTCGACCGCGGCGATTGAACGGCTGTGGTCGACCGTGGTGGTCAATCGGACTGGGCATTTCTAGTTTTTTCAAGGGTTTGGCCATTGTGCATGTTTCGACTCTTTTCTCTCTCATGTATGAACTCGTTCATACTCAAAACACATGGTATTATACTCACATACCATTTAATGATATTTATCATACTAAATATCCATATATCATAATTAATCTCATATTAATATATCATTAAAAAATTATCGGGTTTTTACAGATTTTATCCTCGAAATTCAGCAGTCGCATCACAAAGCTTAATAAATGGGAAAACTTATTAAGAAGGTGTATTCCATACATAGAAAACCTTCTTCACCCATCTCATAGTATTAGCACAATGATATTTAAAGTTAACAACTTAGAATGCAAACATTCTCACCTAAATCTCTAACTAAACGAAATTGATATGTCGAGCGAAATAATCTAAACAAGGAATCCCTCATGTATATACCATATGCTTCAAATGATTAAGGATCAGGTGACAATATCCCCTTTCTAGTGTTAAAGGTAAGTATAACTGTGTCTAAACAACATAGATAATGACAATTATCAAAGCATCAACATCATACCTGTCCAAACAGGTGTGGATAGTCGCAACAAACATCCTCCTTGTGCTCCCAAGAAATATCTTCGGCTCCTTGCCGGTTCCACTAAACTTTCACTAATGGAATGACTTTATTTCTAAGCTTCTTATAATCTCTAGCAAGTATGCATACCGGAATCTCTACGGTAGTCAAGTCATCCTGACTCTCAATCTCTGGTGAGTCAATCACTCTCTGCTGCTCATCATCTCGTAGATGCTTCTTAAGCATCAAAATATGAAAAACATCGTGTACACTCGACATCGATGCTGGCAGGTCTAACCTGTAAGAAACAGCTCCAATGCGCTAGATGATCCTAAAAGGACCAACATATCTTGGGGAAAGCTTCTCCCGTCTACCAAAATGCTAGATACCCTTCATCGGTGATACTTTTAACATAACTAAGTCTCCGACCTAAAACTCTAAAGGTCGTCTTTGCTGATCTGCATAGCTCTTTTGCCGACTCTAGGCTGTAAGAATGCGCTCTCGAATCAATGCTACCTTTTTCGTGGTCTATCTAACTAACTCCGGACCAATCAATAGACTATCCTCTGGCTCTGGCCAACATATGGGTGATCTGCAAGGTCTCCTATACAAAGTTTCATAAGGTGCCATCCCTATGGTAGCTTGATAACTGTTATTATATGCAAATTCAATCAGTGGGATGTGATCCTCCCAGCTACCCTGAAAATCCATAATGCACGCTCTCAGCATGTCCTCTAAGATCTGATTCACCCTCTCGGTCTGACCATCTGTCTCGGGGTGAAAAACACTGCTAAATGACAACTGACTGCCAAAAGCATCCTAAAAACTCCTCTAAAAATAAGATGTGAAGACTGAGCCCCGATCTGATACAATCGTCTTTGGGACTCCATACAATCTAACAATCTCCCGAATGAAGATCCTTGCATACATATCTGCCGTATAAGTCGTCCTCCTTGGTAAAAAATGTGCAGACTTAGTCAATCTGTCCACTATAACCCAAATAGAATCATTTCCTTTCTTTGACTTAGGCAACCCCACTATGAAATCCATGAAAATATCTGCCCACTTCCACTCGGGAATGGGTAAAGGTTGTAGGGTTCCTGCAGGTCTCTAATGTTCTGCCTTAATCTGCTGATATGTAAAACACTTAGCCACATACTCTGAAATCTCTTTGCGCATACCGCTCCACTAGAAATACCTCTTCAGATCCTTGTACATTTTTGTCGTGCCTGGATGCACTGTATATCTGCTACGATGCGCCTCATCAAAAAGTTCCTTCTTTAGTTGTAAATTGTTCGGCATAACAATTCTTCCCTTCATCCGAAGGCCTTCATCTATCCCTATAGTCCAATCATCCTTGAACTCTTTAGAAATCTCCCTCTTACGGGTTTGAATCCAAGAATCCTCTATCTGAGCTTTGACCACTCTATCTCTCCAAGATGGCTGTACAGGTAAAGCTCATAAAAACACACGGCTCCCGCCAATCTTTGGCCTGAAATCAAAGTGACTGAGGATATTAAGATCTTGATGAAGTGAACACCTCAAAGCTGCTAGCCCACGACGACGTTTCCTGCTTAATGCATCTGCTACCACATTCATCTTTTCTGGATGGTACTGAATAGCAAATTCATAATCCTTAATAAATTCCATCCATCGATGCTGTCTCTGATTAAGTTCTTTCTGAGAAAAGAGGTATTTTAAACTCTGGTGATTCGTGAATAGCTCAAACTGTACTCTATACAAGTAATGTCTCCACGCCTTCAGTGCAAATACCACTGCTGCTAGCTCCAAGTCATGCGTGGGGTAGTTTTGCTCATGAGTTCTCAACTACCTCGAAACATAAGCTACAACTCTCTAGGTCTGCATCAATACACCTCCAAGACACAATAGGGATGCATCAGTGTAGACAACAAAAGTCTTATCACTGCTAGGAATAACCAAAACTGGTGCTGAAGTCAATTTAGTCTTCAAAGTCTCAAATGCCTTCTGGCACTCTATGCTCCAAATAAACTATACACCTTTCTTAGTAAGGTGTGTAAGCGGTGTGGCAATCCTCAACAAGTCCTGAATGAATTTTCTATAATAGCCTACTAGGCCTAAGAAGCTACGAATCTCGGTAACTGACTTCGGTGGCTCCCAATCAAGTACGACTTCTACCTTAGCCGGATCTACTACAATGCCCTCCCGGCTGATGACGTGGCCCAAAAATCTAACATCTGATAACTAGAATTCATACTTGCTAAATTTAGCATACAACTGGTGCTCTCTCAATAATTGCAATGCTAACCTCAAATGCTGCTCGTGCTCGGCCTCCGACCTTGAATAGATAAGAATATCGTCGATGAAAACTATCACGAACTGGTCCAAATAAGGACGAAAAACCCGATTCATCAAATCCATGAATACTGCGGGTGCATTGGTCAGCCCAAATGGCATGACAAGAAACTCGAAAGACCCATATCGAGTCAAGAAAGTGGTCTTGGGAATATCCATCTCCCGAACTCGCAACTGATGATAACCAGAATGAAGATGTATCTTCGAGAAATGCAGCTCCCTACAACTGGTCGAACAAGTCATCGATCCTCAGTAATAGGTACCTGTTACGGATAGTGACCTTGTTCAACTCGCGATAATCTATACATAAACGCATACTCCCGTCCTTCTTCTTCACAAAGAGGACCGATGCTCCCCATAGAGAATGACTCCATCGAATAAAGCCCTGGGACATCAACTCATCTATCTAGATCTGTAGCTCCCTCATTTCAGTAGGCATCATAGGATAAGGAGCTCGGGAAATCGGTGCGGTGCCTGGCTGCAACTCTATGCAAAACTCGACCTCTCTCACTCGAGGTAATCTTGGTATGTCCTGGAAGACATACTGGTACTTTGAGACTACTCGCATCTCACTCAAATTTGTGCCCCGATCCTGCAATATCACATCCTCTACGTATGCCAGAAATGACTCTGCAAACTGGTTGCCTCTGGAGTTAGCTATCACTAATTCAGACCCATCAAATGCCCGCAAACAGTCGATACTCACATGGTAGAAAGATAGCCGATCCATACCAAGAATCACATCGAATTCAGACATATGCAACATGATCAAATCAATCGCGAACTCAGAATAATCCAAGCTGATGATGCATCTCCTACAAACATTCTCTAACAGAGACATCTCTCCCAACGGAGTGGATATAGATAAAGGAAAATCTAATGGCTAAGATATAAGATGAAGTCTAACCGTAAAATCATAGGAGATAAAAGAATGCGAAGCGCCAGAATAAAAAAGAATATGTGCTGGAAAGGAGTTCACGCAGAACAACTGCATACACTCTATCGGTCTGCTGCTCTGCATCATCTGGAGTGAATGGTTCCATCTGCCTCTGCTGGGTATCCTAGACCGTTCAAATCTATCCCTCAATCCTCGGTACTACTGGAGGTGCGTCAATCCTTAGCTGCTGGCCCTGACCGTGTCCCTAAGCGCGGTTCTGCTGATGCTGCTGAGTCCTGCCCTGCTGGCCTGCTGCGGGTGCACTCTGCTGATGCTGCTGAGTCCTGCCCTGCTGGCCTGCTGCGGGTGCATTGCGGCACTCTGCTGCTCTGTGTCCAATCTTGTTACAATTATAACAAGTTCCCTAAAATTAGCACTGCTGCTATGCTCTATGGTCCTGCTGATGGCCCTTCTTATGGGGACCCTGCTGATGCAGACCCTTACCCTACTGATGGGGTCCTTCTGAGCCTCCAAATGGTCTTTTACCCTTTCCTTTGTCCTCGGACTGTTATGACTTACCATTGTCCTTGCCCTTGATGAATATGGCTGTATCTGTCTCCTGAGCCACGGCAGCATCTGCCACCTCTCGCACTGAACGAAACTTCTGAGATACCATATACTGGCGCAATCCTAGACGAAGTTCCATAAGGAACTTCTGAGCCCGATGCTCCTCTGTGTGCCACATACCGATGAACCTAAGCAATGACATGAACTTACTCTCAAAGTCCATGACAAACATATCCCCCTACTCTAATCGAGCAAGCTCTAACTCTTTTCCGGCTTTCGCTGTAGCCGAAACATATTGTTCATCAAAAAGATATATAAAAGTCTCCCACAAGACCGACATCCTCCGCTCTGGGGTGAAACGAAGTCTATACCATCCCCCTGCATCGCCATTGAGGATGAAAACCGCTAGCCTCTTCTTCTGTACAGAATTGACATTCAGAATAACTAAGATGTTACTCACATCTTCCTTCCATTTGTGTGCCGCAATGGAGTCCGTCGAACCATGAAACTCTGGAGCCTTCAACTTCTGGTACCTCTCTACCAAACGAAGCTAAGCCTCCTGCTCAACCACTCCATCATCAACTGGAGGTGGTGGCGCAACTACTGGTGTCCTCTCTGGTATCTTTTCCTGATTAGGAGTTCCCTATCGAGCCTGATCTGCTAATTGCTCCTCAATAGCCGCCAAACAAGTTACCAAGGACGCTATGAGATCCACTAAGTACTGCGGAGCCAGTTATGGCTCAGGCCCCCTATCATCCTGCTCAACTCCCTGAGCACGAGTAACATAGCGTCCATGACCTCTTCCTAACATCTATAATTCCAAAATAAAGCTTATTACACAGTAAATAGGATCTCAAGCATAAAGGATATAACATATACCAATAAGAAAATCATTTCACATATACCTCATATCATGCTTTATTATTCAAAGCAAATAGATCATAAAAAAATTTTAGATTTTCCGCGTACATATATAGTACATCCTCACTCATACTAAGGATTCCTAGCAGACTGTACACATGATCCCTAGTAAACTCTATCCTAACTCCATAATATGACACATGGATGATCCTAAGGATATTGGAACTAGAGCTCTGATATGAACTGTGATGCCCCAGGGTTCACACAAGGTTGCAGTCCCTGATGAAACCTGAATTGTCAAACCTGCCAAGCACCAACAACCATGCTACGACATGTTTCACCATCACAATCACTATCTCTCTAGTGGAAACAATAAATAGGTGAAGGTACAGACAAACAAAATAAAAATAGGTAATATTGGATATACACAGAAGAAGCATAAGAAATATCAAGAATGAGCCCAACTGAAATAGAATAGAAATATTTCTAGATGTAAACTAGATCTCAAATACAATGAGTCAAATAAACAAAGTCTCACAATAGTTCTCAACTCTAAAATAAAGTACCAATCTAGAGTCTGAAAATAATCAACTACATGTGAGTTCTGCAATAACTACAAAGTATAATAAATAGCTAAATGGACAACTAAGAAGTCCCATCAACCTGCGACTCTCCATGCGCCGGACTCGCTGCCTGAAAGAGGGAAAACAACGAGCGTCAAAGCACTAGCAAGATCATCGTTACCTCTCCCTAGGGGAAGGGGTAGGAGTATATAAGAAAATAGAGTCAATACTTACATAAATCAAATCATTCATATAGCTCTCTATAAAAAATAAATAGTCAAGGAAACATACTCAAATCTCCAACATAAAGAATAAATACATCATCTCGAATTACATCCGAGTAGCCTGCTCTAATAAAAAAGGATGTCAACCAAACTAAAACGAATATAACTACCATCCATAACGGGTGTGCCAAAATCTCAAAAGAAATACCCTACTCGCGAGTAATCTATCATGGAAGTAAAACTTACATCTGATCAAATATCTATGTGTGCATCATCTTATACTATAGCGATACTCTTGTAACGTTCTTACTCAATCGCTCTGCGGCAATAGGATTTATTATCTCCCTATTCTAGATACATGTAATAACGATACTATTGTATTACTCTTACTCAATCGTTCTGCGATAATAGGTTTTATCTTCCTATTTTTGGATACGTGAAAGATCAAATACTAGTCATGTGTATTCATAAATTTTAACTTGTGACAAAAGTTTGTTAATTTAACAAAAACTAAGCCTAAGTGCACATATCTCGGTGTACGTGCCACATCTGAAGTTCACAATCATCACAGGTGTTTAACAAGTTTTAACATTATAGTTAATCATCACATGGTCGAGAGAAATGCTCGACAAACAGAAATCAAACAAAAACCATGTACAAGCCAACATCAGACTGGTGGTTGACCGTGGCAGTCGATCGCGATGGGTTCCAGAGACTACCTAG
>NC_033794.1:66356527-66369130 GCF_001876935.1 Asparagus officinalis | reverse complement strand
CGGTCGATCGTAGCGGTCGACCGTGTGCCAAAAATCCAGTTTTTCCAGGATTTTTGTGTGTGTCATGTTCACGTCATGTTTTTGTGATTTAAACATGGTAAAAACTTCGTGAATCTTACATACAAACATGTTACAGCTATTCGCAGGGAAAATCGTGTTCTTCATTGATGTCATTGCACACTCTTTGATAACAGTTAATCGGTTATAAGGATTCGGTCTTTTTATAAGATCCGGTTACAACGAAATCAAAGAAAAAGAATTAAAAATTACAACTTTTCTTTTGAACAAATTGCGAGCTCCTGTTTTGCGGTCACTCGCTTTGGTGGGTTCTTCGCCTGCGCCGGGGTTTATCCGTGGACCACCGCGTGATCTAGATCCGTTCGGATCTACGCAGTATGACAGGTATTATTTCGCCAAGGAAATAATAGCCGAGGGTACTATTTCGCCAAGGAAATAATAGCCTTTAGTTCTCGGGATCAAAGGCCAAGCTTTGATCCGGAGGATGACTACGTAGATCTGAGATCTGGTTCCTCTCGAACTCTTGCCTTATTTGGCGTTGATGATCGCCGAGCACCGGATATGGAAGAGCAAGTCCTCAAAGTCCCAAAGCTTCAATATTTTTAAATTCTGAGCCTTGAATCCAGCAGAGCTTCGCCTTCAAAAGTTCCAACCTCCCAAAATGAACTAAGGGGGGCCTATTTATAGGCAACCCTCACTATATATATACATACATAAATACATATACATACATAAATACATACATATATATATATCTATATATATAGATATATATATCTATCTATACATCTATATATATACATACATATATATATATCTATATATATAGATACCAAAAGTTCCAACATCCGCTAGATACACCACCACTAGTTGATGATGGAGCTACTAAGCAGGAGGTTTAGCTTTGTCTCGTAGATAGATACCAGAAGTTGAAGGCACCAGAGTTTCATGGCTCGTCAGATTCTATTGCTGCACACAAGTGGAAGGAAGATGTGAGTAACATCTTGGATAAGCTTAATGTGAACACTGTGTAAAAGTAGAGGCTAGTAGATTTCAGCCTCAAGAGTAATGCCGGAGGATGGTATTGACTTCATTTCACTCCAGAGAAGAGGATGATAGTTTCGTGGGAGACTTTGGTTTACTTCATTGACGAGCAGTATGTGTCGGCAGCAGCAAAAGCCGGCAAGGAGTTAGAGCTAGCCCAGTTAGAGCAGGGGGGTATGTCTGTGACTGATTTTGAGAGTAAGTTTATGATATTACTTAAATTCATGGGCATGTGGCACACTAAGGAGTGACAGGCTCAGATATTTTTGATGGGGCTTCGCCCGGGTTTACGTTGATACCTGGTATCCCGCAGGTTTCGATCAATATGGGAGGTGGCGGATGCCGCCATGTCTCAGGAGACAGAGATATCTATGTTCATGAAGGGAAAGGATGGAAATGCTAAATCAGGATAGCCCGGGGACAAAGGAAAAAGTAAGAGGTCATTTGCAGGATAAGAAGGACCCTAGCAGCAGGGTAAGGGTTCACATCAGCAAGGTCCCCACAAGAATGGACCTCACTAGGATCTGAGGGCGTAACAGCAATGCAGATTTTACGAGACTTGCTTCAACTATAATAAGTTCGGGCACAGAGCAGCAGAGTGTCACAACGCACTAGCAACAGGCCAACAAGACAAGAATCAGAATCAGCAGCAGTAGCAGAACCGTGCTCAGGGCTAAGGACAAGGCCAACAATTGAGTATTGAGGTACCACCAGTAGTTTCGAGGATCGAAGGGTATGTGAGAGCCATTCAGGAGATCCAATAGGGATAGATAGTCCTATACATTCCAGGTAATATAGCGCAGCAGCCTTCGGCTATTGGTAGAGTTTATACAGTTGTTCCTTGTGACCATGGCGTGAGGAGCCATGGTGGAAGGTACGTTCCTTATGAACTCCTTTCCAGCCCATATTCTTTTCAATTCTGATGCTTTGCATTCGTTCATCTCCTATGATTTTATGATTAAACTTTAACTTGTAGCACAACCTTTAGGTATTCCATTATTTATATCTACTCTTTTGGGAGAGGTGTCCCTCTTAAAGAGTATTTGTAGAAGATGTATCCTCAGCTTAGATGATTCCGAGTTTGTAGTTGATTTGATTGTGTTGCGTATGTTTGAGTTCGATGTTATCCTTTGTATGGATTGGTTATCTTCCTACCATGTGAGTATCGACTGTTTTACAAAATAGTCAACTTGTGAGCTTTTGATGGATTTGAGTTGGTGGTAGCAACCTCACGAGGAAACTAGTTAGTGGAGTCATTTTTGGCATACGTCAAGGAGGTGATGTTGTGGGATTGGGGTGTCGATTTAAGTGGGACACGAGTGGACTCAGAGTATCAAGATGTCTTCCAGGACATACCAGGTTTACCTCTTGTGAGAGTGGTCGAGTTTTCCATAGAGTTGCAGCCATACACCGCACTGATTTCCCGAGCACCTTATCATATGACACCTGCTGAGATGAGGGAGCTCCAGATCTAGTTAGATGAATTATTGTCTCATGGTTTTATTCACCAAAGTTATTCTCTATGGGGAGCGTCGATCCTCTTCGTTAAGAAGAAGGACAGTAGCATGTGATTGTGCATAGATTATCGTGAGTTGAACAAGGTCACCATCCGGAATAGGTATCTACTATCGAGGATTGATGACTTGTTTGACCAGTTGTAGGGAGCATAGTGTTTCTCTGAAGATTGATCTTCATTCCAGTTATCATGAGTTGTGGGTCCGGGAGATGGATATTCCCAAGACCGCCTTTCTTACTCAATATGGATGTTTCAAGTTTCTTGTCATGCCATTTAGGTTGACCAATGCACCCACGTTATTTATGGATTTGATGAATCAGGTTTTTCGTCCATACTTGGACCAGTTCCTGATCGTGTTCATTGACGACATTCTTGTTTATTCGAGATCGGAGGCAAAGCATGAGCAACACCTACAGTTAGCATTGCTGACTATGCAGGAGCATCAGCTATATGCCAAGTTCAGTAAATACGAGTTTTGGCTATCTGAGGTTAGATTTTTGGGCCATGTTATCAGTCGGGAGGGCATTACAGTAGATACGGCTAAGGTGGAGGCTGTTTTTGATTGGGAACCGTCGAAGATAGTTACCGATATTCGTAGCTTCTTAGGTCTAGCGGGCTATTACAACAAGTTTATTCAGGATTTTTTGAAGATTATGACGCCACTTACACGCTTTACTAAGAAGGGTGTACAACTTGATTTGGGGCACGGAGTGCCAGGAGGCCTTTGAGACCTTGAAGGCTAAGCTGACTTCAGCGTCAGTGTTGATTCTTTCGAGCAGTGATTAGACTTTTCTCATCTACACTGATGCGTCATTATCGAGTCTTGAGATGTTTTGATGCAGACCCAAAGAGTTGTGGCCTATATTATGAGGCAGATGAGGACTCATGAGCAAAATTATCCCACACATGACTTGGAGCTAGCAGTAGTGGTCTTTGCAATAAAGACGTGGATGTATTATTTGTATGGAGTGTAGTTCGAGCTGTTCATAGATCATCAAAGTTTAAAATACCTCTTATCATAGAAAGAATTCAACAAGAGATAGTAGAAATGGGTCGAGTTTATCAAAGATTATGAGTTTGCACTTCAGTACCACCCGGGGAAGGCGAATGTAGTAACAGACGCATTGAGTAGGAAGCGTCATCGCGAGCTTGTAGCTTTGAGGTGTTCATTACATCGAGTTCTTTACACCCTCAGTTATTTTGACTTTAGGCCAGAAATTAGCGGGAACAACCCATTTTTTGGAGCTATGTTAGTACAGCAATCTTGGAGTGACCGAGTGGTCAGAGCTCAGCTAGAGGATTCTTGGATTCAAAACTGAAAGAGGGAGATTTCCAATGAGCCCAAGGCTGATTGGACTATTGAACCAAATAGAGGCCTTTGGATGAAGGGCCAGATTGTCATGCCAGACGATTCATAGCTGCAGAAGGAATTATTTGATAAGGCACATTGTACTAGGTATACAGACCATCCAGGCACAACGAAAAATATACAAGGACCTAAAGAGGCATTTTTGATAGAGTAGCATATGTAGAGAGATTGTGGAGTATGTAGCTAAGTGTTTTACCTGCAAGCAAGTGAAAGCAGAACATTAAAGACCAATAGGAACTCTATTACCTTATCCATTCCGGAGTAAAAGTGGTTAGATTTTTTTTATGGATTTCATTGTAGGGTTGCCAAGATCAAAGAAGGAAAATGATTCCATTTGGGTGATAGTAGACCGATTGACGAAGTCAGCGCATTGCTTACCTATGAAGACGACTTATACGATGGAGACATATACGAGGATCTTCATCCGGGAGATAGTTCATTTACATGGAGTCCTAGAGACAATTGTATCAGACCAAGGCTCAGCCTTCACATCTCATTTCTGGAGGAGTTTCCAGAATTCTTTTGGCATGCGTTATAAATTTCCAGGGTAGTTGGGAGGACCATATCTCATTGATTGAATTTGCTTATAATAATAGTTATCAAGCTATTATCGAGATGACACTATATGAGGCATTGTACGGGAGGCCATGTAGATTGTCTATTTGTTGGGCAATCAGAGGATAGCTTATTGCTTGGACCAGAGTTAGTGAGGCAGACTACAAAGAAGATGACATTGATTAGAGAGTGTATTCTTGTAACTCGGAGTCGGCAAAGAGCTACGCTAATCAGAGGCGATGACCTTTGGGGTTTCAAGTTGGAGATTTAGTCATGTTGAAAATATCACTGATGAAGGGTGTGCAGCGATTCAGTAGTGATAATCACATTTTTATTATAATTTTATACCCTCATTGTCTATTTTATATGAATAAATATACCACTAATAACTGTTTTTATCATTAAATACAAGTTAATGAAGAATAAATCCCAAAAATCCTATCTCTCAACAAAGGCCCTTGAGTAAATGAAGAAATGAAGCAAAAGAGAAATCAAGAAGACCATTAGAAAATCCAATTGCCAATTTATCCAAAAGCCCAAAGCTAAAAAGAAGAAGAAATGACAAAGCCCAAAAGCCTAAGTCCAATAACAAGAGAAAAGCTCGGACAGTAACAGGAGAGAACTGGGCATCGATGCCGGCATCGATACCCGTATCGATGCCGGCATCGATACCCCTATTAATGCTAGTATCGATACCGTCGTACAGTCAGTTACGAATTAAGGACTAAAATTTGCTTGTTTTGGATAATATTTCAATCCAAGGGCTCACATTCATTGATATTTACTATAAATAGAGGTAGAGAGTGAGGGGTTAGGGGTGTGAAAAATTTTGTAACTCCATTTGGAGAGGAGGGTTACTCTTAATTGAGAAGACCTTCTAAATTTATAACTTTTGTTACAATTAATAAAGAAAAAGTTCTCCACATCAAATCTTCTTCTCTTTGTTGGATGATGATGATGGAGATGAAGAAAAGTTTGAAGGTTTTCTTTTCTCTTATTTTTCTCATTTATTTCTTTTTAGTAATTTCTTTATTATTGCTTATTAGTTAGATTTACATTCATGCTTGTAATATAGATTTATTTTCTTATTTTTTATTTCTTTTTGCACCTTAATTTGTAGAATAGATTTATTTTCTTGCATTTAATTTTTGCAATTTATTATGTAGTTTATATTTTAATTCTTTGTAGTTAGATTTATTTCTTGTTCATAGTTTAAAATTTTCTTTTCTTTTTCTTTTTCTAATTAGTTCTTTTTCTTCTTTCTTTTATTTCTTAAGATGTGAAATTAATTCTTGTAGTAATCTTAGAATTGTATGAAACTAGTCTAATTTTTTTATATTGTATGAATTATTCTCTTACACTTAAAATGATCATGTTTAGGATAATAAACTAGAGAACTAATTGATATAAGAAGAATTTGATAATCTATGTTTTTCTTAAATGGTTTGATAGGTTATACTTATGAATTCTAGCATTACTATCTTGTTGTTGTTCTTATCATAATTTTTATTTTGACTTAGATGATAATTTGATAGGTTATACTTCCTTAAATGGTTTGATAGTCTATACTTAATAAATCTAAATTAAAATATGACAAAAAGAGAATAGTTTGTATTTAATAATTGAGATTAGCTAGTGGATTCATTTCTAGATTTCTCATATCTTTAATTGAACCCTCCACCTTTTATTTTCTTGATTTTTCTCTTTCTTGTTTTTTATTCTATTCTTTGATTCTTACTTCTCTTCGCTCAAATTCAATTTATTGTTACTTGCATATATTCAAAACAATCACTCTCACTCATCATAACTCTCACACTTATTCTTTATTTCTATTTTGTCACACACAAAACATAAGAACCAATTCTAATAATCTCTTAAAATCACCTTTCTTGTGGGATCGATAACTTTTTATACTATAATTTAGTCAATTATGCACTTGCAATTTTGGTAAATAATTATGCCGCATCTAGTTTTTGGCGCCGTTACCGGGGAAGGTGCTAAAATAGGATTTTATTTTTTGGTTCTTTAACTTGTGTGCTTTCTTGTGAAGGAAACGCTTGGAGCTTGAAAATCTTGGATTGAAGATCAAGAACTTGGAGAATTGCTTTTAGGTAACTCTTCTTTCTAGCGTTTTCAATTCCACCCTTTTTAGTTAGCTTCACAATTAGAGACAATTAGGATTTAAAAAAGATTTTATTTTTGTTGACAATAATAAAATTCACCTTTCACTTGGACATTAACTAACAAGATAATAAATTCAAATAAAAGCTCTCTTCTCACATTTGATTGTTGTAGACCATAATTAAGAAAAAAATATCTTTTCCCATCCTTTTTAGTCGCTTTAATTTCTAGGGTTGCATTTCATATAGTTAGTAGGAATTCACCAAAGTGATTGTAGCACTTGATTTGACACATACTTAAAACATTCTTAAGTAGTTAGTAGGAATTCACCAAAGTGATTGTAGCACTTGATTTGACACATACTTAAAACATTCTTAAGGGAAAAACCCTCAAATCAAGATAACATAAGGGATTTTATCACCCTTTCCTTAGCCCATAAATCACTAATTCTTCACTTCACAAACCCAAGCCTCCTAAAACTCATTAGACGTTTGCCCCTAAGGACTCGAGCTCAATAAGGAACAAGAAATCTCTAAGTGAACTGGTTCAAGTTTTCTTGGACTAGTTGGTGTCTAAGACAAGGTTTAGGAGTTGCGTAAAGCGCTCTGCAAGGAACGAGGTACTTAATTGATCTTTGATCACCCTCTAGTACTATCCTTACCTGGCTAACTACCTAGGTAAAACTTTAATCTTTTTACTTTAGGAGTTTTTGGTTAGGAGCTGGTCTAGTTGAGTTAGGCCAAACCCTAGAATTAGAGTGATTGAAAAGAGATTGCTTTGATTTTTTTTAGTTAGGATTTTTCTTTATCCTTTTCTTCTCATAAAAAAACTAATTTTCTTTCTTTCCTTAAAAAAATATTATAAAAAAAGTTGTTTTGGTGTATGCAAACGTGGGTTAGGGATAATTCTCATCGTTTAATCCGTGTTGAACCAATCCAAGAAATGACAAATCAACCCGTTCTCCAGGATATGTGTTACCCTACCAAAAATGTAATTCCATCTTGCATAAGGCTCCCCAAAGCAAATGGCGCAAATTTCAAGTTTAGACCGCATTACATAAACATGCTTCCCAAATTCCTTAGAAATGAAACAGAACATGCATATATTTTTATCTCAGAATTTGAGGAAGTGTGTATTATGATTAAAATGAGAGAATTAACCGAAGATGCGATTAAGCTCAGATTTATTCCATTTTCTCTTAAGGACAAAGCAAAAAAATGACTGTACATCTTACCGACAAATTCCATCTCAACTTGGGATGAATTTGTCACCGTTTTTCTCAAGAATTTTTTTCCTATTCATAAAACGGTAAAGCTTAGGAATAATATTCAAAACATCAAAATTATCCTAGGGGAGCCATTCTAAAAATATTTTGACCGATTTAATGATCTTCTGATCCACTGTCCTCATCATGGTCTCGAGAAATGGCGATTACGCCAAGTCATATATGAAGGATTGGACTATTCTTCAAAAACATCTTTAGAATCGATGTGTCAGGGAGATTTTATGAGGAAAAACACCGATGAAGCTTAGGAATTCCTAGAGAGTCTATCGGAGAAAACAATGCAGTGGGAACACGGTGATGATAAGGTTTCATCAGTTCCCCAATCTAAGTCTAGTGGTCTTTTCCTAGAGTCAAACATTGTTTCTAAAGCGAAGATGGCGAAGATTCTGCGGAGGTTAGAAGCCTTAGAAATTAAGGAACGAACTCCAGCTCAAATTAATCATGTTTCTGCCCCGGGATGTTATAATTGTCAGTCTCCTACCCACGTTTCAGAGGAATGCCCTCTCCTAGGAAACAACAATGCATTAGAACATATGAACGCTACATTCCAGCACCCTAGAAATGATCCATTTTCTCTAACCTATAATCCAGGCTGGAGAAATCATCCCAACTTTGCATGGAATCAATGAAATTCTCTCGGAAATCAAAACTTCATTCCCACGTCAAACCCACAATTCCCTTGGGGAAATACACTTCCATTCAATGCACCAAACAATTTCCAACAAGCAAACCCAGTTTTTCCAACCCAACATCCTCATCCTCACCAGCCTACAAATCCTTCAAATTCTGATCATGACAAACGTTTGAGTGTCTTAGAAAAGGGTTTAGAAGCTATGATCAAAGCTTCTACACAAACTACCAACATGTTGACCCAGTCATCCACCGTTCTAAATTCTTTTATGCAAACAACCGGTCATGTGCTCAACTCGAACACTCAAGTCATAGCCCAGTTAGAAACCCAACTTGGGCAACTAGCCACTACCGTGAGTGAAAGAGAGAAAGAAAAATTTCCAAGTCAAGAAAAATTTCCAAGTCAACCTGTTACAAACCCTAAAGACAATGGATCCAGTTCATCCTAACCAGCCCATGTGAATGCAGTTCACACTTTGAGATTAGGAAAACAGATAGACAACCAAGTTAGAATGCCAACGGATCAAACCCCTTCTCCCATCCAACACATTCCTTCCGATAACCAAAACGTTGAACATGAGATTAGGCCTGATCTAGATAGGTATAGGCCCGTTACCCCCTTTCTAAGTAGACTCAAACCTAGGAAAAACTCCCCGCAGGTTGAGAAAATCCTAAAAACTTTTAAACATGTCAAGATCAACATCCCTCTCCTAGATGCAATCGAACAAATCCCCTCTTATACAATGTTCTTGAAAGACTTACGCACTAAGAAAAAAACCACCAATGTCCCCAAGAAAGTCTTCTTAGCTGCTAACCTCAGTGAAATTTTTTGAAACCCATGTCGTTAAAATATAAGGACCCTTGTTGTCCCATAATTCCATGCGTCATAGGTAACACTCACATTGATAAGGTACTTCTAGACTTGGGAGCCAGTGTCAACATCCTCCTTTATTTAGTCTATTAACAGCTAGGTGTAGGAGAACTTAAACTGACAAGATACACTCTATAATTAGCTGATAGATCCGTAAAAATTCCCAAGAAGAGGTAGAGGATATTTTGATCAAGGTTAGAGAGTTCACTTTTCCTGTTGATTTTATTGTCTTAGAAACGCAGTTCATTTCTAATCTCAAAAGTCAAATCCCCGTCGTTCTAGGAAGACCGTTCTTAGCCACCTTAAATGCTTTGATCAATTGTAGAACCAGTCAAATGAAACTATATTTTGGGAACATGACTGTTGACCTCAATATTTTCAACTTAGGGAGGCAACCTAGTGATCCATCTGATCAACCCATAGGAGTGAGTTTCATTCAGGGAATATCCATTGAGAAACAAGAGGGAGAGTGTGAGTCAGATTCAAGTGCATCTGACTTAATGATTGAGGAGTTTTCTGATGATGAACAAGAGTTAGATCCGATGGCCAATCAAGTTTCTGCTATTGACTGGCAACGAGAACCTTTGAAGATAGAACCCCGGGTCTAGCTTCGCCCATCTGTGGAGGAACCCCCTAAGCTGCTATTGACTGGCAACGAGAACCTTTGAAGATAGAACCCCGGGTCTAGCTTCGCCCATCTGTGGAGGAACCCCCTAAGTTAGAGCTCAAACCTCTACCTAAAAATCTAGAGTATGCCTACTTAGGGGAGAGCGAGTCTTTACCAGTCATTATTTCTTCTGACTTAACTACCAGTCAAAAGGAAGCTCTCTTACATGTTTTAAGAGAGAATAGGGAAGCCATTGGATGGACCCTGGCTGATATCAAAGGGATTAGTCTAACCAATGTTCAACACCGAATCCATTTGACAGATGACACCAAACCTACTAGAGATCCTCAACATAGGTTAAACCCAGTGATGAAAGAAGCTGTTAGGAAAGACATTCTGAAATGTCTCGATCATGGGATTATTTATCCTATTTTTGATAGTTCATGGGTGAGTCCGGTCTAAGTTGTTCCAAAGAACTCTGGGATCACCATAATCCAAAATGAGGCTAATGAGCTGATTCCACTCGAATCCAAACTAGATGGCGAGTTTGTATAGACTACAGAAAACTCAACTTAGCCACTCGGAAAGATCACTTCCCTCTTCTATTCATTGACCAAATGTTAGAGCGTTTAGCAGGACATGAGTTCTATTATTTCTTGGATGAATATTCATGTTAGAATCAAATCCTTATCGCTCCTGAAGATCAGGAGAAAACCACCTTCACTTGCTCGTATGGAACATTCGCATACCGACGCATGCCTTTTGGCCTGTGTAACGCACCAGCCACATTCCAACGCTGCATGATCAGTATTTTTTCTGACACGGTAGAAAGATTCCTTGAAATTTAAATGGACGACTTTTCCATTTTTGGTGACACATTTTTCTAATGTTTGCATCATCTTAAACTGGTCCTAGAACGGTGTTGGGAGAAAAATCTGACTATCAATTGGGAGAAATGTCATTTCATGGTCAAACAAGGCATTGTCTTAGGACATGTAGTTTCCAATATGGGAATCAAAGTGGACAAAACTAAGGTAGATCTCATTTCCAATCTCCCTCCTCCCAAAACTGTCAAAGATGTCAGATCATTTCTTGGTCATGCTGGTTTTTACCGACGTTTCATCAAGGATTTCAGCAAAATTGCTAGACCCTTGACCAATCTCTTAGCTAAGGATACATAATTTGTCTTCTCTCATGAATGCCTCAAAGCTTTTGAATTTCTAAAAAAGGACCTGACCACGGCTCCTATCATTCATGCACCGGACTGGACCATACCCTTCGAACTGATGTGTGATGCATCTGATTTTGCGATTGGTACTGTTTTAGGACAACGGTTTGATGGAAAACCACATGTAATCTACTATGCCAGTAGGACTCTGAATGATGAGGATAATCACGAACTGGTCCAAGAATGGATAGAAAAACTCGATTTATCAAGTCCATAAATACTACGGGTGCATTGGTCAGCCCAAACGGTATAACAAGAAACTCAAAACACCCATATCGAGTTAAAAAGGTGGTCTTGAGAATATCTATCTCCTAAACATGCAACTGGTGATAACCAGATCGAAGATTAATCTTTGAGAAGCACTATGCTCCATGCAACTGGTCGAATAAGTCATCAAGCCTCGGTAGTGAATACTTGTTCCAGATGGTGACCTTATTCAACTCACGGTAATCAATACACAAACACATGCTACCTTTCTTCTTCTTCACGAAGAGGATCGGTGCTCACTGCATAGAATGGCTCCGACGAATGAAATCCTGAGCAATGAGCTCCTCTAACTGAGTCTGTAGCTCCCTCATCTCAGCAGGTTCCATACGAAAAGGTACACGGGAGATCGTTGTTGTGCCTGGTTGTAACTCGATGTAGAACTCAACCTCTCTTACTGGAGACAATCTAGGTATGTCCTTAAAGACATCCTGATACTCTGAGACTACTCTGGTCTTGCTCAAATTGGCACCCCGATCCTGCAACATCACCTCCTCAACGTACACCAGAAATAACTCCACAAACTAGTTACCTTGTGAGGTCGCTACAACCAACTCAATCCTATTGGACGCTCGCAAACTAACTATTTTCGCAAAACAATCGATACTGACATGACAGGAAGATATCGAATCCATACCAAGAATCACATCAAACTCGAACATGCACAAGACAGTCAAATCGACTATGAATTAAGACTCGTCTAAGCTGACGACACATCTCCTACAGTTGTTCTCTAGAAGCGACACATCACCTAGAGGGGTAGAAACTAACAAGGGAATGTCTAAAGGTTGTGCCACTAGCTGAAGTCTAATCATAAAGTCATAAGAGATGAACGAATGTGAAGCTCTTGAATCAAAAAAAATATGGGCTGGGAAAGAGCTTACAAGGAATGTACCTTCCACTATAGCCCTACTCGCACCATGATCACACGGTACGACTGTACACACTCTGCCTAAAGTTTTGGTTTGTTGTACTAAAGGATCGGAGGTATACAGAACTATCTGTCCCTGCGGAATCTCTTGAATAGTTCGCACCTATCCCTCTATCTTTAGAACTGCTGGTGGTACCTCAAGTCTCAGTTGCTGGCCCTATCTT
>NC_033794.1:66343932-66356517 GCF_001876935.1 Asparagus officinalis | reverse complement strand
ATACTGGCCTCCTACTGGTGCATTGCGGCACTCTGTGACTCTGTGACCGATCTTGTGGTAGTTATAACACGCACCCTAAAATTTACGCTGTTGTGGTGCTCTCTAGTCCTGCTGAGGTCCCTTCTTATAGGGACCTTGTTGTTGCTGTGCACCCTTGTCCTGCTACTGGGGTCCTCCGGGTCCTGAAAATAGTCTCTTATTCTTGCCCTTGTCTCTGGACTGCCCCGCTCTAGCATTCTCTTCTTTTTCCCTTTTGGAACATGGAGGCCTCTGTCTCCTGTGAGATGGTGGCATCGACAACCTCCCGTATTGAGTGAAATCATCTAGATACAAGATAGCGATGCAAACTCGAAATAGTCCCATCAAAAACATCTAAAGCCTCGACGCGTCTTCGTCTGTCACACAGAGTAGTCCCACAAACTACCTGTTATAATCGGCTATAGATATGTCTTCCTTCTCTAACTGGGCTAATTCTAACTCCTTCCCAGCTTTGGTCACGGATGATACATACTGCTCATCAAAATGTAAATAAAATCCTCCCAGGTCAGTGTCATAAACTACTCCGGTGTGAATTGAAGTCGGTACCACCCTCCAGCATTGTCCTTAAGGTTAAATGTGGGTAACCTCTGCTTTTGGATGGTCTCAACATTAAGCATATCTAAAATGTTCCCCACATCTTTCATCCACTTATGTGCTACCATTGAATTCGATTTGCCCTTGAACTCTGGTGCTCTCAGCTTCTGATAAATCTCCACCAAACAAAGCTAAGCTTCCTGCTCTGCAACCCTATCGACAACTAGTGGTGGTGGTGGTGTAGTTATTAGTGCTGCCTCTGGAATAGGTTCAGCTAGTGGAACCTAAATCGCCATTTGCTCCTCAATCGCTACTAACCAGGCTGCAAGCGGTACTATGAGGTCGATCAGATACTATGGATCCTGATGCGGCTCGGACTATAGCCCAGTTTGCCCAGCTCCGAGAATACGGGTTCCTCTACAACCATGTCCTCATCCTAACATCTATAAATTTCAGGAGTAGAGCTTACTAGACATAGTAAATTAGACCTCAAGCAAAATAACATAGCATATAAAAATAGGAAAATCATATCACATATCATCCACAACAGACTTTATAATCAAAGTAAGACAGTCATCATAAAAAAAATTCATATTTTTTGAGTTATACATATAATGTCCTCACTCATACTAGGAATTCCTAGCGGACTCTATACACGAATCCTAGGAAACTCTATCCTAGCTCCACGACTTGACACATGATGATCATAAGGATGCTGGAACTAGAGCATTATACGAAATGCCTCCACCCAAATTGAATGATAAAACCTATAAAAGTTAGGGTCATGTCAAACCCCCACTTGGTCGAACCTTTCCACGGTTAGGACTAAAGTTGGAATTTCGTCTCGATAAATAAGAAAGTCGTCATCTTCTGATCGGGTAACCAATCATATAAAAGTTAGGGTTATCTAAATCTCTTTGATTCTCAGACTAGAGATCCCACTCTTAGTTTTACCTTTCTGGATTCTCTAAGAGTTTCTTTTGCGGCAGGAGATAGAATATAAAATTCTTCCTCTCTAGCATCGGGTTCATCTTTGCCCTAAGAGAAGACCTGGAGCTAGAATATAAATTTTTTTCTCTCCAGCATCGGGTTCGTCTTTGCCTCAAGAAAAGACACTACCTTCTGACACCGAAATTCGTGTTTTACATGCATGGGGAATTTTATCCCGAATCCTAAGTAGGGATAGGTCGGCTCCTAACACGCATTGCCGGTGAGTATTTTACCATGAAAAAAAATATCAGAATTCATGCATGAGGGACTTTATCTTGATCCCTAATTAGAGATAAGTCTACGCCTAACACGTGTTGCCGATTAACCTTTCTCCGTGAAAAAGACACCAGGATTCATGTCTTAGGGACTTTATCTCGATCCCTAAATAGAGATAAGTCTGCATCTAACACATACTGCCAGGTGGTCCGTTCCTGCAAAAACGACCAAGTCTACGTATTCTACATCATAGCGATAAAAATTCATGCCATTTATGCATGGGGGACTTTATCTCTATCCCTAAATAAAGATAAGTCTGCATCTAACACATGCTCCCGGGTGGTCCTTTCTCTTGGAAATGACCAAGTCTACGTATTTAACATCATAGCACCAAAAATCCATACCTTTCATGCATGGGAAATTTTACCTCAAACTCTAAGTAGAGGTAAATCTACGTCTAACACGCATTGCCGGTTAGTCTTTTACTGTAAAAAGGACAAAAGCCTACGTATTCGACATCGTGACAGGTTATTATTAATAATGCCAAAATTCATGCCTTACAAGCGCGGGGAATTTAATCTCGAATCCTAATTAGGGATAAAGTCAATGCCTAACACACGTTGTTGGTTAGTCATTTTCCAAAAAAATGACAAAAGCCCACGTAATCGACATCGTGGTAGGTCGTCATTAATAATGCCAAAATCTGTGCCATACACATGTGGGGAATTTTATCCCGAATCCTAAATATGGATAAGTAAGCGCCTAACACGCATTCTCGGCTAGTCTTTTATCATAAAAAGGACAAAAACCCACATATTCGACATCGTGGCAGGCCATTATTAATAACATCCTACCACAATATCGAATACGTGGGCTTTTGTCCTTTTTGTGGTAGAAGACTAACTGGCAACGTGTGTTAGGCGCTGACTTATCCCTACTTAGGATTTAGGATAAAATTCCCAGTGCGTGTAAAAGCCCACGTATTCGATAACATTTACACAATTCGATTTTCAGCGCTCACCAATAACATTTACAACTCTCACAATTATCAATACACAATACACTCCTCTAAATGTTGGCCTAGTTGTATCACCTTTCTCAAGTGCTTAGATTTACTACATCTCCCTAGGCTTTACAACCAACGCCACTCCTCTTGGAATTGGCCACAGTCTCTCCTAACCACTACTCTAAATGTCCTTGTGTATTACAACATGTTCTCAACAATGAAGTGCAAATAACAAGATTTGTTCTCTAAACAAGATGAGAACTAAAATGAAGCTCACTCTCAAAGAATGACTCACCATAACCTAAATATACAATATGTGAAAATACTTAAGCTCAAATAGGTTATGTGTGAAATCAATGAGTAAAAAAAGAAACCTAACTCGAATTAGTCTTGCAAATATAAATATAACAATTTAATTATAAACAATCTAGATAATTAAGTTTAGAAAACTTCTCCAAGAACAAGAGAGATAGAGATTTGAAGAATGATGCTTAAAATCGAAATGATCTCATCCTCTTGTAAACTCTTTAGTATAAACAAAAACACACTTAAAACATTAAAACAAATTTGTGTAAACTCACTTAAACATCCATAAGAAATAAATGAGAGTTGAGGGTTTTTTATAGCCTCTTAAACCAATCAAAAACCCAAAAAAATTAAGTCAGGAAAACTAGTCGTTACAGTACCGTCGGTCGACTGATGAGCTGGACGTTGGCTGATTCTAGGAAACTACCAATTGACCGATGCAAGCCATTTGTTGACTAAAAACACTATTCAGTCGACTGATGGAGGTCGGTTGACTGAGCAAAAACTTTTCAGCAATTGCACAGTAGTTTTTTAGTCGACTGACGCATAGTGTCAGTCGATTGAAAACACTATTCAGTCAATTGATGAAGGTAGGTTGACTGAGCAGAAACTTTTTAATAATTACAGAGCACTTCATCGGTCGGCTGATGAACAATATCGGTCGATCGAAAAACATGCACAACCTAGTTTTAAACAGAAAAAATCGATTTTCAAATTGTGTTTAAAAATAGCAAATAAATTCTAAAAATTATGAAACTTGGGAAAATTTTTATATGCATGAATATAAACATGTTAGAAAAGAAAATTTTAAAATATCATTATCCGTTTGTGAAAACTCATTGTTTTTTAAAATCTTAATAAATACGAGTTTGTTTAAACACTTGATTTTGATAAATAGATTTCAAACATGTTTGGAAATTCTTTTGAATGGATTAGTAGAGTTTCTAAAAGATATAAAACATAATTGTCAAGTCAACAATCCAAAGACTCGATATTTTCTCGAAAACACTCATATTACGATAAAATGAGAAGTATCGTGTATGTATAAGAATTGAACTCTAAGCATAACACATAAAGTAAACAACCTAGACTACAAAACTATACCCAAGCTAATGATCTCTTCATGACTATCAATCTTGGTAACATGGATGAAGCGCAATAGTGTTCTTTGACTTGAAATGCAAATGACTTCATTTTGGTTTCCTCCAACCTCCAAAGGATGTCATCGTTAAGCTTAATTCCAACAAACCGCTAACTAGGATCTTTGTGTAGGATTCCTAATAAGTAAATATAAACACTTGACAAACGATGTTAGGAATTGTTTGTTAATCATCAAAACTAGATTAGATAGTAGGTTCATAAACATGAGACCTAACAATCACCCCCTTTTTGATGATGACAAACAATCTACACAAAGAGTATATAAAAATAAGCGTGATACCAAATGAATATACAAATTGTAACCCACATGCATGAGAAAGTGAATTACTCACAATCCACTTGTTTCTCACCCTTTGTCAACATCAAAATGGGGAAAATAATAAAAATAAAGAGAACGAAAGCTTCCCCTATCAATAAGGCACGATCAGTATAAACAAGAAAAGAGATAGGGAATGCTCTCCCTATCAAGAAACCTAAAGGCATATATCAAGAAGAAAAAAAACAAGGTGGCTATATGTGAGCAAAAACATATATATAGATGTTATAATCTCAACTCACATATAAAGAGACCAAGTGAACACATATATAAATATCATTAAGAAAAAGTGTTACAAGGGACTTAAACATAAATATATCAATAAGATATATATCAAAATAAAAATATTCAAAAATAAAAATCAAAGATTTAAAAATAAAAAATCAAATGTTTAATCAATAAATCTAAAAATTAATAAATTATCAAACATAAATCATGATGGATTAAGAACACAATAACATTTATAACATGTTTGATAAATCTATAAAAACATCATTGTTGAATCATGATTCAAAGGATAAAGAACGTATATCAAGGTTAAACAAATTTTTTCAAATATTTAATATTTGAGCATTCATCAAAAGATAGAGAAATCATGAATCAAACATTGTGCATACATAGACTTTCTTAGGAGAAACTTTTTGAACCCGATAAACATGATTTGGAATTAAAGTATCGATACAATCGGGGGTTGCTAAACATAAAACTTTTTTTCAATAAAACCATTTAAAAATCATAATATGTAATAAAGGAAAAATATATATCCAAAAATAAGTTTGATCAATGTATATTTCCAAAAAAAATTTCAAAATATGTTTTTTCGAAAGAAGAAATAAAAATAAAAAACACTAAACATCTTGATTTTAAAATCAACAAGATTTTGGCACCTAACACTCTTGGTGCCAGAGAGTTTAGGGACATGACCCTTATCAATATAGTTTAATGCCCTTGGGTTATGATCCCATTTTGATGCATTTAGTACACGTGATCGGTCATAACAATAATTATGCAAATGACCCTTCCTATTACAATAAGTGCAATCGAATAGACTCATTTGTTTTTGTTGACCATGAGGTTGTCCACGTGAAATATTTGCAAATAAAAATGGTCTTTTTGAAGCATTTTACAAATGTGAAAACCTTTTTAAATCAAAACAAAATTTGGCCAAATAGCCAACTTTACCACAAAAATCACAATTATACACATGAGCATGTTTATGATGAGCAATGGGTGCATGTGTGTGTATATGTTGAGAAGAAACTTTAAGAGATGCACAACAAGTGCAAGTGTTAGAATTTGTGATTTTACGTGCATCATAGCAAAATTTAGCAAGGTGACCTTTACGACTGTAAATTGTGTATTTGTAAATTTTGCTATACATATGTGTATAGTGAGTACGTGGTTTGGAAGAATTTGTACATGACTTTGCACATAGGTCCATAAGTTTCTTATTATTATCAATGCATTTGTTTAAAGTTGAATCTAAAATGAAATACAGTTTTTCACATTATTCAACTCATCATTAAGGACATTTGCATTGACATTAGAAGTAGAACAAATATGATCATTCTCAAAAGAATTAAATTCATCTCTAATAGCTTCTACTTCTAATAAGGCATCATTCTTCTCATAAGTTATGCTATCAACTTTGGAAGTCAAGTCAATATTATCCAATTTTAATTTTTCGTTGTTTTCTTTGAGGATCACATTTTCTTTAGCAATTGAATCAAATTTAGAAGCTAACATATCATGATCAGATTTAAACTCTACATGCTTGCTATTTTTATTTATAAAATTATAATGCGATTTGTTATAGGCATGCATTAATCTCTCATATGCACAAGTGAGTTCATTAATAGATAAATCACATTTAGATTCAGACTCGCATACCTCACTAGGGCTATCACCTAGTGGCCATGTGCATGATGAAGCTCCAATAGCACTTGAAGTGGAATCCGCCAAAGCATGTCGGATCTCCTCCAAGTTTCCTTGATGTAGTTCTATAAATATACATAATTTGTAAGCACTATCAAAATAAGCAAGCTTGTTAGATATAGATGAATCAAAAATATTAAGTAAAAATTCTAACAAGAGGTTGTTCATTGTAAATATTCATTTATCATTATTTCTCCACTTTGATTTTTCCAATATTGGCACAATATAAGCATAATCAATTATTTTCCATAAATCAAAATGTTTAGATATAACAAATAGTTTAAATCTAACACACCATTGAGCATAAGGGAAATCATTGAATTTTGGATTAATGTTAATAACATAACTTGAACTAGGTACACCGTGCATATCCATAATAAAAATGCAAGCAAGATAAATTACAAAATAAGATTAGCAATTAATCAAAGTGAGGATCTTTGACTCTAGACGATTAAGCCAAAAATCAAAAAGCACCAAGCTCTAATACCAAATGAAAGTACTCTAGAGGGGGGTGATTAGGGTAATTGCTAATCTAATCCGATTTTAATACTAAATAAAAACTTATTAACTAATATATCCTAACAATGTGATATATAATGAAATATGCAAGGATATACAATGAGTAATAGACGATATAAACAATGAGACAATGATAAGTGCGCCAATGCCAAATACAAACAAACAATATGATCACGGAGTTCGGTCACCTTTGACCTACGTCTCCGCTCCTCACCCTCGAGGAGATTCTCCACTAATCACAAATAACAACTACACAATTTGGTTTTTAACGATCACCGATAACGTTTACAACTCACATAATTATCAATACATAATACACTAATTTAATTGTTGGCCTACCCGTGTCACCTTTCTCAAGTGCTTGTATTTACTACCTCTCCCTAAGCTTTACTACCAACGACACTATTTTTAGAATTGACCACGGTCTCTCCCAACCACTCCTCTAAGTGTCCTTGTGTATTACAATATGTTCTCCACAATGAAAGGCAAGTAACAAGATTTGTTCTCTAAACATGATGAGAACTAAAATGAAGCTCACTCTCAAAGAATGACTCACAACAACCCAAATATACAATATATAAAAATACTTAAGATCAAATAGGTTGTGTGTGAAATCAATGTGTAAAAATGAAATCAAACTCGAATTAGTCTAGCAAATATAAATATAACAATTTAATTATAAACAATCTAGATAATTGAGTTTAGAAAACTTCTCCAAGAATAAGAGTAATAGAGATTTGAAGAGTGATGCTCAAAACCGAAATGATCTCCTCCTCTTGTAAACTCTTTAGTATAAACAAAAAGCTTTGAAACAAACTTATGTAAACTCACTTAAACATCCATAAGAAATAAATAAGAGCTGAGGGCTTTTTATAGCCTCTCAAACCAATCATAAACCCATAAAAATTTAAGTCTAGAAAACTAGTCGTTACAGTGCTGTCGGTCGACTAATGCACTGTTCATTCGACTGATGAGCTAACTGTTGGTTAATTATAGAAAACTATCGATCAACTGATGTAAGACGCCCCAGGGTTCACACAAGGCTGTAGTCCAAGGTAAAACCCGAAATGCCAAACTTGCCAAGCACCAACACCATGTAACGACATGTTTCACCATCACAGTTACTACGTCTATAGTAGATTCAATAAATAATTGAATGTACAAAACAAGCAAATAATGAAAATAGTACATGAACAGAATATGCACAGAAGAAGTATATGAGAAATAAACAATAAAAGTGCCCAACTGAAATGGAATAAAAACATCTCTAAACTGAAAAAATATATCATGTCACAAATAAAGAGTTAAAAGGAATCTCTCTAAGGCACTCAGTCTCTACAAAGTAAAATATAATTTTAGAGTCTAAAAATAAACAACTATATGTGGAGTTCTGAAATAGCTACAAGTATAAATAACTAGATGGAATCTAAGATGCAATCCCATCAACCTGCGACTCTCCGTACGCCAAACTTGCTACCTGAAAAGGGGAAAACAACGAGTGTCAAAGCGCTAGCGAGATCATCTCCACCACCCCCAGGGGGAAGGGGTAGGAGTATATAAGAAAATAGAGTTAGTACATATAAGTATAAAATCATTCATATAACTCTAAATAGAGATTGGTATTTAGAAATCTACAACACGAGAATTAGTACGTTGAGCGAAATAATCCAAACAAGGAAACCCTCATGTATATATCATGTCTTAAATTGTAAATCTCTAAATACCAATTCCAATCCTATGAATGAAATACGACACATAAAAGAAAAAAATACTCCAAACGTTAATAATCTTGAACCAAAATCACATCTCAAACTACCCTCGGGTAGTTGACATAACCATAAGGAAGTATTATCCAACTCAAACCATAATAGGCCATATCATGTATGCCACATATCAAAGATATACCCTACTCTTGGGTAATCTATTATGGAAGCAAACTATAACTGTATATATGTTTACATCTCTACTTGTAATAGCGATACTCTTGTAAGGTTCTTACTCAATCACTCTGCGGCAATAGGTTTTATCTCCATATTCCGGCTACATTAGATAACGATACTCTTGTAAGGTTCACACAATAACATGTGGGTTCAACTTCCTTACTCAATCATTCTACGATAATAGGTTTGTTCCCCCTATTCTAGATATGCTTCTAGATGATCGTAGAACGGTGAATAGGCACATCAGCCCAACCCAGAAAATACACTGATCACCTTCGAGTATTTGGTACTATTGAGGTCTCATTATGGAAAAAACAATCAAATACTCCTAGTGTGGTACAACTGAGGTCTCATCACAAGATAAACAACCACACTTAGCATCCATAACTGATGAGCAATGTTTTATCATATACTATTTCACTTTCATTAACTTAACGTGTGTCAAATACCTCGGCAAAACATGTCAAAACAATATATACTAAGTATATGTGCACAATTCTCAGTGTATGTGTTAATATCTAGTGTTCACTAACACCACAGTTGCTCAAACAGCTCATAAGCATCATAGTATAATTTGAAAAGATCGAGTAAACCCCTCAAAAACAGAAACAAGAGTCGAAAACATGCACATGCTTCTGCCTGACTAGCGGTCGACCGCGATAAAGTAGTGGTCGACCGCACCATAGTCCAAAAGTTGCCTAGGCTTCAACCTGGCACATGATCAACTGCACATAAGCGGCGGTCGACCAGACCGCAAACAGCAGCCTCCTCTGTAGGCTTTGTGATACATGTGTTCGTACGTGTTTTTTGTGTTCTAACTTGATTAATTCATCATAAAACTTAGGTAGAACATTATAAACATCAGATTAATAGTTCAGGAAATTATTTCACATGTTAAACATGATTAATCGTATAAAAATCATTTTTAAACTCTTAAATGTTGGCCTTCTTGTTTTGATGATGTTTAACAAACAATTTACCACTAATGTTGTTTGTCTAGTATTTGTGTTTTCTTATTTATTATAGACAAACAACGTTGTTGGAGGATGGATGGAATAGAGCTTCAATGATCATATCCAAAGGAGGTTGGCGTAATGTCGGTGAAGCCTTGCAATTCAAAGTTAAAGATCAAGTTCAAGCTTCATCCGCATGTATACCAAGTTGAGCTACAATGAAGATCAAGATCAAACTTGGGTAAATTTAGTATAGGTTTATATTATGTGTGTTTAATACTTTAAGCTCAATATCATATACACACATAATATTGGATTTTCTCACAAAATGAGCTATTTTGAGAAAACTTTGTGATATTGTTTTATTGACCATATTTAATTTATATTCATGTGTTATAATGTTTATGAAGACATTTCATAAAGTTTCAATATGCGTTTAAACTATTTTTGTCAAAAATAAGTTCTTAACAAATTCATATTCATGCATATTTTTACAAAATAATGAGTTTTCACAATTGAGAAATGAAAATTGAGAAATTATTTTTCTAACATGTTTGTCTTCATGTTTATAAACATTTCGCAAAGTTTCATCAAGTTTGGAATTGATTTGTTATGTTTAATGGAATTTACAAAATCATGTTTTTCATTCGTGCATGTTTTACAAATCAGATGAGTTTTCATAAATTTAACTATTTTTGGAGTTGATTTACTGTGCCCAATTGATTTTACAAAATCGTGTATGTCAGCAGTTTTTCAGAAACTATAAATTTTTGTTCAAATATTTATTTATCTCAACTGGAAAAGGATTTTTCAGAAATTCTTTCTCTGACATGTTATTCTATATGTCTAGAACATTTTCACAAAATTTCATAATTTTTGGAGTTCATTTACTATTTTAAATTGATTTTACAAAATATCTGCGCACTGCTACAGTAACTCCGGTCGACCGGACCGGTCGACCGGACATGTCTCTGGACGCGGTTACTGTAGCATAACGGCTATATTTTCCAGATTTTGATATATCTGTTTTTTTGTCTTTTTGCTTAGTTTTCTTGGGTTTTTGGGCTTGTTTTATGAGCCTATATATACTCCATGCCCTCATACTTCTATGGGTACTCAAGAAATGTTTTAAACAAGTTTAAAGAGTTTTAAACAAGGGTTTAAGTGTGTTTTAGTATTTGTTTGGTTTGAAGATTGTTTTCACAAGTGGAGGAGATCATCTTCTTGTTTGGGCTCCAATCTCCATCTCTCCATCTTGTCATCTATTGGAGAAGTTTTCTAAACTCTATCTAGCTTTACATTTGCTTAGTTATTTGATTATCATTCTTTAAAACTAGTTTTTATATTGAGTTTAGATTTGATTATATTATCTCATTGTTACACACACCCACATTGAGCTTATTGTATCTTTCATACATAGTATAGTTGGGTGGTGAGAGATTGTAACTTTGAGTTGTGCTTAATTGAGTTCTCATCCATAGTTGAGAAAAATCATTTGTTATATTGTACTTATTGTGAGATTTACTTTGTAATACACTTGTACACCGAGTGAGGAGTGTGTGGTGAGAGTCGGGGATCATCCCAAGAGGAGTGGCGTCGGTTGACGTGCCTAGGGAGAGGTTGTAACCGAGCACTTGAGGGAGACACGGCTAGGTCCAACACTTAGTGGGTGTAGAGTGTGATTGCAAGAGTGTGAGTTGTAGAGTTTTCGGTTAGCTAGAAAACCGTGTGTGTAGAAGAAGTTCCGGCTTCCAAACTGGATTGTGTTAGTGGATTTCTCCCCGGGAGTGAGGATCAGAGACGTAGGACGGAAGGTCCGAACTCCGTGATCATATTGCTTGTTTGAGTGTGCTTTGGTGTTCATTTATATTTATTTCATATCTTATATCGCCATTGGCCATAACTCATTATCTATATGATCCACTATTTAGTTCATATTGTTTACCCCTTGTGTTAGTTTCATATCCTTGCATATATCATATTGTATATCTTTTTGGTAGGATATATTATCTTGTGTTAGTTTATATATCCTTGCAAATATTTCTATCATATAGGATATATCTCATTATTCATGTTGCTTATCCTAGCTTATATTCTTATTGTATTTCATACTTACTAGGATAACTTGTGAATTAGTTTTAATTGGTATTTAATCGGATTAGATTAGCATAAGACCCTAATCACCCCCCCCCCCCCCTCTAACATTAAACATGCATGAAACGTCGATATGAAGAATAAATCATCAAAACTCAGTTAAATAATAATGTTAAATACTTTCAAGTCTTAAAACATCTCTGTAAAATCATTCTTTATCTTTTAAACATGGAAAGACCTGATCTTTATTCATATAATACAAAAGGATTACTTTTATACTCAAATTAGTCGATTAGGCTCAATAAAATCACATTAAAACTTATTTTAAAATGTTTAGAAACTTGGGAGTAGGGTTAGCAGAAATGAAACTCATCTGAGTCTTGTTAAAAAATGTGCAAAATGCAATGTCAATATAGATCTCTAAGGCAAAATCCAAAACAAACTGAAATCCCGCTCCAAACGCCCTTAAACTCTTTCAAAAAATCAACTTAGGGTTTGTAGAATTGTTTAGTGGCTGCTAGGGTTTTAAAAGTATGAAATAATACTAAAAACCTCATGATAATATGAATATATATA
>NC_033794.1:66324975-66343703 GCF_001876935.1 Asparagus officinalis | reverse complement strand
TGAGACGAGTGATGAAGGTCAAACGAGACGGGGTTCACCCAAACTTGTGGTTGGGGTTTTAGAATCTGTAGATCAAGTCAACGGAGCGGATGCATCCAGTATGTGCTCAATCATGTGGTTTTAGAGACGTCATAGGTAGTAAATCCCTCTATGGACAAAGAGGATACCCTATTAATGCTCATATAGTAATTAATACGTAGTATAGTAGGATATCTATACATACTAGTAGTAACTAATTCATAATAATCGCAGTAAGTATGATAGAATTCACTTAGCGATATCATATATCGAGACTTTGATCATTTTGGGCCAATAGTAGCCGATTCTTCGCAAGTGGTCCCAGAGCTTGGGTCCGGGTTAGTGAGCGTCGCAAGTGCCCTCATGGGCTTCTTGCAGGGCTTCCTGTGCTTCCGTCATTGAGAGATATTGAAGCAGCATGTCGTCGTATGATCAACGATACAATATCATTGTGGTGGCATCGTAGTAGAATCTTGGTGTGCGCCTGTGAAAAGAATCTCGCTCTTTGACTTCTTCAGGTAGTATACCATGTAGGACATAGTCGATAATTGGGAAGCACCAATCTATCAACTCGGATTGGCCTAAAACTTGGTGAGTTGCATTCACCTCCAGGGCATCCTCCGGTTGGTAGAGTTGTCGACTTGCGACGGTGACGTGTTGGCTCATCCCGAGCAGCTGGGCTAGGTTTGCTGCTAATGATGATAATGCATTTTCATGCGTGTTATTGGAACAAGGCACATGCTTTATGTGGATGTTATTGAATGATTCGACTAGCTTGATAGCAGTTTGGTGACATGGAATCAAGTCATCATTTCTGACTTCATATTCTCCCATCATCTATCTGACGATGAGCTGAGAGTCACCGTAGGCTTCGAGGTGCTTCACCCACAACTCCTTAGCAAAGTTGAGTCCGATGAGCAGCACATTGTACTCAGCCACGTTGTTGTTACATGGCTCAGTTAGTGAGAAAGCTCAGGGTAATACATGGTTTTATGGGGAAACCAACACCACTTCCACACCTACAAATGATAGACCCACTTATGCCCACGCGAGATGCACCATCAAAGTATAGTCGCCTGACTTCGTGGGTTTCATTCGACATGTCTTCAAACAAGTCGGCCTTCGACTCGAGTGGGTGGCTGACCATGAGATCGTAGATCGCCTGTCCTTTGACAGACTTCTGCGATAGGAAGTGGATGTCGTATTGAGACAGCAAGAGTACCCATCTTGCGAGGTGCCAGTTCAAGGACCCAGGCTATGTCATGAAGACTTGGATGGGATTTATCCGGGAGATGACATGAATCATTTGATCGACCAAGTAGTATCGTATTTTCTAAATTGTGAACACTAGGGCTAGATATTTCTTTTCAACCATGGGGTATCGCCGTTCGGCTCCTTGTATGGTCCTACTCAGGTAGTAGATACCTTGCTCATTGCCGACATTATTGTTTTGTGTTAAGAGGGTGCCGAGAGAATGCTCTATTGCCCGCAAATTGATCAGAAAGGGTTTTCTTAAGATCGGGGCTACCAGGACTGGTGGATTTGAGAGATAGCTCTTGATCTCATCAAAAGCTTGTTGGCAAGGCTCGTCCTATACGAAGGTAACGCCTTTCTTCACCAGTTTGGAGAAAGGTTGGCACTTACCTGAAAGATTTACGATGAATCTTTGGATGTAGGCCAAACGTCCTTGTAGTCCCCTCAACACCCTGAGATTTTTGGGTGGTTGGAGTTCTTGGATAGCTCACACTTTGTTGGGATTAATGTGAATCCCCTTTGTCATGACAATGAATCCGAAGAACTTACCACTCATCATGCCTAAGAACGACTTTGTATGGTTCATCTTTAGTTGATGGGAGAACATAAGGTCGAACACGACTCTCAGGTCTTGAAGGTGCTCATCTTTGTTACGGCTCTTCACAACCAGGTCATCTCCGTAGCATTCAATTGTCTTTTGTAGATGATCTTGGAAGATGGTGTTCATGGCGCGTTGATAGGTTGCGCTGGCGTTCTTGAGCCCGAAGGGCATGACTATGTAACAGTACACCCCTATCGGAGTTCTGAACGAAGTGTGCTTCTTGTCCTTAGGGTACATCTTAAGAATCTATCCATGAAGGACATCCTCTCGAAACCATAGGTGTTGTCGATGATGACATTCGTGATGGGCAACGGGAATTCATCCTTTTGACAAGTAGCATTGAGGTTCCTAAAGTCGATGCAGATGCGGATCTTACCGTTCTTCTTTAGGACTGGAACAATGTTAGTCACCCAATCAGGGTGTTGCTCCTCTCTGATGAAGCCTGACTCAATTAGCTTCTTCACTTACTCCTTCCCCTATAAAGAAACTAGCAACGCCTTGTCTTCGATCGCCTCCATGATTTTTGGACAAAACCGTCTCTGCTACTGTTTGATAGGTTTGGAGTCTGAGCCAATGTTGAGATGATGCATGGCGATCTGAGGATCAAGATCGGTCATGTCCTTATAATTCCATGCGAAGACATCAATATATTCCCGTATGAGGGATATAAGGTCTTCCTTCTTCCTGGGAGGTAAGCTGTCGCTGATAAATATGGGTTCGGGACTTGCCTCATCTCCCATGTTTATTTAGAGTACTTTGTCCTCTATGGGCGGTTCACGTTGTTTGAAGCGACCACTCTACTGGGCACTAACGTGGCGATCCCATACTTTATCATAAAGTGGAATCTATTTATCCTCTTAGATTTTAGCGGTATCGACTGTAGCCATGTTGATCGTGAAGTCTTTGCACAGGGCCCCGATGCTGACATCTGAATCCCAAGTCGAGCATGTCAACAATTGATCATCTGAGCGAGCATCGTCAGATATTTTACTGAAATTGTAGTATAACTCTGAGAAAGAGGAGGAGTAACCTAACCCTCTTTGAGTTTTTCCATAGTAATTATCAGGCTTCCCTTTGGGTATGTAGGCAGGTCGGAGAGGTGTTTTCCGGCCTTTGCCGTATTTCAAACCTTCTTGGTGGACGAAGACATAACCCATCCTTTCCATCATGCATTTTGCGACGGGGCTATAATATAAGAATTGAGGAGCAGGTTCGTCTTCATCAAACTTATTCCACAATGTGCGTGCGGGTTGGTCTATCGTTCCGAAGATAATCTCTTGCTGAGAAACATTTCGGGCGGGTATGATAAAGACTGCTTGTGAGGACTCGATCATCTGCTTGTTCGTGACAAACGTTGAGTCTAGTGGTAAGTGTAAAGAAGAATTAGAGTATAATCCTGAGATCAAGTCGCTGAACTCATCAATAACAAATTTTGCACCAGACAACAAGTATGTAACATGAGGTTCTCTGTTCCGGGTAAGTCCATCCACCTTGTCAGCATCGGTTACAGCAAGGCCTTCGTAGCCGATTACAATGGGTTCAATGTCATTTAGGATAAGACCCTCGTTGCACTCAGACTCACTATCGGCCTCATTGTCGCTGCCCCCTTCCTCGGCCGGTGGTTTGTTCCCTGGTTCTGAGTATTGATAGAGCAGGGAGTCGATGAAGTAGTTTTCAACCCCTTTGAAGGGTTGTTTATCCACAACTACCATCTTCACCTGATCGTAGTCATCCACGTATTTCAAGCATTAGTGTAACATGGATAGGACTATCCTGCTACCATGGATCCATGGCCGGTACAACAACATGTTGTATGAGGATTCTATGTCGATGACATAGTAGGTCACCTCAGTTTTCATGTCACCAAATCGGCATTTGAGATGAATCTTCCTAAGTGGCTGGGTTCTAGTGGCGTTGAAGCCAAAGATTGTGGTGGTTGTCGAAGACAACCGCTTTTGAGGCACCCCCAAGTGCTTGATGAGTTTTAGGGGGACAATGCTCAGTGAAAACCCTGGATCTACTTGGATTATGTCTAACCTCGAAGAGCCAATGTATCTTGTGAAGTACATGGGTCAGTCGTGAGACGTGCTTTTGATGAGCATATCCTCTGGAGTGAAAGTGATGTAGGGGATCTATTGTTTGGATGCATAGCAGCATTGTAGACATTCCATTTCTGCCTCCTCTTTGGGAATGGGCAAGAAATGTGTGGAAAACCCTTCTGAATTAGTCAGTGCCTCTCGTAGGGCTTCACGGGTCGCCGTGAACAACCGCAAAAGCTCGTACAAGGTGATCCTGGTTGGAATATTCTTCAGCTGGGCGAGTAGGTAGAACTGAAAGGGTTGACCACTCGAGCTCGGCCTATCAGGACTTGGCTAAACTGTCGGTGGTAGTCCTACTGGTAGCCTTGCCGGACCTTCTACCATCGAAGGATAGTTCTTGGCAAAGTCCTTCCCTATTTGGGTGATCAATGCGTCTGCCTCCTCGTCAGAATTGGTGAGGGTCGCTACTTCCACTCTGTTGTCGTCCAAAATTGCCGAAATGATATTACAAAGCTTAGATTTGCCCTTGGACTTGTTGAAAGTCCATTGCTCATCATTGAGGAGGTCGGGATGAACCCATATAATTTGTCTTAGTGGCAAGGTCTGTGATACCAAGCATTTTCCTCGTTGATTGTAAGGGTTGTCTTTGACAATCTTTAGTTCTACCTTGGGGATTAGCACGACTTCTGCTGGTGTATGAACCTCAGGGAGACTCATTTCGAATTTCAGGGTGACCATATTTTAGTCACTTCCTTCTGCACTTTATCATTCTTTAGGAGTCCTACGTCGTAAAGAACCTGCAGCTTATCCTTAAGGATATAACATTTGGAGGTGTGGTGATCGACGAATCTGTGGTACGTACAATAGCCTAGATCATCTGTTTTGTTCACGTCTTCAGGTTTCATGACTTCTGGCAGCTTAATCCTATTGCTCTTGAGCAGAGTGCTGAAGGTAGCCACCACGTGGTCTTCTGTGAAGTCGTCTTTCCTTTGCAGGAATTTCTCGAAAGGCTTGGGCTTTTGCCTTTGGGCAGGCTTGGGGGCTAGAGCGGAATCGACAGCCATGATCTCCTTCCCTCTTGACCGAGGGTTCCTAGAGGTGTTTGGTTCTGAAGCCCTATTCTTGGGCTGAGGCTCTTCGGCTTCCAATTTTTTGATCATGTTCTTGACTTGCTCACCTTGGCAAACAAGTTCCTTCTAGATCCGGGTTTCTACCACGCTGATTCTAGAGAGAATGTCGATTGAGAGGTTATTGCGACACATCTCAACCCGGGTGCTCAAGAAGACTTGGTCCCGACACTAAAGTGATCGATACTTGAATCTCTTGACGAAATCGTTGACCGACTCTATCTTCTTTTGTTTGTCGGCCAGTAGAGTGGCCATCGATACTTCTATATCGTCAACTAAGAAACAAGCCAAGAATAGCCTCTCCACATCGGCCCATGTCGTGATGGAGCCTGGTTCCAGTTTACAAAACCACTCAAAAGCCACTCCTCTCAGGGTACCAATGAACAGTCGAGTGAGAATGACGTCGTTTCCTATAAGGAATCCCATCTGAGATAGGAAATAGTAGATATGGTACGAGGGAGAGCCCTTGCCATCAAACTGGACTAGGCTCATTAGTTTAAACTTTACCAGGTAAGCGACCGTGTCCCGTTCGACTGGATACGATCAAACCACCCCTAGCTCATTCATGTTTCTCTAGAGCTTCAAGGCGTTAAGCTGACTCTGGAACTCATTGAACCTTTTGTCTCGGGGAGTGCTACCCGAATGAGAGTGTCTTCCTGAGGAGTTGTTAGAATAATCCGAATATAATCCGTCATTATCCTCTTCTTCAGTTGTGTGAGAAGGAGTAAGCTCTCGCTCCCTGTTCCTCAAGGGTCTTTTTTGGTTCCATGAAGTTTTCTTCCTCTTCTTCTTATTCAGAAGTTGTACCATCTGCTCTTTTAGAGAGTTTATGGTCGCTTGCTGCTCCTCAAACTTCTTGGCCAAGTCTTCCGAGATTTCTACCATGTGCACCCTTGCGTGCTTGCCGTAGGCCGAGCTTGAGGTCCGAGATGTTCCTGCTGCCAAGCACACCTTGTCATCATTGTTGTAAATGGATGACAAATGAGCATAATCAAAAGGGATAGCATAATCAAAAGCGAGTGCGTTGGTACACACCCCCCTCTTTAACATGGGGCCATCTGAACCCTAGGGTATATTCAAGGTCTGATGAATACGAATGCCAGACTTTACCTTTCCTTGCCATGTTGACTGTACCTTCCGAGAGCTCTAAGTCACCCATGGCTCGCCTCTTCTGACGATGGTGTCTTCGGCGGGGTGTCTTAGCTCAGGAGACTGTCGAGAAAGCCTCCCAAAGACTGATGGCTACAGCACCTCAGTGAATTGGCAGTTAGTAAGTATCGCCTTAATGATCCTCTCGCAATGACACTAAGGGTTAGCCTCATGAATAGTGTGTTTGCGAGTCATATGATCCCTGAGATCCCCTGCGGGCTGGTGGTGGCCACCCCTAGTGTTGGAAGGACTAATAGGGCAATTTCATGGAAGAGACTCGAAGGAGTTGGAATGAGAACACTTGGGAAATTTCCCAAGTGTTGACTTCATGCGACCTTGCCTTGACAGGCGAGGTTCATAGTTTAGGCGAGCTCGAGTCGTCTGTTCATTCAGGCGAGGTTCAGTCGCTTGAGTTATTTTAGTTTTGCCTTTTTGGCTATGGCTCGGTTTTAGAGCCTACTGGGCTTCGCCTGTTGAGCGAGGCTTTCCTGCTATGCAAAGCTTGCCTGTTTGAGGGCGTGGTTCACCTGTTGTGCGATGCTTGCCTACTCTGGAGATATGACTTGGGGAACAAACCCCACCTGATTTGGTGGGCTCATCTTTCTTGCTGAGTTTGCTTGAATGGGGAATTTTGCTCATGAAGTGGGGTTCGCCTGTATGAACAGGCTCACCTGAATTGCTAAGTCCGCTGGCTTTAGGGACTAGGCCGACTGAGCAAAGCCCGTCTGAATAGGTGGGCTCACCTGCTCGACCAAGTCCGCCAAAACTTAGAATTTTATGTTCCTGCTTAGCGCTTGTTAGGTCTGAATAGTAATTCAGGCCATCATAAGTGGTGAAGGCTCAGGTTTCTTGGCGGGTGAGAGCTTGTCATCGTCGTCGTTTAGCTCTTTTGGAGAGTGGGGTCGTTCTCAGGTTTCTTGGCGGGTGAGAGCTTGTCATCGTCGTCGTTTAGCTCTTTTGGAGAGTGGGGTCGTTCATGTTGACGGTGAAGGCGTAGTCCACGCCAACATACACCATAGTATCCTCTTGCATGGGGAACCATGCAGGCTGCTTGGGAATCCATCGAGTAGTCCTTTAGCTGGCTTGGTTGGCCATCGGCTCTGTTTTGGCTGGCTTTGGGGAGGTAAAACCCCAGGTTTAGCTCGGGTAGAGCTCTCAGGCATGGCTACCTCAACCACTTGGGGTCAGGCCACACATACGACTCTATAGCGTTTGCGTGATGCATGGCTACCAGAGGAGGAAGAAGACAAGTATTCTTCATACTTGGTTTGGTCAAACTCAATCATGAGGGACTCAATGGTCTTCCCTTCTGCAAATTCATCAAACTACGTCACCACCAATTCATCAGAATGAACGGTTTCTCCCACTGTGATCGTCATCTTTTGTTGGACGTAAAAATTGACTTCCCGTTTGAGGGGTCATTTGTATTTATAAGAATAGCTTATTACAAACTACGATCAATGTTTACAAAAGAGGAGAAGGGAATGACCCTCCTTGTTTAACATGAGTTCATTAGCAAAGGTAGGACACCTCCCTCGGTGCTCGCACCGAGTTTGCTTCCCTTGGATGATCCGATTGAAGTTACGGTTGGAGCCTTAATGCAAAGTAGAGGCTCCGGAGCGATTGAGTTCGACTGTACCCGAGCTTGAAAAATATCAAATCCATGAGCTTGGAGAGAGCTATAATGCAAGAGTTTGTAGAGAGCTGATGAGCCTCAAATCTGTGGGTTCAGATTGATTCTATTTCAACAATCCAAGCAAGGAGCTAGGAATGTTCTACCAAGCAAGTGAATGCCAAAACAAGTCTCTGATTGAAGAGCCTTGTTAATAGAAATGCCAAGTCCAAACCAGTCAACCACCAACCTCAGTCTCTGATTAAAGAGCCTTGAGTATGAAAATCTCCAGCCTCCTTCACGTTAGATGAAGATGGCTTTAAATAGGCAAGGGATAGCATGGGCAATCCCTTGATTTGTGGGATATGACCACCAATGGGTGAGGGGCACCATGCCCTCTCCTAGCTGTGGGATGTGACCACTATAGTGGTGATGAGAGCCATGCCTTATCATCACCCAGGATATAGAAAGTGGGTAGGCCCATTCCCACAAGCAATCAGCCTGCTTGCATTGCTCAGGCGAGGATGGCAAAGCTACGGGCGAGCTCGCGAGCTGTCTGAATGCTCAGGTGAGCTTGGCGAACAAGCGGGGTCAGCTGGCGGCCCCCTCTAATGTGTGAGGTAGCATTCGTTGGCAAGCAAAGTTTGTGTGAGCGAACTCCCTGCAGGCATGTTTGGCTCGTGTGGGCGAGCGAAGCATTCAGGCGAGGTTGAACTCATACTAGCTAGTAGAATGTTTTGATGAGCTTGATTCATGCGGGTGAGTCAAGCTAACAGGCGGTGCTTGATTCATGCGAGCGGGCTTAATAAACACGCGGGATCGAGCTCTGCGGGCGTGCTGAATAGTACAAGGAGAGGTTGAGTTTTGTGAGCGAACTTACCAATTAGGAGTGGTTGAGCTCTACATGTGAGCTTAATAAACAGGAGAGGTTAAGCTCTACAGGCGATAGGAAGATGAGGTTGAGCTCTACGGGCGAGCTCAACAGTCAGGCGAGGTTGAGCTCTACAGGCGAGCTTAACAAACAGGAGAGGTTGAGCTCTACAGGCGAGCTCAACAAGCAGGCGGGGTTGAACTCTACGAGCGAGCTCAACAAACAGGAGAGGTTGAGCTCTACAGACGAGCTCAATAAGCAGGTGGGGTTGAACTATACGAGCGAGCTCAAAAAACAAGAGAAGCTGAGCTCTATGGGCGAGCTCATTAAGGAGGCGATTGGGCTCTGCGGGTGAGCTCAATAAATAGGAGATGTTTGGCTCGTACTGTGAGTAGAGCGTGTTGGCGACTTGCTCGAGCTTGCAGGCGAGCTTTACTAGGTTTGCTGAATGCAAGCAAGCCCAAGCTGTTGGTTGGCGGGGTCATTAGGCGAGCTTCTATTTCTTAGGCAATTTTCACTGCCCACAGGCAAAGATCATGCAATCACCATCGATATGAACCCTCCTCTCTCAATAAGAGCCAAACAGAGGCATCAGCAAGCCCGTACTCACCGTGAAGCATGTGCTCTAATCTCCTTAGACGGCTAGAATTATTATTCAGGCCTAAAAAATAATGTCAGTTCCAAGAACAAATGCGAAGTTTATAGTTTGAATGAACTACAACCCAAATTTCCTAAATTTGAAGAACTGCGCAGTTCTGGCGAACTTCACATTATTGGTGAAGCTCAGCATTCAGGTGAACTTCCCCAATCAAGCAGACTTAACTCAATTGGCGAACCTCACCAAGTTCGCCTAACAGTCAAACCTCATTTGCAAACTGAGCTTCGCCCGAAGGGTAAAGCAGAAGTTCACCCGATAGGCATGCTTAGCTGACATTAGCAGGTTGTGCAAGTTCACCAAATAGACGAACCTCGCCTTAAAGAACAACAGGCTGAACCTCACTGTAGGCATTGAAAATTGCCTATAGGTCTCCACGAACAGCTCAGTGTTAAGGAACGATGATGAACGTCACTATCCGGTTCACAGGTGTTCGATTAATGTCGATGAATGATTGAAGTGAATCGACGAACTACGTGAACTAACGAAGGTACAGGCTAATCAGGAGCCCCGCGATGTTTACAAAAGGAACAATGCCCTTCATGTCTCATTCATTCAACAGATGATCTAACCATCGGAGCTGATAGAACTCCTCGTCAGCTTTCCAACGCATTTCGAATCACTCTTATCCGAGTTCGGACGAAGAATTTACAGCAGAAGCGGATGAATACACCTCAATGGAGTGCCTCGGACCAACGAGACACCCTACGGTGTCTCGGCTAAGGCCGAGACACCCTAGGGTGTCTCGGCCCAAACCGAGACACCCTAGGGTGTCTCGGATCAAGTGGAGACACCCTAGGGTGTCTCCAAGGCAGATTTGGGCCTTAAGATTGTTTTAACCGCTCCGCAACCCCTCAAGCCTATAAATACAAACCTTAGGCCTAATTTTTCGAGATCTGGAATTTTGGAGATTAGGCGAAGCCCTGCCGGATTGAAGACTTAAAGTGCACGGATTTCAGAGAGGAGGAGGAGGAGAGATCTGATCGAGTTCTTCAACGCAAGAGAGAGAGATTCTTTAGATCTGCAGTTCCCCGGGTTCGTTCCTTAAGATTACCCTGTTGTGGTAATCTTAAGAAGAGTGATTATCTCGCTTCGCCGAGATAAGAGCTACGGTTTCTCGATCCCTTCACGGATAGACGAAGCTCTGCCTAATTTTTCAGCAATCAGATCTGATCGACGGTGGTCAACGGATAAACCCCGGCACAAGCAAAGATCTCATGCAAGCAGAAGACCGATAAACGATCTCTGCGTTTCTTTGATAAAGTTGTAAACTTTTTTTGTTTTCATTATGTAAGGAGATCTTATAAAAAGATCAACTTTTTATTTCATTCGAGTTTATTGTAAGGACTAAAGTTGTAATAGATTCGATAACAATGGAAATAGCAACTTTCTCCGCAAACAAACTAGCGACCACAGTGGGAGCCAACAGCTTCGCTGCCGGAGCTGTCGTGCCGCAGCTGATGATCAAGATCCCGGTGCTCGAAGAGGTCGAATACGAGTTCGACCAGCAGAAGTTCGAGGAGTATGTCTCCTCCTCCTCCTCCAGATCTGCCTCTCCTTACAGGTGCAGGAAGGCCTCTTCCTCCAGGAAGATCCGCTGGTCTTCAGATCTGAAGACCCAAGAAGACGATCTCTCCGTCGTCGCTGCTGTAGTTACACCTCACGCAACGATCCCGGCTTCCAAAGAAACCAGATCCAACGTTCGTGACAACTCCTCGAAAGTCAAGGAGTTGCCTGTTGAAAGTGCACCAGTGTTGACAAAGAGGGCTCGTCAAAGGCGCCGTCAACATCTCACGCGTCAATTTGCCAAGGCTTTGGAGTCTGTTGACAGGATCTGTTATGATACGGATCTGAAACGCAGAAGGCGCAAAGTGTTCCAGCAACAAGCTTTGGGAACCTCCTCCCAACCACCTACTAATGAATGGGTTCGTGTCAAACGAACACGTTCAACTCTTAAGGAGCGCATCCATAAATGCCGCGCACTGTTAGCGCAGACGAGGATTCTTGTACGGAAGGCACAGGAATTGCAGAAGGAAAAGGTGGCCAAATCACCACCAAGATCTAAGCAAGTCTGGATGCCAAAGGCCAAATCAGCGCCTAAGGCAAAAGCAGACGATGATGCTCTCCGGCCTTCGTCAACTCCAGACCCTGCTCCCGCACTTTCGGTGAAGCTCTATGACAACGTGGGTCTCCCTAAAGCTAAAGTCCCATTGAAGAATCGCATCGGTTCTCTGCCTGAGGATCGAGGAAAAGCACCTTTTAAGGAAAGCTTGAGACCGTTGAAGGAGCTTCGAGCAAACATCTGGACTGGGGGTCGTACGCGACCTCCTAACAAATTAATTTTTACAACAGACCGCTTGGAGGTATATGCAGAAAACCAGGAGCCTGTTAAGGTTTCACCCTTACAAGGGTGTGATTCCAAAAGTGTGACTCCTGTAGATGCCAACAAGGCAATGTTTGCTCAGAGGAAAACGCTTCAGACAGACAAACGCGTTATACCTGAGAGTCCATGTAAGCAGCTGATAGGTTACTCCGACCGCAACGTCGATGATTTGTACTATCAGGCTAGGGGTACGAATAAATCTCAAAAGAGAAGTACCTGGGAAGCGGACTCTCACTGTCCGTGTATCAAAATTATCAGGGCAGTATTATCAACGTGTAGCTTCCCCAAGACCGCTTCGTAGAGGGTCTCGATATTCAAGAGAATCTCCGATGGAACGCGAAGCCCAAATCAAGGCGTTTCCACCAAAGAGGATCGGTTGCTCGAAATGATGAATTCCCAGAAGTTACCATCAACATGGTAAATAAAGGAAAATTTCCGATTGTTTCATGTGGTTCCAACCCTAATTTCTCTCCAGGAAGAAGAGTCAGTTCGGAAATAACCCAACAAATATCTCAGCTTCAGCTAGAAACCGTTGGACATAATGATTACCAGGCTGTTCATGAAGGAATACATTTCGATGGCGAACTCTCGGATTCTTATTCCGCAATTGCCTCTGACAATACAACGTCTAGCATAGGCGAAGCTCGGGAAGTGTTCATGACCAACACCGAGCAAATAACCAAAATCATCTAGCATAGGCGAAGCTCGGGAAGTGTTCATGACCAACACCGAGCAAATAACCAAAATCATTGAGGACACTTTAGCTAAGCATAAAGAAATGTTCAAAATCGAAATGGAAATGGCTATGCAAGAGATGAGACAAATGCACGACCAACAAATCCGAGCTTTGTCGAATCAGCTAGTTGAATCCAGCCGTCGTACCCAGAACGCCACAGTTGACAGCGATCCAGAAGTGGACGAAATCATCATGGCCGATGCACCTCCCAAAAATACTGGGTGTGGTTCAAATGCACACCCTATAGATAACAACGTTGGGGGTGGTTCTGCCGAAGATAATAACACTGGGGGTGGCCGCATTATTCCTCTCGGAAATTCTCCAAAACAGGATATAGGTGAGGACGAAAAGATGAAGGATCTCGAGGGCAAAATTAATGCTTTAATGTCTGCTCAAGAGGTAAAGAAGACCGGCATTCCATGTCCTTACCCGAAAGAATGGGATTCGATCCCATATCCGGTGAAGTTCAACATGATCAACTTCACGCTGTTCGACGGGAAGGGTTCCCCCACTCAGCACCTGATCTATTTCAAGTCTCATTTGAGAGTGATCTTTGGCAACGAGCCTCTGATGGTCCTGTCATTTGTTGGCACCCTTCGCGGGCCCGCCTTCGATTGGTACCGCCGCCTCAAGCCCAGGAGCATCAATTACTGGGAGGACCTGGAAAGCATGTTCCTCGCTCATTTCTTTGATGATGACGCCGAAGTGTCGATCAGGACACTCTTCGATGAGAAACAAAAAGACGGAGAATCGGTGGATACCTTCATCAAACGCTTTTGTAATCAGGCAATGAACTGTAAGGATCCCGTCACGGAGGAATTCGTCTTGCAAACCTATCATAACAACTTGTCCATTAACATCTTGGACGATTCGTCTTGCAAACCTATCATAACAACTTGTCCATTAACATCTTGGACGTTATGGGAGTAGAGCCACTTAATACCTGGAGAGAGTTGAAGGCGCGGGAGTAGAGCCACTTAATACCTGGAGAGAGTTGAAGGCGCGCGGAGAGCAGGCCAAACGATTCCTTAGGAGAAGGAAGGTTGAAAGATGCCAACCGATCACTAATCCTCTGAATCCGGGTCTCGTTTCCTATAATGAGGGAAAGACACCAACAACAGTTGTTGACGTTAATCAGACGTCGCAACAGCAGTCCCGAAGACAGCAGAATAGTTCGGATCCGAGGCTCCAAAAAGAGTACTTATTCAATGATGAAGACGTTCTAGCCATCTTCGAGCCCCTTCTTGAAAGCAACAAGATCAAGTTGCCGCCCATCACGAATCAGGAGGAAGCTGACAATACTGCGGATCTGAAGTACTACGCGTACCACAGGAGGATCCTTCATCCCACCAAGGCTTGCTTTACTTTAAAGAATAACATCCAAACCTTGGTTGAAGCCGGCGTCATAACGCTAGAATAAGCCAAATAAGAACGGCAATACTCCAAAGAGTATACGAGTATAAACTGCTTCTCAACACTCCGAAGAGTATACGAGTACCCAGTTCTAAGAAGGAAGCTGCGGGTGGATGATTCATGTAATGGGAAGTTCCCAGAAGAATGCTATATGTAATTTTCTTAGGGATAACCCAATAATTACGAATAATGTGATAAACACTAAACCCCCACTGTGATTTGTACTCCCAGTCTCACTGTCTACCTGGTCAAACCTTCCTATAGTTAAGGCCACAACCAAAGTCCCCTCTCGATTCCTTCCATGAACGAGAGGTCCACTTTCAAAAATTGAGCAATCAAACCTATAAAAGTTAGGATTGTCTCCAACTTTACTTAGTCAAACCTGCAGATAGTTAGGACTAAGATTGAGTTATCCTTTTCGATAAACGAAAGACTTCCATCTTTTCCTTTTTCGATGAACACAACGCTGGGGGTGGTCCCACTAAGGACAATAATACTGGGGTTGGTCCCACCAAAGATGACAATGCTGGGGGTGGCCCCGTTATTCCTTTCAGGAATTGTCCAAAACAGGATATAGATGAGGACAAAAAGATGAAGGATCTCGAGAGCAAAATTGATGCCCTGATGTCTGCTCAAGAGGTAAAGAAGACCGGCATTCCGTGTCCTTACCCGAAAGAGTGGGATTCGATCCCGTATCCGGCGAAATTCAACCTGATCAACTTCACGCCGTTCGACGGGAAGGGTTCCCCCACTCAGCACCTGATCTATTTCAAGTCCCATTTGGGAGTGATCTCTGGCAACGAGCCTCTGATGGTCCGGTCATTTGTTGGCACCCTTCGCGGGCCCGCCTTCGATTGGTACCGTCGCCTCAAGCCCGGGAGCATCAATTACTGGGAGGACCTGGAAAGCATGTTCCTCGCTCATTTCTTTGATGATGACGCCGAAGTGTCGATCAGGACACTCTTCGATGAGAAACAAAAAGACGGAGAATCGGTGGATACCTTCATCAAACGCTTTTGTAATCAGGCAATGAACTGTAAGGATCCCGTCACGGAGGAATTCGTCTTGCAAACCTCTCATAACAACTTGTCCATTAACATCTTGGACGTTATGGGAGTAGAGCCGCTCAATACCTGGAAAGAGTTGAAGGTACGCGGAGAGCAGGCCGAACGCTTTCTCAGAAGGAGGAAGGTCGAAAGAAGCCAACCGATGGCTAACTGACGTTAATCAGACGTCGCAACAGCAGTCCCGAAGACAGCAGAATAGTTCGGATCCGAGGCTCCAAAAAGAGTACTTATTCAATGATGAAGACGTTCTAGCCATCTTCGAGACCCTTCTTGAAAGCAACAAGATCAAGTTGCCGCCCATCACGAATCAGGAGGAAGCTGACAATACTGCGGATCTGAAGTACTACGCGTACCACAGGAGGATCCTTCATCCCACCAAGGCTTGCTTTACTTTAAAGAATAACATCCAAACCTTGGTTGAAGCCGGCGTCATAACGCTAGAATAAGCCAAATAAGAACGGCAATACTCCAAAGAGTATACGAGTATAAACTGCTTCTCAATACTCCAAAGAGTGTACGAGTATAAACTGCTCCCTGATACTCCAATAGGTATATGAGTCTAAATTGTTTCCTACTGTAAATGGGAAGTTCCTGAAGAATGTTACGCTAATATTCTTAAGGATAACCCGGTCATGTAACGGAGTACAAAGTGAGACCCAGTTCTAAGAAGGAAGCTGCGGGTGGATGATTCATGTAATGGGAAGTTCCCAGAAGAATGCTATATGTAATTTTCTTAGGGATAACCCAATAATTACGAATAATGTGATAAACACTAAACCCCCACTGTGATTTGTACTCCCAGTCTCACTGTCTACCTGGTCAAACCTTCCTATAGTTAAGGCCACAACCAAAGTCCCCTCTCGATTCCTTCCATGAACGAGAGGTCCACTTTCAAAAAATTGAGCAATCAAACCTATAAAAGTTAGGATTGTCTCCAACTTTACTAATTAAAACCTGCAGATAGTTAGGACTAAGATTGAGTTATCCTTTTCGATAAACGAAAGACTTCCATCTTTTCCTTTTTCCACCAAACCTATAAAAGTCAGGGTCAAAATGACCAATCCTATAAAAGTTAGGGCTTTCTCCTCAATAAATGAGGGACTCTTTTTGGATCGAATGACCAATCCTATAAAAGTTATGGTCGTTTGAATCTTTCTGATTCTCGGAGTGGAGATCCCACTATTAGTTTCATCATTTCGGATTCTAGGGGTGGAGATCCCACCTTGAGTTTCCTTTCCAACTAGAGATAGAATATAAAATTCTTCCTCTTTAGTGGCGGGAGATAGAATATAAAATTCTTCCTCTTCCATTTTCTAGTCCGTCTTTACCCTAAGAAAAGACACAATTCCCAACTTCCAATCCGTGCACTTTGTGCACGGGGAATTTTATCTCAACTCCTAAATAGAGATAAGCCTACGCCTAACACGCGTTGCCGGATTAGTCTTTCACCGATTGAAAAAGATACCAGAATCCAGTCTGGGGAATTTTATCCCGAAGCCTAAGCAGGGATAAGCCAACACCTAACACGCGTTGCCGGTTTAGTCTTTAACCGATTGAAAAAGACACCAGAGTATAATTCTGGGGACTTTCATTCCGAATCCTAAGTAGGGATGAGTCAACGCCTAATACGCGTTGCCGGTTTAGTCTTTCACCGATTGAAAAAGACACCAGAGTACAATTCTGTGGACTTTCATCCCGAATCCTAAGTAGGGATGAGTCAACGCCTAATACGCGTTGCCGGATGCCATATTCTCGTAAGAAATGGCGAAGTCTATGTATTCAAAATCATAGCATTAAGTCTAAGAGAAGCAATTCTCTTAGCACAACGTTACATGTGAAACGGGTTTTAATACTTCACATGCTAGCCCGATTCAAACGGTAATCGGTAAAGGCACGTCAAACCTGTTGATGTCTGGGGGTTTGCCAAAAATCCCAAAGTCTATGTCTAACACGCATTGCCGGTTAGTCTTTGACCGTTAAAAGGACAAAAGACCGTATATTCAACATTATGGCAGGTTGTTATTAATAACACCATAATCCGTGTCTCACACGCACGGGGAATTTTATCCTGAAGCCTAAGCGGGGATAAGTCAACGCCTAATACGCGTTGCCGGTTTAGTCTTTTACCGATTGAAGAAGACACCAGAATCCGAGGTTGGGGATTTTTATCATGAATCCTAAGTAAGGATAAGTCAGCGCCTAACACGCGTTGTCGGGTAGTCTATTCCCGTAACAATGACGAAGTCTACGTATTCGAAGTCGTAGAATCAAGTCTAAGGGAGTTCATTCCTTTAGCATAACGTCACATGCGGAACGGGCTTAACATAATCCGCATGTAACCCCGATTCAAACGGTAATCGGTAAGAGCACGTCAAATCCGTTGAGGGCTGAGGATTTGCCAAAAATCCTAAGTCAACGTCTGATACACGTCACTGTTTAGTCTTTTCATAGGAGAAAGACGAAGTCTACGTATTCAATATCGTAGCACTAAAAGGGTTAACTCTTTTAGCTTAACGTCACATGTGGAACGGACTTAAACAATCTGCATGCTAGCCCGACTCAAACGGTAGTCGGTAAAGGCTCATCAAACCCGTTAATGGCTGATAATTTGCCAAAAATTCTATAAATGCGAGTCAATGATGCACCAGCTCCATTAGTTGGTCTCGTGACTTGAGCATCCAACAACTTCAGGATAAGATCTATACATGCAGATGAATCAGCTTTAACAGTTGGTCCTACAGCTTCGACATTTTGGATCACCGTGCTCCAATACCTTAAGAGCTTAAACTGTGTATGCTCCAGCAAATGCACGAGTATAAACTGTGTTAATGGTGATCCAAAACCCTAGGTCAACGCCGGTCAACGCGTAACCCTAGGTCAACGCCAGTCAACGCGTTACGATCAAAAAGTTAGCACATGACGTTCAAAACCCTAGGGTCAACGCGTAACCCTAGGTCAACGCCAGTTAACGTGTTGCGATCAAAAAGTCAACGTACGACGTCCCAAACCCTAGGTCAACGCCAGTCAACGTGTTGCGATCAAAAAGTCAACGTACGACGTCCCAAACCCTAGGGTCAACACCGGTCAACACCTAACCCTAGGTCAACGCCAGTCAACGCGTTGCGATCAAAGAGAGTTCAAAGTAACTCTGTGACACGAGCTAAACTCAACTCATCAGTTTTAGATTTGATACTTCGACGACGGCCAGACGATAAACACGGCGCCGGAAGGATTTCAGCTATTCGTCAAAGCATCGAATAGACTGAAAATCGAAGGAGTCAAGAATTGAAGCTAACTACAGGTCCTTTACACTAACCAAAGGCTAGACCAATCATATCCAAAGTATTCCAGCCTCTTCTATAAAAGAAACGAGACTGAAATGCTTTGGAGGGGGTATTTGTAGGCGTTGAAAATTGCCTATAGGTCTCCACGAATAGCTTAGTGTTAAAGAACGATGATGAACGTCACTATCCGGTTCACAGGAGTTAGATTGATGTCGATGAATGATTGAAGTGAATCGACGAACTACGTGAACTAACGAAGGTACGGGCTAATCAGGAGCCCCGCAATGTTTACAAAAGGAACAATTCCCTTCATGTATCATTCATTCAACAGATGATCTAACCATCGGAGCTGATAGAACTCCTCGTCAGCTTTCCAACGCATTTTGAATCACTCAAATCCAAGTTCGGACGAAGAAATTACGGCGGAAACGGACGAATATGCAAAAGAAGCGTCTCAGCTGAGTTGAGACACCACGGGGTGTCTCGGCCAAGGCCGAGACACCCAAAGGTGTCTCTACC
>NC_033794.1:66314715-66320770 GCF_001876935.1 Asparagus officinalis | reverse complement strand
TCTGGGAACTTTTATCCCGAAGCCTAAGTAGGGATAAATCAGCGCCTAACACACGTTACCGGGTAGTCTATTCCCGTAACAATGGTGAAGTCTACGTATTCGAAGTCGTAGCATCAAGTCTAAGGGAGTTCATTCCTTTAGCACAACGTCACATGCGGAACGGACTTAAGACAATCCGCATGTAAGCCCGATTCAAACGGTAATCGGTAAGAGCACGTCAAATCCGTTGAGGGCTGAGGATTTGCCAAAAATCCTAAGTCAACGTCTGATACACGTCACTGTTTAGTCTTTTCATAGGAGAAAGACGAAGTCTACGTATTCAATATCGTAGCACTAAAAGGGTTAACTCTTTTAGCTTAACGTCACATGTGGAACGGACTTAAACAATCTGCATGCTAGCCCGACTCAAACGGTAGTCGGTAAAGGCTAATCAAACCCGTTGAAGGCGGGGGGTTAGCCAAAAATCCTAAAGTCAACACCTAACACGTATCGCCGGGTAGCCTATTCCCGTAACAAATGGTAAAGCCTATGTATTCGACATCATAGCACAAAGTCTCGGAGAATTCACTCTCTTAGCACAACGTTACCAGATGAATCAGCTTTAACAGTTGGTCCTACAGCTTCGACATTTTGGATCACCGTGCTCCAATACCTTAAGAGCTTAAACTGTGTATGCTCCAGCAAATGCACGAGTATAAACTGTGTTAATGGTGATCCAAAACCCTAGGTCAACGCCGGTCAACGCCAGTTAACGTGTTGCGATCAAAAAGTCAACGTACGACGTCCCAAACCCTAGGTCAACGCCAGTCAACGTGTTGCGATCAAAAAGTCAACGTACGACGTCCCAAACCCTAGGGTCAACACCGGTCAACACCTAACCCTAGGTCAACGCCAGTCAACGCGTTGCGATCAAAGAGTCGATGCGACGGAGATAGTCAGTTCAAAGTCAACTCTGTGACACGAGCTAAACTCAACTCATCAGTTTTAGATTTGATACTTCGACGACGGCCAGACGATAAACACGGCGCCGGAAGGATTTCAGCTATTCGTCAAAGCATCGAATAGACTGAAAATCGAAGGAGTCAAGAATTGAAGCTAACTACAGGTCCTTTACACTAACCAAAGGCTAGACCAATCATATCCAAAGTATTCCAGCCTCTTCTATAAAAGAAACGAGACTGAAATGCTTTGGAGGGGGTATTTGTAGGCGTTGAAAATTGCCTATAGGTCTCCACGAATAGCTTAGTGTTAAAGAACGATGATGAACGTCACTATCCGGTTCACAGGAGTTAGATTGATGTCGATGAATGATTGAAGTGAATCGACGAACTACGTGAACTAACGAAGGTACGGGCTAATCAGGAGCCCCGCAATGTTTACAAAAGGAACAATTCCCTTCATGTATCATTCATTCAACAGATGATCTAACCATCGGAGCTGATAGAACTCCTCGTCAGCTTTCCAACGCATTTTGAATCACTCAAATCCAAGTTCGGACGAAGAATTTACAGCGGAAGTGGATGAATACACCTCAATGGAGTGTCTCGGACCAACAAGACACCCTACGGTGTCTCGGCTAAGGCCGAGACACCCTTGGGTGTCTTGGCCAAAGCCGAGACACCCTAGGGTGTCTCAGCCATGGCCGAGACACCCTAGGGTGTTATCGGATCAAGTGGAGACACCCTAGGGTGTCTCCAAGGCAGATTTGGGCCTTAAGATTGTTTTAACCGCTCCGCAACTCCTCAAGCCTATAAATACAAACCATAGGCCTCATTTTTCGAGATCTGGAATTTTGGAGATTAGGCGAAGCCCTGCCGGATTGAAAACTTAAAGTGCACGGATTTCAGAGAGGAGGAGGAGGAGAGATCTGATCGAGTTCTTCAACGCAAGAGAGAGATTCTTCAGATCTGCAGTTCCCCGGGTTCATTCCTTAAGATTACCCCGTTGTGGTAATCTTAAGAAGAGTGATTATCTCGCTTCGCCGAGATAAGAGCTACGGTTTCTTTATCCCTTCACGGATAGACGAAGCTCTGCCCAATTTTTCAGCAATCAGATCTGATCGACGGTGGTCCACGGATAAACCCCGGCACAGGCAAAGATCCTATACAAGCAGAAGACCGATAAACGATCTCTGCGTTTGTTTGATAAAGTTGTAAACTTTTTTTGTTTTCATTGTGTAAGGAGATCTTATAAAAAGATCAACTTTTTATTTCATTCAAGTTTAGTGTAACGACTAAAGTTGTAATAGATTCGATAACAATGGAAATAACAACTTTCTCCGCAAACACTCACCAGCAGATTCAAGTTTGCCAAACAGGTGAACCTCGTCAGACTTTGCAGTCTTGCCTGTCAAGGCAAGCTCGCCAGATTACAACACTTAGTGATTTTTCTAAGTGTTCATTTAAGTCTTCTTCTTGAAATCACTCATCTTACTCTTCTGACGTTGGGAGTTGTACGCATCGGCCCATGGTGGATCTCAGAGAACACTTGATGCCTCGATGTCGTTGTGAAAAGCTCATCACAGCAATGCTCGCTGGATGTGGATGTAGTGTGGTGTCAAGACATCCTCGCCAAAGACGTAGCCACATGAGCAAAAAAGCTCTTAATGACTTGGATCTCCCAGCTACAACTGTTAACATGACAGGAAAGTCCAAGGTGAAGAATTCAGACTCTTCTGATGCTGAATTTTCACCAGGATTAAAAAGCATTTCCATTAAGTATGATGGTGTCTACTAGCATACCCGGACCAAAAAGGGGATCGTCATACCACTTGATTACAGGCGTTTAGCCTCTATTTCTGATGATGAGAATGATGATTGCTCAACAATAGCAATGTGTTAAGCCTTAATCTCAATTCAAGGTGAGAGCGCAAAGGTGTACATGGCTGAAATTCTTGAGGATATAGCCAGAAAGCTAGAAGAGCACCAAGCTGCAATTACCATGTAGCAAGGCACAATCAACGCCATGAAGGAGATGCTAGAAAAGCTTCTGGATAAGAAGAATAAAAAGAGGACATTGCCCCTCCCCTCCCCCCTAAGTCCTTAACCAAGAGCAAAGAGCGACAACCTACTACTCCACAAACAACAGAAGAAGAAGGGAATCCAGAGTCGCCCTCTAATTCGTCATATGAATCTTCAAAAGGGACATCGTATTCTGGTAACAATATGCAAGATAAGAGGCTTAATGACAAGTTCCAAATCCAACTCGACGCCTTGAAATTACAGAAAAATACAAATTATCTAGGGGTTGTCAGGCCATATCCAGTCAAATAGGACTTTGTCCCCTATCCTCCAAAGTTTAAGCCACTCGATCTCATGTAGTTCGATGGAAAGGGTTCTCCTACCCAACATGTTTACTACTTTTAGGCACAAACTGGACACATAGTAGAGAATGATCCCATTAAGACTCGACTATTTATTAGCACTCTCAAAGGAGTCACTTTTGAATGGTTCTGCAAGCTAAAATCAGGCTCTATCATATCTTGGGCTAACATGGAAAGGCTGTTCATGGCCAAATTCTTCGATAATGATACTAAGGTATTTATGGTCACCCTGCTAGCTGAAAAGCAGAAGAAGATAAAGTCTGTCATAAACTTTATCAAGAGATTTAGTAATCAGTCGTTGCATTGCTATGATCAAATTTCTAAAAACACATTGATCGAGATATGCCGTAGCAATCTCTCGATCAATATTTTATTTAAGATTAGAGCAGTGGAGATCTGAACTTGGAAAGAACTTGTTCGCCAAGGTGAACAGGTTGAAAACATGCTCAAAAGGCCATATGTCGAGGAGCCATACGAGTCCCAAAAAGGGAGTAACCAGAGCGACTTCCCCCCTTAGAAACAATCAAAGGGGAAGGAAACTTTAGTAGTGGAAACCACTTCCTCCCCTAAATCTTCTTCGAAGCAAAAAGGCAATTCTTTGGATAGCCGCTTTAGCAGAAGTACGACTTCAAAGATGAGCAAGTCATCCCACTCCTCAAATCCTTGATCAAGGCAAAGAAGATCCAGCTCCTAGAATTAATACCACATGAGGAGATGTCGAGAACGGATGATCCTTACTACTATGCGTACTATAGGATGGTTTGTCATTCCACCTCTAAATGCTATATCCTGAAGGATAAGATCCAAGCTCCATTGGATGCAGGTGTCTTTACCCTTCAATCCTGATTATCGCTGGAGTGGGGGTAGTCTCGGTTTCTCCACAAAACCATGTACTATCTCAATTTTTCTCTCTAGTGAAGTCTTGACAACTCGAAGCTCATCATCAATTAGTTCCACAAAATACTATCATGTTAATGATTACCTCTGATAGTTAATTTTTCTCCAAATTCACCCATCAATCCTCTTCAATAGGATGGCAAGACCACAAAATACTATCACGTTAATGATTACCGCTGATAGTCAAATCGTGGCTCCCTATTGAAAATACTTTGTTAAGTAGTGTCCTACCATGCGATGAGCCCTTACTTGTCACTCAATCAAGATAGTGATTTATCATATGATGATTCACTATCTGATCCCTTCCAAACGTTCTATCTCCTTATGGTCGAAGATAGTGGCCTACCATGCGATGTGTCAATATTCCAATCACAGTCGTTATACTACCATGTTACTGAATGACTTGATTTCGTCTAAATTCATCCATCAATCCTTTACAATAGGATGATGGGACCATAAATACTATCAGGTTAATGATTACCTCTAATAATTAAATTTTGGCTCCCTATTAAAAATACTTCGTCAAGTAGTGTTCTACCATGCGATGAACCCTTACTTGTCACCCGATCAAGATGGCAATCTACCATGTGATAATTCACTATATGATCTTTTTTGAATATTCTAGCTCCTTAGAACTATCGAAGATAGTGACCTACCATGCGATGTGTCACTATTCCAATCACAGTCGTTATACTACTATGTCACTAAATGACGATTGTTCAATGATAGTGGCTTACCAAGCGATGAGCCCCTATCTACCCTCTTGTTCCCAAATAATGGCCTACCAAGCGATGAGTCACTATTCATTATTGTAATCATGTTGAAACATTTAATCCAATGCCTAGAATGGCTAAGGATAGAGAAGAAATCTTAGCATTGAGCTAGTCCAACTCAAACTGTAGTTGGTAAAGACCATTTCTTATGCCTAAAGAGCTCAACTTCGTCAGAATAGCCAAGTTCGCTAGAAAGTTCCTCATTTCATCTGAACGGTGATCATTTTGCAGACCTTAAAATATAAAGTATTACAGACTCCATGCAACCCAATTTGAGTCTAAAATTTTTTCATTTTGCAGACCTTAAAATATAAAGTATTACAGACTCCATGCAACCCAATTTGAGTCTAAAATTTTTGAGGGGGTTTGTTCGCGGGGAAAATCGCTTTCATTGAAGTCATTGTTCTCTTCAGCAACAGTTTATCGGTTACAAAAGATCCGGTCTTTTTATAAGATCCGGTTACAACAAAATCAAAGAAAAAATAAAAGTTACAACTTTCCTTCTTTCGAACAAATCGCAAGATCCTGTTTTGCGGTCTCTTGCTTGTGTGGATTCTTCGCCTGTGCCGGGGTTAATCCGTGGACCACCGCGTGATCTTGATCTAGTCGGATCTACACCGTATGACGGGTGCTATTTCACGAAGGAAATAATAGCCGGGGGTACTATTTCACCAAGGAAATAATAGCCTTTAGTAATCGAAATCGACCAAGCAAAATCGATACTCTTCTCGGGATCAAAAACCAAGTTTTGATCCGGAGGATTACCGTGTGGATCTCAGATCTGATCTCCTTTTCGAACTCATGCCTTGTTTGACGTGGATGATCGCCAAGAACCAGATCTGAAAATGTCCAAGTCTTCAAAGCTTCAAACTCCAAAGTTGAGCTCTCAATCCAGTAGAGTTTCGCCTCAAAAAGTTCAAACCTCATCAAAATGAGCCCTCATCCTCTATTTATAGGCATTTAGAACCAGATCTGGGCTCAGATCTGGGCCCAGATCTGGGCTTAGCCCAGGTGGCTCGGCCACCTAGGTGGCTCGGCCACCGAGCCACCTAGAGGTGGATCG
>NC_033794.1:66314356-66314705 GCF_001876935.1 Asparagus officinalis | reverse complement strand
GCTCCCACCGAGCCACCTAGAGGTGGCTCGGCCACCGAGCCACCTCTTGGTGGCTCGGTTTTGGCCAATGATGCGGCATAATTATGTACCAAAATTGCAAGTTCATAATTTATCAAGTTATAGTATAAAAAGATATCGATCCCACAAAGAAGGTGATTTTAAGAGATTATTAAAAATGGTTCTTATGTTTTGTGCATGACAATTAGGAATAAAGAATAAGTGTGATTGTGATGAGGGATTGTTGTGAATATATGCAAAAATAATAAATTGAATTTTAGAAGAGAGAAGGAAGAATCAAAGAATAAATGAAATCATGAGGCAAGAAAGATGAATGAATAAAATCAAGAAA
>NC_033794.1:66274610-66313356 GCF_001876935.1 Asparagus officinalis | reverse complement strand
TTTGGGTTGAATTCACCTCCTTGGCGTTTACGTTTCCGTCATCTTCCTCTTCAATATCCCTACTGTATAAGGGTACGCAGAGTTGATGCGTCCGTACTGTGACTAATAGCTCAGCTTCGGGAGGCTGTACTAGTGATACTGCTAGTGCCGCCAGTGCGTCTGCATAAGCGTTCTGGAGACGAGGGATATATTCGATGAAGAATTCTTCGAAAGATTCTGCCATTTTGATGGCTTCCTGGTGGTACGGGATCAGGTCTTGATTCCTGACTTCATACTCACCGCGAACTTGGTTGACTATCAATTGCGAATCTCCAAAAGCTTCGAGATATTCGACCCCCAGCTCTTTGGCGAAACTGAGTCCAATGAGAAGCGCGTTGTATTCGGCAACATTATTGGAGCACGGACTAGTCAACGAATAAGCCCGAGGCATTACATGCTTTCCCGGGGAGATTAAGACGACTCCAACTCCAGAGGAAACTGTAGGACATCCCGGGGTTATTACTCTATTAACTGCCCTTGAGGCACCATCGAAGTATAGTTGCCATACTTGTTGGTGTGATGTGGTGTTAACCTCGTGGGTCTCATCCGGCAAGTCATCATATACTTCTGCCGTATCTGTGGTCGGGTTTGCCGCCAAAAGGTCACAAATCGCCTGTCCTTTTATCGACTTCTGCTGCTTGAAGTGCAAATCGTATTGGGACAAGAGAAGGGCCCATTTCGCTAATCGCCAATTCATAGAGGCCGGTTGCGTCATAAACACCCGTACTGGATTAACATTGGAGATAACGTAGATCGTCTGTCCCACCAGGTAATGCCGCATCTTTTGCATCGCAAATACCAATGCAAGGCATTCTTTCTCAATCATCGGATATCGAGACTCAGCGCCTACCAAGGTCCGACTGAGGTAATAAACTGCCTGTTCGTGACCGTTATCATCGTCTTGCGCTAGTAAAGCACTTATCGAGTGGTTCATCGCCTTGAGATAAATCAAGAACGGTTTACCAGATTTCGGTGCAACGAGAACAGGAGGGTTCGCCAGATATGTTTTGATATCTTCGAACGCTTTTTGGCAGGCATCATCCCAGATGAATGATACTCCTTTCTTGTTCAGCTTAGAGAACGGTTGGCACTTCCCAGAAAGATTTGAGATGAAACGCCGGATATAAGCTAAACGCCCTTGCAATCCTCTGAGTTCTCTCAGATTCCTCGGGGGCTGCAATTCATGTATCGCCTTCACCTTATCAGGATCGATATGTATACCCTTAGTGGTGACGACGAACCCAAGAAATTTTCCGCTGGACATTCCAAGAAATGATTTAGTGGGGTTCATCTTCAACTGATGACTCCTCATGAGATCGAACATTGTCTTCAAATCCTTGATGTGATCTTCCTTGTTGCGGCTTTTCACAACCAAATCATCAACGTAACATTCGACTGTTTTCCTGAGATGTTCTTGGAAAATCTTAGTCATCGCTCGCTGGTATGTGGCACCGGCATTCTTCAGGCCGAAAGGCATCACCGTATAGCAGAAAACGCCGAGGGGTGTTCTAAACGCCGTATGCTTCTCATCCTCTGGATGCATCTTGATCTGGTTATATCCCGAAAATCCATCCATGAAGGACATCCTCTCAAATCCACATGTATTGTCGATAATGACATCCGTGATCGGGAGAGGGAAATCGTCTTTCGGACATGCTTCATTCAGGTTCCTGAAGTCGATGCAAATCCTGATTTTGCCATTCTTCTTCATGACGGGAACGATGTTGGCTAACCAGTCTGGATGTTGTTCCTCTCGGATAAATCCTGATTCGATCAACTTCTTAACCTCTGCCTCAATGGCTTCCATAATCTGCGGACGAAACCGTCTTTGCTGTTGCTTGACAGGTTTGGCATCCGGCTTGATATCGAGGCGGTGCATTGCGACATTGGGGTCGAGCCCTGGCATGTCTTCATAATTCCATGCGAAGACGTCGATATATTCCCTGATGAGAGCAATCAATTCCTCCTTCTCATCTGGGGGAAGACTGTCGCTGATGAATATAGGCTTTGGGTTAGCTTCATCACCCATGTTAATCTGGACTATTTTATCTTCAGTGGGTGGTTCTCTTTGCTCGAACCTATCGCCATACTGCATATTCAGATGGTGAACCCACGGGTCTTCCCATGTTGGCATTTGATCGTCGTCTTCCATGGTGGATGGATCAGCTGTAGTCATGTTCGCCATTAGGGTTTTGAAAACTTCTCCCAGACTTGTATCGGAGTCCCACTCTGAAGCATCGGGAGAGTATCCCTTCTTGGCTTTGTTAGCAATTTGATCGATAATTTGCCAACCACATTCGTCATCTGATGAAACATAACCTAAGCCTCGCCCATATTTATAATAATCCTCAGGTTTACCTTTTGGTACATATACTGCTTTGGCTGGATTACGAGGACCTCGATCGAAGTATAAACCTTCTCCGAGTGTGAAATCGTAGCCCTGCTTTTCCATGAGCTTGCGCGCTTCTGGACTATACTTGGATAGATGTCGACCAGGTTTGTCATCATCTTCGTCTTCACTTAGGAAATGATCTGGTAACGGAGAGCTTTTTCCTTTACCGTAAATCACTTCTTTAGCACCTCTTACTTTGTTCGGGATGACCATGGTTGTTCCGAAAGAATGCTGGAGGTGTTCCTTCGTTACATAGGATGATCGGATCGGCATATACAACTCAGGATTGTCGTACAGCTCTTTTATCACATCATCAAGAGACAAGGAGTACTCTAAATCATCTTTTATTGCAATATCGGCAAGTTGCCAGTTACAACCTCCATCTGACGATTGTTCATCGTCAAGATTGATTACAAAGGGTACAATGTCATTTAAAACAAAACCGCCATTGTAATCGAATCCGGCTTCAGAATCAGCTTCTTCTCCGCTGTCTGTGCCCTGGGCCGATGGTTCAGTATCGGATTCGTTACCATAAAGGAGAGAATCGGTGAAATAATTCTCATACCCCTTGAATGGTTGCTTATCCGCGACCACCGTCCTAACCTCATTGTCAGTGTCGACATACTTCAAACACTGATGGAGAGTAGAGGGAATTATCACGTTACTATGGATCCAAGGCCGACCCAATAGTAAGTTGTACGAAGTCTCCGCATCGATCACATAACACGTGACTTCTGTCTTCAGATCTCCCATCTGGCACTTCACCCGGATCTTACCCAAGGGTCTTGACCCACTAGTGTTGAATCCATAAATAACAGTGCCTGTGGACGCCAACTTGCTTACTGGGATGCCGAGGAAATGCATCAATCGAAGCGGCATAATACTCACAGCAGAACCCGGATCCACTTGGATTCGGTTGACTTGGCTGGAGCCAATGTATCCGACGAAATATAACGGCCGATCGTGGTTCGAATTCTTCGTCTGCATATCTTCTTTGGTGAAAGTAATGCAGGGAAGGTTCTTAGTCGCTATGTTGCACTGTTGACTCAGCGGTTCTGGCTGTTCAGGTATCGGCTTGACTTGAGTCAGAAATACCTCTGCATTGGCCAAAGCTTCTTGTAGGGCCTCCCTGGTTTCTTTGGATAATCGCAGCAACTCATACAGCGTTATCCGTGCAGGAATGTTGGCTAATTGCGCCATAATGTCGAAGCTATGCGGAGTCTTCGAGCTTTCCGGTTTGTCTCTTCCAATTGGACGACTGAAACGAGACTGCTTCGGATTCTGTACCTCTTGGGGATTCTTCTCTTTTGGTTTATTCACCGGTTGTCGTAGAGCTTCTTTACCCGGTGTGGGACTTGCAATCACTCCCATCTCCGTGAGAGTTTTGGCTGGTCCCCGCTTGTTCACCCCCTGCTCACTAGGTGGCGGATAATTGTAGTGGTATTCATTTCCGCTCCGTGTCGCAAAAGCTTCTTGTTCTTCTTCAGAGAGCAGGAAAGTGGAGATTCTTTCGTCATCTTCCCCTGGGATAGCAGAGACTCCATAACAAGACTTCCCTTTTCCTTTAGACTTCCTCCCGGATGACGAACCGGCCCATTGTTCATCTCCAATCAGATCTGGATGAACCCAAAGGATTTCGCCATTTGGGGTTGTGTGCGGCACAAGTCCCTTTTGGCGCTGTCCGTGCGGATCGTCATTCACCGTCTTCATCCCGACTTTGGTGACGCGTTTTGGCTCGAACCAAGTTGTAGGCACCGACCCAAAACTGATTGACACTGCGTTGGCCCCCACATTCTTGGCTGGTTTCGGGGTTATGACTCCTACGTCGATTAACGCCTGGATCTTGTCCTTGAGGTGGTAGCATGATCTCGTAGGGTGGTGGACCGCTCTGTGGTACGCGCAGTACTTTGGATCCGTCACTTTGCTGGCCCCTTCTTGATCCACGATCGCCGGCAACTGGATCTTGTTGTTCTCCAACAGGTATTTGAAGATGCCGGGAACTTCATCATCCTTGAAGGAGTACACTTTAGGAAACCTCGGCTCCGCAGATTTCTGCTTCTGAGGCCGTTGTTGCCATTGTCCTCGAGATTGTTGGGGTGCTTGTTGCTGTGGCTGCTGTTGCTGTGGTTGCAATTGAAAGGTTTGATTAGCATCAACTGCATTAGCTTGTGCCTTACCTTTCCCCCGTGGGACGAAGTTTTGCTTTGGAACACTCGTCGCCGGTTGGCCTCTTTCCGCCTTCTTCCTCTTGAGGAATCGCTCAGCTTGCTCTCCCCGGACTTTCAAGTCCTTCCATGTATTGGATGGTGCTGTCCCCATTGCTTCTAGCACGTCCAACGCGAGGTTGTTGTGGCAGGTCTGGAGGATGAATTCCTCGGTGATCGGGTCCCGGCAATTCATCGCCTTGTTCCGGAATCTTTTGACGAAGGTATCGACTAACTCTCCGTCCTTCTGCTTCTCATCGAGCAACGATCCGATAGATATCTCGGTGTCGTCGTCGAAGAAGTTGGCCAGGAACTTGGTCTCCATGTCATCCCAGCTGTTTACGCTGCCTGGCTTGAGGCGGCGATACCAATCGAAGGCGGCTCCGCGAAGAGTGCCGACGAATGACCGCACCATCAGAGGCTCATTACCAGAGATCACCCCCAAATGCGATTTGAAGTAAATCAAATGCTGGGTAGGTGAACCCATCCCATTAAACGGCGTGAAGTTAATTAGATTAAACTTCGCCGGATATGGGATCGATTCCCATTCTCTTGGGTATGGGCAAGGAATGCCTGTTTTCTTCGTCTCTTGAGCGGAAATTAGTGTGTTGATTTTGCTCTCGAGGTTCTTGATCTTCAGGTTTTCGCCGGTTTCTTCGCCAGCATTCTCATTACCACCCCCTGCGTTGACGGGAGGATCATTGGTGTTACGAGCATTTGTATCCTCATCTTCCACATTAATCGGGTTACGATGATTCTGCTCGCCTTGTTGGTTCGCCAATGCTTGGATCTGTTGGTCATGCATTTCTCTCATCTGCTGCATGGCCATCTCCATCTCAAATTTGAAACTTTCTTTCTGCTTAGCCAAAGCGTCTTCAAGCATCTTGGCCATCTGCTCCGCACTTATCATCAGGGCCTCGCGGGGTTGTCCCTCGCTGGATACTGTATTATCTGATGCCACCGCGGAGCCGGCATCAGATTCTTCATCTTCTGAAGGGCGTCTTGTCCGAATCCTACCATAAGTTGCTCGCTCTATGGTTCCGGACTGCAGACGGGTTCTAGGTCGGGAAGCTTTCAGAATCGACTCGAAATCTTCTCGTGCCGATGTCCCTTTGCTCGTCATGTTGGTGGTGACCCTCGGAAATTCTCCGTCTTCAATCACCCTTCTTCTTCGTTGGAAGCGCCTAGGCCTTGGTTTTGGCGTTTCCGCATTAAGTCTTTCAAAAACTGAAACTCTTTCGGGGACCGCCTTAATGCAATTGCATTCCGACAATACCGCCCGAATGAGTTTGGAACAGGGACATTGAATTTCCCGTTCTCGGGGACTCCTCTTCCTGGTTCTATTCGTACCCCCAGCACGATAGTACAACTCGTCATTTTGACAGTCAGAGTAACCTATCGTGTGCGGGCACGCCTTCTCAGGTACAACACAATCATTATCAGATGATAATGTTTCCATCTGAGGTTGACTTGCCTTCTTTGGGCTTTCAAAGGTTACCCGCCTCAAAACATGCCTTTTTGGGCGTGAATTTTCGGCGTGATCTTGGACTTCAATGCGCAAATTGGTGCGCGCAGCTGCCTTGAGGTCTTTGTCATGCTGGAGGTGATGGCGACCCCCAGTATGTTGAGTCGTTCTGGGCTTCTTCATCGGGCCCAAACGCTCGTGAATTGGAGCTTTGCCTCTCACGTCAGGAATTGGACCGAGGCGCTCCAAAATTGGTTTCTTCTTGCGGGATGACTCTGCATGATCTCCCGGAGAAGTTATTGGGATTGACGGCGACTTTGGTTGACTCGCCGGAGTTTGACCTTCCTTAGAAGGCTGCACTGGTTGCTTTTTGGCCTGAGTCGCCACTTCAGACTTAGGCTTCCAGACTTGTCGTGTTGGTGGTGGCTTCTTCTCCACCTCCTTTTGTATCAGATGATAATGTTTCCATCTGAGGGTGACTTGCCTTCTTTGGGCTTTCAAAGGTTACCCGCCTCAAAACATGCCTGTTTGGGCGTGAATTTTTGGCGTGCTCTTGGACTTCAATGCGCAAATTGGTGCGCGCAGCTGCCTTGAGCTCTTTGTCATGCTGGAGGTGACGGCGACCCCCAGTATGTTGAGTCGTTCTGGGCTTCTTCATCGGGCCCAAACGCTCGTGAATTGGAGCTTTGCCTCTCTCGTCAGGAATTGGACCGAGGCGCTCCAAAATTGATTTCTTCTTGCGGGATGACTCTGCATGATCTCCCGGAGAAGTTATTGGGATTAACGATGACTTTGGTTGATTCGCCGGAGTTTGACCTTGCTTTGAAGGTTGCACTGGTTGCTTTTTGGCCTGAGTCGCCACTTCAGACTTAGGCTTCCAGACTTGGCGCGTTGGTGGTGGCTTCTTCTCCATTTGCCTCTTCCATTTTTCAAATCCGCGTTGTAGCGGAATCCGTCCGTAGACTCCATCGCCTTAGCGAGTTGCCGCGCAAGGCGTTGACGACGCCTCTGGCGGGCTCTCTTTGAGAGAATCACAACGCCCTGAATAGTGGAGGCGTTGGCGGGGGGAGAGGTGACCTGGTTGGGGGACTCCATCGCCTTAGCGAGTTGCCGCGCAAGGCGTTGACGACGCCTCTGGTGGGCTCTCTTTGAGAGAATCACAACGCCCTGAATAGTGGAGGCGTTGGCGGGAGTAGAGTTGACCTGGTTGGAGGTTGGTGGAATTTCATCTGACGCGACTTTGGCGTCAGCTTGGTTGAGAGCTTCGTTGGCTTCTCGGGCAGCTTCAAACCAACGAACTGCTTTTCTCCCGGAGGAGAACTTCTTGGACTTGCGGGGGGAGGTAGATCCGGACGAGGACACGTACTCCTCGAACTTGGCTTGGTCGAACTCGTACTCGACCTCCTCCACGACCGGGATTGCAATCCGCGGCTGCGACGCATCGATCTCGTTGGCGAGATCGTCGGCTCCCACTGTGGTCGCCAGATTGTTCGCGGGGAAAACTGTTGTCTTTTTCATTGAAATAATTGTCATCTTGGATTACAAAGATCCGGTCTTTTATAGATCCGGTTACAACTAAATCAAAGAAAGAAAGTAAAAAAATTACAACTTTCCTTTTGTGAACAAATCGCGAGCTCCTGTTTTGCGGTCGCTCGCTTTGGTGGGTTCTTTGCCTGCGCCGGGGTTAATCCGTGGACCACCGCGCGATCTAGATCCGGTCGGATCTACACGAGTATGCGGGTATTATTCCACGAAGGGAATAATAGCCGGGAGGGATTAATCCACCAAGGGAATAATCGCTCGGATCTCGAGATCTAAGACCAAGCTTAGATCTGGAGTGTAGCCTCGTGTAGATCTCAGATCTGTTCCGAGCCACCTGAAGGTGGCTCGGTTTCGGCCGAGCCCCTCTAGGTGGTGGGTTTTCCGAGTTTTTTTTTGTGTTCGTTTTCCGGTTCTGTCCGTGATTTGGTTGATCTGATTTGTTGATCTGATTTGGCAGTAAGTCTGATTCCTGATTTGGCAGTAAATCCACTTCTGAGTTCGAGTCCGAAACTGATCTTGATTCGATCGTGATTCGTCTGAGTCTGTTCTTGGTTAGATGACTCGTTGATTCTTTGACACTTGGCTTGATTCCGAACGCGTATGGATGCATTCCGTCGCTTGCGTGCGATTCGTCGATCTCGTCGCTTCGTTGGTTCGTCGGTTTATGCCGAACTGTGCTAAGGGACCTATAAGCAATTTTATATGCCTACAGACATTTCTATGGATTTCATTGTAGGGTTGCCGAAGTCGAAGAAGGGGAATGATTTAGTTTGGGTCATTGTGGACCGGTTGACAAAGTCAGCACATTTTATTCCCGTGAGGACTACTTATACAGCTAAGGCGTATGCGAGAATTTTCGTTCGAGAGATAGTTCAACTTCATGGAGTTCCGGATACGATCGTGTTGGATCGAGGATCGGTTTTCACTTCGCATTTTTGGAGGAGTTTTCAGGACTCATTTGGCAGCAAGCTATCTTATAGCAGTGTTTTCCACCCACAGACAGATGGTCAGACGGAGAGGGTAAATCAGGTGTTGGAGGACATGTTACGGGCATGTTTCATTGACTTCCAAGGTAGCTGGGAGGATCATATTCCATTGGTAGAATTCGCTTATAACAACAGTTACCAAGCGACGATCGGTATGGCCCCGTATGAGGCATTGTACGGGAGACCCTGTAGATCACCAATATGTTGGGCAGAACCGGAGGATAGCTTGATGCTTGGACCAGAGCTTGTGAGGCAGACTACTGAGAAGGTAGCATTGATCAGAGAGCGGATTCTAGCCACTCAGAGTCGGCAGAAGAGCTATGCAGACAAGAGGCGAAGACCCCTAGAGTTCCAGATAGGGGATTTGGTTATGCTGAAGGTATCGCCTATGAAAGGCGTACAGCGATTCGGGAGGCGAGGAAAGCTTGCACCGAGATACATTGGACCTTTTCGGATTTTGGAGCGCATTAGAGCTGTGTCATACAGACTAGATCTTCCAGCTTCTATGTCTATTATACACAATGTATTCCACATTTCTATGCTCAAGAAGCACTTGCATGATGAGGAGCGGCAGCGAGTGTTGGATGCACCGGAGATTGAGCTTCGGGATAATTTGTCGACTATTGAGATTCCAGTGTCCATACTTGCTAGAGAAGACAAGAGACTCAGGAACAAGGTGATTCCATTAGTGAAAGTTCAATGGAACCGAAGTGGAGTTGAGGAAGCTTCTTGGGAGCGCGAGGAGGACATGCGACGCGACTACCCACACTTGTTCGAGCAGGTAAAACTAATTAAAGTATTTATGATATGACTTCTTGCTTGTATATTTATATCTATATATATATTGATACTTATATTTAACACTAGAATGAGGGTATTTTTACTTAATTCTTAATCTTTCGGAATACATGGTATATACTTGGGGGGTTCCTTGTTTGGATTTTTCACCCGACGTACTAGTTCCGTTAGATTAGGGGTTAGGTAAGAATATTATCATTTTAGATCGTTAAGTATGAATATCGCTATGTGCTAACTAGCATTCAGTATTGCGAAATGTGTATGTGTGCGGGTTGATTAGACCTTTATCGTGTTTTTCAAGTATCTTTTTAAGATGATTATGATTTCCTGAATTTCGAGGACGAAATTCTTTTAAGGGGGGAAGAATGTAAAACCCCGTGATTTTGATGAGTTATGGAAGTGTCAACCAGCGCATGAGTAGCGTCGAATGAGTCGGCGAACAGCAGGGTCAAAGAACCCAGATTTTAGCTCATGAGTCGACACATGACTGTCATGAGTCGACTCATGATATCAACCCCTGTTGTCAAATGGCTCTGCTGAGTCGACTCATCACCTTATGAGTCGACCCATGAGTCATGAGTCAACTCATAACAGAGCACGAGTCGACTCATCGGGGTTTTCTGGTTTTTCTGGGTCGGGTTTGTTTGGGTTTCGGGTCGGATTTTATCCACTCGTATATATTCTCCTCTACCCAAAAACACCTCATTTCATCAGCTAACCTCAGAGAAACCCTAGCCCCCTCTCCCCCTCAAAACCCTAGCTCGTTTTTGGGCATTCTTGAACGATTTTTGGGGGATTTTAGCAGCTTCTTGTGGACTGCAGCAAAGGGGATTGTTCTTCATCACATCTGAGGCGAGTAACATCTCGTCCAATCTTTCTCCTATGTTTTTAAGAGTTTACAACTATTTTCCATGAGTTTACTGAGCCTAAGACTTATTTTCAAGTATAAATCAATATCCTTGTTAGGGTTAATCCTAGAAATCATGTGTTTCAGATTTTAAATCCCCACCAACAAGTTTTTGATGAAAACCCAGATCTGGAATTTTATTTAAAGAATAAAAATATGAGTTTTATATTGATTAAATGCTTTCTTTCATGTATAGGAGTTAAATGTTAGATTTAACGTACAAGAAAATCATTTCTCATGATAAATATGTTTTTCTCATTGTATCATAGTCGAGAATCGATGGCTATAGAAGTGTAGATCAGTAAATGGAAGTGTGGATCGAGTTGAATGAGTTACAGTTGTGAGAAATGCTTTGCTCAGCCCGTGAGTCGACTCACGACTCATCATGAGTCGACTCATCATGAGTCGACTCATCAGGTTGAGTCGACCCAGGATTGTCATGAGTCGACTCACGAAGTCTAGTTGTGTTGCCTTTTTTATTCTGCTGAGTCGACTCGTCAGTATACGAGTCGACCCATAAGTCATGAGTCGACTCATAACAAACCATGAGTCGACTCACAAAGTCCTTTCCTGTTATCAAATGTATTCTGCTGAGTCAACTCATCGCAGTATTTGCTTTCTGTTTCGTTTGTGCTTCTGTTTAAATCACCCGCTGGGTGTATATAAGTATATATATATATATACAGTGGTTACATATTCAAGGGTACTGTCTAGCACGTTTGAACTTGAGGAGTGCCTTGTTTATGGAGTATTTAATTGCAGTGATTATGATTTCACCTGTACATGTAAGATGACATTTCGGACACAAGCTTAAGTCAGTACAGCAGGGTACATATATATATATATATATATATATATATATATATATATATATATATATATATATATATATATATATATATATATATATATATATATATATATATATATATATATATATATATATATATATATATATATATATAGTGTTTACATATTCAAGGGTACTGTCTAGCACGCTTGAACTTGAGGAGTGCCTTGTTTATGGAGTATTTAATTGCAGTAATTATGATTTCACCTGTACATGTAAGATGACATTTCGGACACAAGCTTAAGTTAGTACAGCAGGGTACGTACGGGAATAAGACATGCATACCTTCTTATACGCAGTCCTCGTGTTGGACTATAATCCATAAAAGTACTCGTGTTGGACTATAATCCATTTATAGTCCTCGTGTTGGACTATAATCCATTACCGTCATGTTTTAGACTTTTGCTAAACCTTGAGCATGTTACTAAATCAAGTTTGGGTACACGACATATTGTATGAGGCTGGGACATAATAGCTACCTAGGCTGGACATGTCACCTATTGTAGCTTTGACAGGTTTACATTTTTACTGGTAGAGATAGGGTTGTATTCATTTCTTTATTTTTTTTGCTTGTGACAAATCTCGGGTTTAATATTTAGAGATTTACAATTTGAGATACAAGGTATATACATGAAGGTTTCCTTGTTTGGATTATTTCGCTCGACATACCTATGCTCGTGTTGTATTTCCCTAAGTACTAAAACCCATTAATGTTTGTGTAAATGATTTATATTATTATGTATTAATTGTATTTTCATATACAACGAGCCCTATCCCTTAGGGTTGGTTGTGATGTTGCTCGCTAGTGCTTTGACGCTCGTTGTCCCTCCCCCTTTCAGGTAACGAGCCAGGAGCCCGGAGAGTCGCAGGTTAAGGGCGACCCATACTAGTGTCTATTATCCTCTTTTTAGATGTATTTATTTTTGTACTCCACTTGAGACATTTTAGACTTTAGAGGTTTATGTTCTAGAGTTATAAAGGCTGTGTGCCTTATTTCCTGTATCAGACATTATGTACTTTAAGACATGCTGACGTCTCCAGATCTTTATTGTTCATTTTAGACTTTGACTATGTACTTCAGCTTATTTGATTGATGAGATGTATTAATTTGAGTCCTATCATTTCATCAAGCATTTGTTGTAAGATCGTTTACTTGCTCTGTACTACACCTGTTGTTGATTACACTAGAGAGATAGTAATTGTGATGGTAAAACATGTTATTGTACAGTGTGGTGCATGGCAGGTTTGATATTTCTGGTTTCACCTCGGACTGCAGCCTTGTGTGAACCCAGGGGCATCACAACGGTCGACCAGATAGAATGATAGAATCCAAAATTCAATTATAGTGTCTGGCAGTCGACTGTTGAAATCATCACGGTCGAACAGCCAAAGATCCAGAATCTGTACCAAGTCGTGCACGTTGCCGGTCGACAGTGCCAAAACTCGCGATCGACCGAAGAGCACCCAAATGTTTGTCAGCTCCAAAAATCATGTTCTTCTCCAATATTTTCACCGTTTCTACAATTCTCCACCTCAGGAAAGTTTTTCCAAAACTGAGCCAACACCAACCAAACTAAATGTCTCACTTATTGTGTCCAGTACGAAGTGAAACAAATTCACGACAATAGACTCAATCCATAACAAATCGAGATCCAAATGAGAATGTGAACACTCTCCAAACATCGGTATCTACTTATCAAACCGACTGCATCATAAATGACTGCATATGTATCCTCTTTGCCAAGGAATCAAGCTTTCACGTAGTTCACCCAAATGGCCTCCAAAAGGCCCTCATTCCAATAAGAAGTTCCTAACCCTTCTCCAACATCACCAACGAATCTGCAAGTGATAGCTCTCCCAATGGCCCCAAAATGAAACAAACTAAACACCTCTAACTGAGATGAACCAACGACCATATCTAAATCGAAACTATGTCCACTAGCTGCACTCGAATCAACCAACTCATCATCTACATCTAAATCCAAATGATTCCCAAACTGTGTCATCTCAGCTGGAATCCCAAACAATGTATTATAATCTGGAGCATATGAAGTAATCTCTACCCAATGTGAAGTAGCATCACACTCCACCTGCTGTGATATCCTAATAATCTGATCAACACTCTCCACCCGCCGAGAGTCAAAAGTGACATACATGCTCAAAACAAAATCAGAAGCCAATACCTGATAATCAAACACGCCTCTGAATCCTAAATATGTTATCGGATCAAATCTTATATCCTCGATGTGACCAAATGCTAGGCGACCAAATATCTGATGCAACCCAAAATTTGAAGTAGTTCTACCAAATCCAAAATCTCTAAACGTTGCAGTCGGCAACCTATGACTAAGATAACCCAAATATGTCGAATCTCGAACACCAAAATCAATGCTCGACATCAAACGTCGATCCTCCTCTAGTAAGGAATGACTCATCAAAACTATCATCTTATCTCATCGCCCTAATATTTCCTCTCCAATGAAATATCTCTAACTACCGTGAGCTCGGCACGAATGTAAGAAAGAACCCCTACAAAAAATAGAATGACAGGTTACATTTCTGCTAATACACTTCCTCCATCTGTCGTTAATTTCTAGGACTTCACACCAATGGGACTTGGTTGCAACCCACCAATGCCTAGAATAGTCCCCAACTGCAGAAACCAAATACCGATTATCTCCTAATGATGCCTACTTGGAAGGCCCTCGAATGCCTAAATGAACACCACCTAAAAGACCCTAAATCGATGGATAGAAGTACCAAACTTTACCTTGATCTTCTTGCTCATACTAATGTGCTCAAAGGACTTCAATCTGCAAGTTAAAGCACTCCTCAACAATCCATGCACGACATAACCAATCAAATTTCCCAGCCTCAACAAATGCTATAGTCTAGCCAAATCCAAAGAAGTCGTCAGCTCTCTACCAATCACCGTGCTCCCAATCAAATAATACAAATTCTTCTTTCTGACGTCCTTCATCACAATCATGGACCCAAATATGATCTTCAAACATGCATCCTCTAAGGTCATCCTATAGCCCGCTGCCTCCAAAACTCCAAATGAAATAATGTTCTTCTTCAACCGAGGAACAAAGCTGACTTTATCCAACTCCCGAATCACTCCGTCACACATCCTAATATGGACGGTACCGATACCACCAATAGGGCATTCATGATCATTACTCATGAGCACGGCATCCCCTCTTTCCAACTTCTAAAAGCTGAAGAACCAATCCCTCCTAGGGCAAATATGATAAGAAGCACCTCGAATCTAACATCCACTCTGTAGAGTCGACATAACAAATTGACGGTAGTGCTAATGAGTAGACCAAAGAATCCGAATCTTAACATTTACCTCTGAAGATTGAATAGTTTTCCCCTTATTCTTTCCGGCTCGATCAATCAACTTTGGGAATTCGGCTTTCCAATATCCATCCTCTTTACAAAAGGCACACTGATTCCTACGAACTCCAGGATGTGCCCCTCTAGACTGCGATCTCCTACTATGGTTTGGACTCTTTGCTCTTGCGATCAATGTCCCCGCTACCGGCTCAACTAAAGTCTCCTTATCTTTCTTTCAAAGCTGATAATTCACAAGTGTAGCGGTAACCTCACTATACAAAAAAGATGCCTTCCCATTAATAAGAGTAAGGACGAATGTCTCATACTTCTCGTCAGGCAATAAACTCAACTACAACGCATTGTCCCCATCTTCAATCATTACATCGACATTCATCAAATCTGCAAGAAGTTTCGTGTAGTGGTTCATGTGATCACCAATGGAGGTCATTTTCTTCAATCGGAAGCGATAAAGCCTCCTCTTCAAATGCAAGCAGTTTTCTATACTTTTTGTCAAATACTTACCCTCTAGGATCTTCTAAATCTTCTTAGCCGAAGTCTTATTGATCAGATTATATTTTAAATCTTGAGTTAAACAAGATCTAATCACACCACACTCTGTTCTATTCATCTTCTTCCAAACCTTCTCCTCAATGTCGACCGGTTTCCCGTCCAACTCTAATGTATCTTCTAAATATTGTGCGTTGAGCACATCCAAGACTTCACATCTCCAAAGACCAAAATTGTTTGTGCCATTAAACTTCTTCACATCTATTTTTATAGAGTGGATATTCAAACTTTAAACGGTCTTCACGCCGAAAGTATCCTCCACACCTCCTTCTTTCTCGACCATCTTTTTCAAAGCACCAATAAACCAATACGGAACAAACAAAGAATAGATCCAAAGTGAAAGAGAGAGATTTTTTACCTCCAACTAAAACCCTAACAAGGGCCTCTGAAAGATCTCACCCCCACATGACGAAAAAAATATCCATAAATAGGAAAAATCCCACTTTTATCACCAACTGAAGCCCTAGATGAAGAAAGGAAGCGATCTACTCCTCCAATTAGCCTAAGCGTAGACCAAGCTCTGATACCACTTATAGTGCACGAAAGCTAAAAACGATGTGCTTCGAGGAACCAAACCAAACGCCGAGAGAAGGCCAAACAAACCATAGTAATGCCACAAACACAAATAAGTAATTTTAACGTGGTTTGACAAGTTGCCTACGTCCACGGGACAAGAAGGGGATGATGTTTTCACTAATAGAGAAGAAGAGTACAAACTGAGATTACAAGTCACTCGAACTCACCAATTAATATCACCAACAAATCTCTAATTCTCTCCAAACAAAACCCTAACCAATAGCTCAGAAAATGTTTTTTTCTGTGTTCCAAATATCCCCATAACAAGCCTAAAGAAACTTTAAAACGTGTGTTGGTATTTATACCAAACACAAATCCCAAACAGAACAAGAAACCAAAACAGACTCGAACCCGACTCGCGGTCGACCACACTTGACGTCGCGATCGACCGGACAGAACAACAGAACCCAAAATTCAATTATAGTGTCTAGAGGTCGACCGTCGAAATTATCACGGTCAACCGGCCAAAGATCCAGAATCTGTACCAAGTCGTGCACGTTGTCGGTCAACCGCGCCAAAGCTCGCGGTCGACCGGAGAGCACCCAAATGTCTGTCAGCTCCAAAAATCTTGTTATTCTCCAATGTTTTCGCCGTTTCTACACTTGAAGTTTGTCACCTAGTTATGAAATTAGCTAGAGAGATAAGCTACGTATCTACTACTTCATAACGTTTTAAATAAATCTCTTTAATTGTTATTTCTACTCTTGAAAGTAACTTAAGAATTGCGGAACTAGTAACAATTTCAATAGCAAATGTTTGATGGATCAATTATAAAATGCTAAGTATTAATGTTGGAAAAAAATCCCAAATATCTAAGATGTTTAACCCTTTCATTTCTTTTTCCGCCTTTGCCAATACGATAAACACGAGTGAAGGGATCCATATCCATTTGGGCAGCACGAAGTTTGGACCTGTAAACCGGTAATTCTTGACCCGACTCCGAACCCGACCCGTTCCCGCGCCAAAACCACAGATATTCTAAGAAGTCACAAACCCCAACCACATCAAAACCCTAGATCGCTCCCACCCTTCTTTCTAGGGTTCTCCAATCCCTCATCGCTTCTGCTTCTAAAAAAAATGGGGGTCGACATTTTCGCCGTCTCCGACCCCAACGTCAACGACGAAGATCTATCCAAGATCGAAATCGACAAAGAATTCGCCCGCAGATTCGAGCACAACAAGAAGCGCGAGGATCTCCAGCGGTTCGAGGAGCTCAAAAAGAAAGGCGTCGTCGCTTCCTCCTCCGACGATTCCTCCGACGACGAGTCCTTATCCTCCGACGACGAGCCGCAGAAGGATCTCAAGTTCTACGACGCCCTCGTTAAAGTCAAGAAGCAAGATCCGATCTTGAATCAGAAGGACGCGAAGCTGTTTGAATCCTCATCGGATGATGAGGATAGCCATGGCGAATCGAGTAAGAGGAAGAAGAAGGAGAAGCCGATGTATTTGAAGGATGTGAATTATAAGTATTTGACCGAAGAGGGGCCTGAGTTTGGTGTCGAAAAATTGAATCCAAAAGTTTATAATGAGGATCAGGCTGAGAACATTAAGGCTTTTTTTGAAGCAGAGAAGGGGGCTTTTGGGTCGGACGATGATGGGGATATAATTAAGGAGAAGGTGAGGAATGGGGATGAGATGGAGGAGGATGAGAATGCTGGAGAGATACAGAAGAAGTTGGATGAGTATTTTGGTGAAGATGATAATTTGAATAAGGATGATATGTTTTTAAAGAACTATTTGCTTAATAAGATGTGGGTTGATAAGGAGAAGGAGAAAAAGCTGATTCTTGAAGATATTGGGGTTTCAGAGGATGAGGATGAGCTCGAGAAGCAGGATAAGTATGAAGCCGAGTATAATTTCCGCCATGAGGAGGTTGAAGGTGATAGGATTTTAGGGCATGCGAGGTTTACTGAGGGGTCAGTGAGGAAGAAAACCAGTAGTAGGAAAGCGCAGAGGAAGAGTAAAGAGGAGAGAATGGCGCAGGCGGAGTTTGAGAGGAAGGAGGAGTTGAAGCATTTGAAGAATTTGAAGAAGAAAGAGATTCAGGAGAAGTTGGAGAAAGTGCGGGCAATTGCAGGGTTTGGAGATGATGGGGAATGCAAGTTGGGTGCTGATGATTTGGAGGAAGATTTTGATCCTGAGGAGTATGACAAGAAGATGAAAGAGATGTTTGGTGTGGATTACTATGGTGCCGAAGATGCTGATCCTGGGTTTGGCAGTGGTGATGAGTGTGACTTGGAGAAGCCCGATTTTGGTAAGGAGGATGAATTGCTTGGGCTTCCTAAAGATTGGGATGTTGGGGGTTCAAATGAGGGGTTTGAAGCGACGAGAGAACGGATTTTGAAGCAACAGGAGGAGGAAGAAGAACTGGAGAAAGGAGAGAGTAAGAGAAAGAGAAAAAGGAAGATCACTCTTAAGGAGAAAGTTGAGCTTGATAAGGAGTTGGAAGAGTACTATAAATTAGATTATGAAGACACTATTGGAGACCTTAAGACACGATTCAAATATAAGCAAGTTCCAGCTAATAAATTTGGATTGGGTGCAGAAGAGATTTTGATAGCAGATGATAAGGATTTGAATCAGTATGTTTCTTTAAAGAAGTTAGCTCCGTATAGAGAGAAAGAATGGAAGGTGACATATCACCAGAAGTTGAAGAAGAGTTCAATTCTTCTGGGAGAAACATCAAATGACAGTAAGAAAAGTAAGAAGCATGAGATGAAGTCAGATTCTGATGTAGCAGGAGCAAGAAACGAAAGAGAAGAAAGTGAGGAACCAAATGGTGATGCAAATACCATGTCTAGGCGAATGAAGAGAAGACGTAGGCAAGCTGAATTGAAACTATCAAGATCAAGGCTCATCGCCTATGGAAAGATCCCCTCCAAACCCCAGAAAAAGAAATCCTGATGGAATTTAAGGCATTAGTATGAAAAGAGGTACACTTTCCTTACCTCTTTTGTTTCTTTTGCTTCGGATAATGTTCGCCTTGTCGTATTTACCCATTCAAATTAGGAGTCTGCAGATTAAATTATACTTGTTTAGTTAGGAAGTTAGAGCAGGGGGTGTTCTTTATGTTTCTCTGTTGAATTTAACATGCATATTATCTGCTTTTGAAACTTCTATTTCTTTATTAAGGAGTATTTTCGCATGACCAGTTTAACATATGTACATGCACAAGTATCACAGAAAATGCAGTTTCAATCTTTTAAAAATGTTACTTACAATAATACTGTCTCTAGAGCATTTCTGGGTGTCTATCTTAAACCTCAGAAGGATGTAGTTTACAAGTTATAACACACACCTAAGCTACTGTCTGGTTGCTTGAAGTAGCTTCCGATTGCTGACATATATCTTCCTGTATTTGTGATGCATGAGCAAAGAAGTCCAAATTGGAAATTCGGATTCTCTTGACTTTGTGCATGGCTTTGATTGATCTGGCCATAACTTTCTCTAGAGAAGTCCAAAAGACATCTCGTTTAAAGTGGTCCATAGATATTTGGGTCTAGTTTCAGTAAGATTGAAGTTTGCATAATTTGGAGATTTGTGATGAGAGGTATTGTGAAAATATAGCAAGGGGGTCGAATCTGGATCACATGACGTCTTTTACATTTCATAGGTTATTTAATTAGTCAGATTAGTCTTAGTTTCTCAATGTCATTAAATTTCTTTTAGATTCATTAATCTTCCTTGCTTGAAGGGTTGTTTCAAGCCTATATATAGTTTTAAAGTCTAATGGAAAACAACTATGTGTTATGATTTGATTAAAGTTAAGCCCTGTGCTTTGTGTTTGCTCTACATTTCATTGGTGGATTCCATTGAGTGTGAGTGTTTATCTATATCTCTAAGGTGGGGTCCTTGGAGTGGTGAATCGTCGTATCTATCTAGAGTGGTGATATCTGTATCTCTAGATTTGTTGGCTAACCCCTTTATCTGTCATTTACTCTAGGGTGGTATGTCTGTATCCTTAGCGTAACCAACATCCTATCCTCATTTCCTCATTTTCCCCTCCTTTTATCCATCTTGCCCATACCGTCCTGGCATCAATTTGCACTCAGAGATTGCCAAAAAAAAAAGTTCTTTGTGGATTGTAGGTGTGAAAAGTGCATCAAGATGAAATAGACTCCCGTGGCTAATAACATCGGGAGTTTAGAAAGATGTATATGCATTAGGGGAGACAAAAAACATAACTGAATTGAAGGATAAGAGTCATGTAGCCAACCCAAAAAATTTGGGATAAAGGCTTTGTTGTTTTTGAAGTGGGCATAGAATACCAACTTAATACCTAACCATAAGCTTTATTTACTGTAGATTATATCCTTTTGACGTGGACGATAATTTGAAAGATAATTTCTGTTGAAGAAAGCTGACTTCTTTGAAACTTGATGGAAGACCGACTATAGAAGAGAAACCAGGAAACAAACATGAGACAACATCACAGAAATAAATTTATAAAGGGCTGAAATTATTTTTAAACTCTTGAGCTATGTTACCTGGGTATTTTTATCATGAAGCCGTACCCATACCGGACACGTAGCCTATAGGTACCCATACCCAAACATCATGGACACTCCTTGGATGTATGCATACATTTATTCAAACATTTACTCAATTATATGATATATGCTTTAGTTTAAGACACTTGTGCAATACTTCTTGAACATATATCCTACTATTATACATTCATTTCTTAAAACTCGTTAGACTTTAGGTGGGGTTCGTTTCAGCCCATACCCAAGTTCAAAACTATGATTTTAAAGGGTCCTTTGGGTGTCATTTAAAAACAAGTAATTTGTAATTTATAATAATCAACATAATAAAAGAAACTTAAAATGTGATAAGATTTCTAATCCTAATAACTAATCCTAATAACACATGAATTGGAAATTAAGAATGATCCCATGTAAATTATTAGTTTCAATACATATGTGTAGCCGTGTCCCCGTCTCCTTCATCTTACAAATTTGCCGTGTCCCGCACTAGTACCCGCACCCGCACCAATACCCATACCTGTTCTGATGCAACTTAACTATAGAGCAAACTAAGTTATACATTTTGCATATAAGGCATCCTAATGAGAGAAATTGATGAATGACTGAAATCAAAAGTTCTATGATGTAAATGTGTATACTCAATTCTTTTAAGGACGGGAAATTAGAAAAAGAGCTAGATTTGTGCGGATAAGATGAAGAGAAACATATTCCATATTTTCATATAGGTCTTTACGGTCTTTTACTCTCTAGTTGTAAATCTCAAGGCTTTAAAGAATGCAGATAGATGTTAGAATAACATAGAGAAGATAAATTAGCATTCAGATCTTTAGTAGATGATGTTGGTACTTGGTAGTATGATGTTGGTTTGAAATTTATCTTCTACTGTACTTGATGGCATGGACATGCCTGGATGGTTGCAGATCCTTGTATCGAAATTAATAGAAGGCGTGGAAGGCATGTTAAGAGGGATGAAGATAAAGTACCAGTTATTTCCGTGTATATACTTGTTTTTTATTTTGCTCAAGTTTTTGAAAGCTAATGCTGCTAAGTTGTTCCTGATGGATATAATCTTTGGTTTTGCATGTAATATAAATATAGATGATATTGAGGATGCTGTCAGTTGCTAAGTATTCTAAACGACCGAACTTTCATATGTCGAGGATGCTGACAAGTTGAATACTTTTATATAACATGTTTTTATGTATCAAGTGTTCACTCTTCAATAGCTATTTGTAATATTCTATGGAGACCTACTATTTGAAAGTGATAGCAGCATTTTGTATACGTTGGCCTATTATGCTTTTTTTATAACTCAATCCCTATTTCTAGTTACTAACGTAATTTGTGGTGATACTTGCAGCTTGAGAGATTGCTTGCAAGGAAGAAGGCAAGAGAGAACTCGGCGAGTTACTTGTAGCAATGTAACCATGTTTTACGTCCAGCGGGGAAAAGACGTGCAGCCCAATTTTGACAGCAGAACCCATAATTTATGCTTTTGTTGTTGTAGTGACATCTGTGATAGGATCAAGGCTTTTTAGCCCAAGTTGTGTTCTTTAACTGTTTATTTTTGACAGTATATATTAATAGTTACTGTGGCTTGTGATGACATTTTGGACTTCATTACTTATTACTTTTTGATGATTCTTTTTATTTTCTTATATGAAAAGTGGTCTTTTATGTGATTCCTTTGATGGTTCGTTGTAGATCCTTAACGCATGAATTACTCTCGCAAGAGAACTTAGCTACCAAATCCCAGGTATCAAGAGAATAAGCTGTCATTCCTCAGGACTGGTTGGTGTCGCTGTTTTGACTTCAAAATCAAAGGAAATGCGTGCTACAAGAGCCCAAGTCGCACCGCACCCTTCGAGAGCATTGATAGGTCCAAGTCTCCAACAGCCTTTCTTAGTTTTCCATCCTATATACACTAGTCGTGAACACCGTGCAAAGTACGGCATATTATTTTTTTTTGCTACAGTAATCCCGATTTTTATTACACTTTCTATTTGAATTGAGCTCAAACTCTTATTACAGTATAGCAACCTTCTTATTACACTTCCTATTTGGATTGAGCTTCCACAGTATGATACTGAGCTTTTTCTTTCTCCTTTTGTTACCAATAACTCTAGAACAATTTTTCAAAACAGCCCTTTCAAATTTTTATTTTTCAAAACCGATCCTGTTTTTTTTTATTTACCAAAACCGACCCGTTTTTTTGATTAGCAGCCTAATCACATTCCTAAATAATCGGGGTTGCCAACCCCGACTATTTAGGAGGGTGTTAAACCCTAATTAGAAGCCTTAAACCATACAAATTTAAGTCCTAAATAGTCGGGGTTGGCAACCCCGACTATTTAGGAATGTGATTAGGCTGCTAATCAAAAAAACGTGTCGGTTTTGGTAAATAAAAAAAAACAGGGTCGATTTTGAAAAATAAAAATTTTAAAGGGTCTGTTTTGAAAAATTGTTCATAACTCTACTAGGAAAATGCCCCGATGAATTTTTAATCATTACTTACGAGCTCGCTTCTGCTTCAGAAGAGCTCAAACTCTTCGAACAGTGGAGATGGGTCTACGTGCATCCAGCGGAGAAGGGGAGGAGGTTTGAAAACTTTCGAAAGAACCTTGCATACGTGCGAAAAAGGAACAGAAGAAAGAATGCTTTCGCCTCATCCTTTGGTCATGTTGTTGGCTCAATGTGTTTATAGATTTAAGCAATGAGGAGTTCAGAGAGCCTGCATTTGAGCAAAATGTTGAGAAGAGATGGGAAGAAGATAAAGAAGAGGTTGATGAATGAAAGTTGCAAGGCACGTATCCACTTGATTGGAGGAAGAAAAGTGTTGTCACTGCAGTGAAAGATCTAGGCCAATGTGGTGTGTTCTAAGTTTTTATTTGCCATTATTTTTGTCTAGTTTCTTCTTGTATCTACTGAAAAACTACACAGTAATTTCAAATGTGATGACCACCATCCAAATGAATTGTCAAATAACTGTCATAATTCGTATTTATATATATCAGTAAAAGGTGCTAATTAGTGTGTCATTAACGTGATACCCATCCAAACAATTATGATATAGATTAATGAAAACATAGATCATAGCTGACGGTTTGAATGTGTGTCATGCGATAACACATTAGGCGTGAAGGCACACACTAGCCACACTTACTCTATATAAGAGTAAGCCGTGGTTTATGGGGCCCTCCATGATGCTGGTTGTTGTGTTGTTGGTGTGACACATTACACACATCAACATACATAGATCGAAGGTGAGAGTTTAACTATATGTAATATCAGCGATTGTAGGTCGTAAAATGTGATCTCAAATTTGTATTAAATGAATTATTTGTTACAAATTGGAAATCTCTTTTACACAGAAGAAGAGAGAATTGATTTGATCTCTATTTTGTTTAACGTGGGATCTTTTAGGGCGATAGGATACCTCCTTCGATGCTCAGGTATCAAGAGAATAAGCTGTCATTCCTCAGGACTGGTTGGTGTCGCTGTTTTGACTTCAAAATCAAAGGAAATGCGTGCTACAAGAGCCCAAGTCGCACCGCACCCTTCGAGAGCATTGATAGGTCCAAGTCTCCAACAGCCTTTCTTAGTTTTCCATCCTATATACACTAGTCGTGAACACCGTGCAAAGTACGGCATATTATTTTTTTTTGCTACAGTAATCCCGATTTTTATTACACTTTCTATTTGAATTGAGCTCAAACTCTTATTACAGTATAGCAACCTTCTTATTACACTTCCTATTTGGATTGAGCTTCCACAGTATGATACTGAGCTTTTTCTTTCTCCTTTTGTTACCAATAACTCTAGAACAATTTTTCAAAACAGCCCTTTCAAATTTTTATTTTTCAAAACCGATCCTGTTTTTTTTTATTTACCAAAACCGACCCGTTTTTTTGATTAGCAGCCTAATCACATTCCTAAATAATCGGGGTTGCCAACCCCGACTATTTAGGAGGGTGTTAAACCCTAATTAGAAGCCTTAAACCATACAAATTTAAGTCCTAAATAGTCGGGGTTGGCAACCCCGACTATTTAGGAATGTGATTAGGCTGCTAATCAAAAAAACGTGTCGGTTTTGGTAAATAAAAAAAAACAGGGTCGATTTTGAAAAATAAAAATTTTAAAGGGTCTGTTTTGAAAAATTGTTCATAACTCTACTAGGAAAATGCCCCGATGAATTTTTAATCATTACTTACGAGCTCGCTTCTGCTTCAGAAGAGCTCAAACTCTTCGAACAGTGGAGATGGGTCTACGTGCATCCAGCGGAGAAGGGGAGGAGGTTTGAAAACTTTCGAAAGAACCTTGCATACGTGCGAAAAAGGAACAGAAGAAAGAATGCTTTCGCCTCATCCTTTGGTCATGTTGTTGGCTCAATGTGTTTATAGATTTAAGCAATGAGGAGTTCAGAGAGCCTGCATTTGAGCAAAATGTTGAGAAGAGATGGGAAGAAGATAAAGAAGAGGTTGATGAATGAAAGTTGCAAGGCACGTATCCACTTGATTGGAGGAAGAAAAGTGTTGTCACTGCAGTGAAAGATCTAGGCCAATGTGGTGTGTTCTAAGTTTTTATTTGCCATTATTTTTGTCTAGTTTCTTCTTGTATCTACTGAAAAACTACACAGTAATTTCAAATGTGATGACCACCATCCAAATGAATTGTCAAATAACTGTCATAATTCGTATTTATATATATCAGTAAAAGGTGCTAATTAGTGTGTCATTAACGTGATACCCATCCAAACAATTATGATATAGATTAATGAAAACATAGATCATAGCTGACGGTTTGAATGTGTGTCATGCGATAACACATTAGGCGTGAAGGCACACACTAGCCACACTTACTCTATATAAGAGTAAGCCGTGGTTTATGGGGCCCTCCATGATGCTGGTTGTTGTGTTGTTGGTGTGACACATTACACACATCAACATACATAGATCGAAGGTGAGAGTTTAACTATATGTAATATCAGCGATTGTAGGTCGTAAAATGTGATCTCAAATTTGTATTAAATGAATTATTTGTTACAAATTGGAAATCTCTTTTACACAGAAGAAGAGAGAATTGATTTGATCTCTATTTTGTTTAACGTGGGATCTTTTAGGGCGATAGGATACCTCCTTCGATGCTTGAGTCGAGTTTACTTCCCGTTGACAATTCGAACAAGGTCGTGAACAAACTTCCTTGCGTGGTAGAAGTTTTGTCTTTTGAGTTCGAATACCCGAGCTAGAATTTGAAGGCCGAATGCACAAGAATGCTAAGTTCGGTTCTCTTAATGCTAAAAAGTCCATTTTTCTGTAGCCATTTGTCGCTTTTTATAGAGAGGAATGACCTGTAACCACCTCCTAAGAACGTAGGAAGTGGGTGCAACCGCTTCCACAATTCAGGATTTAGTGGCTGACTCGGTCAAGCAGTTTAGGCACACTTGGCATTCAGGCGGGCTTGACCATTCAGGCGAGCTTGAAACATGCAGGCGAACCTCGTAGGCGAAGTTAAGTGTTCAGGCGAACATAACTTCATTTAGGTGAAGCTCGATGTTCAGGCGAACTTGGATCTTTGTGATTGATTCAGGCGGAGCTGTGTCATCAGGCGAACTTAGCTCGGCCTGCGAAGTCAAGCATTTAGGCAGACTTGACTTGGTTCATGTGCACTTGAATGTTCAGGCAGAGTTTAATCTTCCAGGTGAACATATAAGCTTTCTTTGTTAGGAATAAAGACAATTTTATTTGCCCACAAAACCCCCTTCAAAGTTTTCAGACCCAACTTGAGTTGCATGGGGTCTGAAATACTTTGAATATTCAGACTCGTAAAAAAATGATCACTATTCATTGATTCAGGCGAAATAATGAACTTAATCATTCTGGTGAAGTTGGGCTTTATAGGTGCAGCCAGTGAATTCAGGCGAGCTACGCATTAAGGCGGACTTAGCTTTGCAGGCGAACCAGACAGTTACAGGAGAACCAAGCGGTTGCAAGCGAACCAAACGACCACAAGAGAGCTTTGAGGAGATGATAACATGTCAAATTGCATTAAATGCGATGTGATTTGGCGTTATCGTGTTACGCGCACGATCTGAGCTGTTGTGTCGGTTAGAGATCAGATCTCAGCCATTTCTTCGAGAGTAAATCATGCCCGTTGATTTTCAAAAAAATCAAATCTCAACTGTTTAGTGGAATTCGAACCGTCTTGCCATTTGGATAGTAGATCCGAACTGCTTATTTCTAGAGTTAATCTTGAGCGTTGATTTCAAAAAGACTGAATCTCAGCTGTTGGATTCAAATTCGAACTGTTGCGCCGGTTGGAGATCAAATCTCAACCGTTGCTTTCTTTGCCTATATAAAGGCTCGCTCTTCTTCGTGAAGAGGATACTGCACTCTTGTTGTTCGAATCTTCTTCTCCAAAACTCTTAAAACTTTTGAATGAACTTCTTCTTGATTTTCTCCATGGCACCTAAGACCAAATCTATTGTCTCGAAGGGAAAGGGGAAGGCTTACACTTCTGCCGCACCTGGTGTTGCTTTGCCGTCCTCAGGTAAGCTTCAAAGACTTGATCTTTTTGGGTTCTTTTACTAGCGTGAAGCCATGGGGTTTGAAGAAGATGAACAGGCGAAGTTCATTCTTCTGGTGAGCTTTGTTAGTTCTGGTGAAGTTCATCTGTTCTGGCGAACTTCGTTGCCTGGCGAAGTTCGTTCAGTAAGGCGAACTTCGTTGTCTGGCGAAGTTCATTCAGTCATGCGAACTTCGTTGTCTGGCGAAGTTCGTTCAGTCATGGGAACTTCGTTGTCTGGCAAAGTCCTCTCAATCTAGCTAACTTCCATGGTCACGCACACTTCCATAGTGCGCTAGCTTAGCGTAGCTCACCTGCATGGTCGAGTTTGCCTATTTACATGACTTGGTGAAAATTTTTACTTCATCAAGAATTTCTAATATTTCTCGTAACCTTGTTTTGCAATGGCTTATTTTGGAGTGACTATCCCAAAAGTGAGCGCCATTGGCCATGTCAGTAGAGTAGGATTCTCGACTCTAGCCAGGTTCCCTATTTGTGAACCAGTATCGATTTTCTCCCCTGACAGTTCCGCAGAGCGTTAATAGAGAATATCTGAGGGGCACTATCTCATGCTTCAAGAACTCATCACGGATGTTGTCGTGACTGATTCCAAGCATAGGGAGATGAAGAAGTCCTACTTCCTCTTTAGTGATGCGAAGGCTGATCTAATAAGCTTGTATCTTGGTGAAAGCATGTGGTTTTCGGTTATAGGTAATGCCCGATACTTTATCCCTACTATGCCAAGGGGATTTTTGATCATGGAGTTGCGGTCACTTTCTATACCTAGGGTGATGGACTGTGACCTGACCCCTACCCAAGATGGAGTCACCTACGACCTCTTTATAGGATCAAAGGCCGGTTTTGGTATAGATAGCTCAAGCAAATGCGTCACGACTTTACACCCTGGTCTGCTACAAAGTGATCTACCTATGGGCGAAATAGCGGCGGTGGCTGACAACTTCTGGCACAGGTTCTTCAATGCCGAGGGTCAATTTCCACCAAAAGACTTCTGGGCTCCTGGGTGGGTTCACTCTGCATCGGGTACAACGCTCTGGTGGTCCCGTATCACTGAGTTCGTGTTAGAAGAGAACTCTGACATGCAAGGCACGGAGTTATATATTGCTATTAGGGGAACACAGTTCGGCCTCAAGATTAATGCAACATAATTTTAGAGCATCTTGGAGCTCAATTATCCTGAGTGCGGCACCTTCTTCACCCCGAACGGAGAACTAGGCTTCGCGTTGCACGAGATGTACGAAGTCTCAGGATTATCCATGGGGGAGCTTCCATATGAAGAATACGTTCCCGAACCAAGGGAGATTGAAAAGCTCTCAAACAAGTTTCCTTAAGTGGCTGAGACCACTTGGGAGATACTCTGCCACTATCACATCTACTTGCACACCGTTGGGGAAGTGGACATCAGGGCAAGAGGAAGATGAGTCAATGTATCATCCACGTGAGTTGCTTGTCGGGTATCTGATGTTGTGGGTAAAGCGTTGTGTGATTCCCACACACTCTTTTGAGGCGATCTCGATTGAGGTGGTTTATCCTGCAGTCCATCTAGCTCACAGACGATCTTATGCTCTACTTCCTACTATGGTGGCGTGTATTCAAGGCGGTTTGCGTACATTAACAGCTCAATTCTACAAGGTGCTGTATGTTAAAGAGAGAGAATGCGAAAAAGTTGCCAAGACTCCTAATCCATGCGTCAGCCTCCTGTATACATATTTAATAGCGTGGTACGTGCTACACTGTCCATGCTTGATGAGTGCACTGGAAACACATCGGGAAGGGCAGATGATTACCTTCCTTCAATGATTAGAGAGATGTTCTTAGAAGTACAACTATATTGCGGAGATGAGGAAGGCTCTCTCCTTCTTCAGCAACTACGAGTACTTTCGATGCTTCCCTTACTTCGCATACGGAGGATATGGCGACGCTTTTGTGGAAGTGCCAACGGAAGGCCATTACAACGTACTATCTTTGGGTAGCTTCTGTTGGTTTGTCAACATCCAGCCATGCAATCACATTTTTTGAACAGGCTCGATCTTCCATATGGAGCATTAATTCCCGTGCTGCTTCGCTCTCCAATTTGAGTACGACCAGCTTTATGTTTGGAATCCAAACCTTCAGCTGAGCTATGAAGGGGGTTTAATTGACGACGTGCAAGGATGATATTGGCATCAGGCGGGACGCACTGGTGCTCAGTTCGTACTGCCACCCAAGAATCCGCAACTCTGGCACAATTTGACATTTGTAAATGGTACCGCAGTGCCAGTGCGGTACCCGAGGTCTTCAAACCTTATGAATCTTGTCTAAAGGTGTTAAAGCATCACTTAGGCAAATCAATTCGCATGCCAACGAGAAAGGAGTACCAGGAATTCGAAGAATCTAAGGAGATTTTGTTCGAAGAAACTTTTAGCATGAAGAGCCATATGACTTCGTTGGGCAAGCAGTTCAAACTCAATATGCTCCCTCTCAACCTGACATCACAGCAAAAGAGGAACTTAAAGAAGAAGCTGAGGAGCTGACCGGAGCAGGTATGTTTTTTAAGAGAGTTAGGGGCACTATTGCTGACCAACTGCAAATGCTAGAATACACAATTTTTGATTACACTTCTGACTTCACAGCTCGATCAAAATGATCACGGGAAGCAAAAGCTGGCCCCTCTAAAGAAGAAGTTATGAAGAAAGCTCGCCAAGAAGAGGCGACGGTGATTGCTGAAGCGTGGGAGGACCACGAGCCAAGTGTTCGTACCACTCAACCCTCTTTAGAGATGGCTCCACAGACTGCTTCAACAGTGTTGGTGGACATCCAAGCCTCTTCAGCTCAGCCTTCCGTAGAAGTTGTTTCATCAGCACCTATCGTTGTGACGGAAATAGCTCCGTTGACGTCAGAAGTTATGCCGTCGACCCCTACTATTGCTCAGCAAATTCTTGTTGAATCTACAACTCAAGTCGCTCAACCGATCATCTCAGAGGGTAATCATTCTTTCACTCCTCCTTTCTTTTTTATTTATCATTTTTAGTGTAATTGCCCTGAATCCGCTCAATCTTCCGTTGTTATTAAAGCAGAAATGGCGGAGGAGGCCATTACCATCTCCTCTACAGAAAATGAGGAAGAAGAAGTCGAGCTCTCATCTGACAGCGAAGATGCCACATTCAGGGATTATGATGAAAGCGAACATGCTTCACATCATTCTTCTAAGATCAAACCTCCTATTGGGGACTTGGATGCTCCGAGTCCTTCTTACGGACTAGCTTTCGAGGTTGCCACTTCCGTTCCAGGTACTGTAAAGTGTAGACTCATAGATCTATGAGGGTTGCATTACTGAACTTGCTAACTTTTTCTTTATAATATTCACCACAGTTGATACGGCCCTCGAAGCTCTTGAAAGGTTGGCTGGTCTGCTGACCTCCATACACGAGGGAACTTTCGTTTTGCCTCGACCGACTGCCATTCAAGGAGTAAGCCAATCTACAGAGGTTTTGATCGAGGCGGAAGAGGTTGCAGATCAGGATAAGGAGGCGACAAGTTCTTCGATGGCCATTATCGCTATCACTGCTTCAGTTCCTATCTCGACAACTCTTGACCTGGTTACCGAAGATCACGCCTCTTCTCCTGTCGGGACTTCAGCAGTAGTAGCAGGATTTCCTCTTACTTCAGCGGTGTCTACTTCGACTCTCACTATGGTAACCACGCGTGTCCCGCCTCAAGCTCTCATAATGACGCTAGCTGCAGAGGAAACTCCCCTTTCTCTGATAGACCGTATGTGAAAAATGGCCGTAGATCAGACTATCGAGAGCTTCCAGTCTTTTTTGTGGACCAGTGTAAAGATGGTGTTAGATGAAAGCTGCTCTTTTAATGATTACAAACCAGTCCTACAAATGTACGTGGACAATTTGACCAGGCTGGTTGGTGCAGAGGCCACCTCCACGTATCAATCCCACTTGTGGTTTATGGACAAAGACATGCACATACTTCTTGCATTTCGTTCTAACAACTCTCATATTATTGAACTGGCCTCCGAAAGGGTTCAAGTAGCCCTGAAAGAGCGGTAACGCCTCTTGGAGTAGACCCTAGACAAAGAAGCTTAACTGAAGGAAGAGGTGCAATGAGCTACAACACGAGGCAAGGAGATCGGGGAAGAATGCCGGAAAGCTAATTTCATCTTAGCGGATTTGGCTCAATTAATATCTAAGACAAAGAGCATCATAGCAGAAGCGCAGGGATGCTTGGCAGATAGGGAGCGAGATCATGCACAAGTCTTGGTAGAGTTAGAGGAGCTCGAGAATCAGTATCAACATGTTCTTGGTGAGCTTGAGGATAACGACAGAGCTCTAAAGGTGGTAGGTAACTAGTTTGCCGACGTCGTCTTGCTTACTGAAAAAGATATTCGTTAATAAATCATTCATGTGGTTGAAGAAGAACGCGCTTGTTCGTGGGAAAAACTGTTGCTTTCTTCATTAATGAGATAATTGTCATCTTGGATTACAAAGATCCGGTCTTTTATAGATCCGGTTACAACTAAATCAAAGAAAATAAAGGAAAAAATTACAACTTTCCTTCTATGAACAAATCACGAGCTCTTGTTTTGCGGTCGCTCGCTTTGGTGGGTTCTTTGCCTGCGCCGGGGTTAATCCGTGGACCACCGCGCGATCTAGATCCGGTCGGATCTACACGATTATGCGGGTATTATTCCACGAAGGGAATAATAGCCGGGAGGGATTAATCCACCAAGGGAATAATCGCTCGGATCTCGAGATCTAAGACCAAGCTTAGATCTGGAGTGTGGTCTCGTGTAGATCTCAGATCTGTTCTTTCTTCCTCTCGAAATCCTGCCTTTTCTGACGTGGATGGTCGCCGAGGATCAGATCTGTACGTCCAAGTCTTCAAGTCTTCAAAACTCCGAGTTCACTCTTCAATCCGGCAGAGTTTCGGCTCTTGAAAGTTCGACCTCCGAAAATGAACATCTCTAGGCCTATTTATAGGCTCTCAGGACAGTGGCCGCAAAAAGAGAAATGTCGGCCACCATCAGCCACTGTCGGCCACCTCGGGGTGGCCGGCACTGTGCCTAGCCACCTTGAGGTGGCTCGGCTCATGGCCAAGCCACCTCAAGGTGGCTCGGCCACCGAGCCACCTCGGGGTGGCTCGGCCACCGAGCCACCTCAGGGTGGCTCGGCCTTGGCCGAGCCACCTTGAGGTGGCTCGGCTTTGGCCGAGCCCCCGCGGGCGATGTTTTCCGATTTTTTCGAGTTGTGTCCGTTTTCCGGTTTTGTCCGTGATTCGGTTGATTGAGACTCTGATTGGTTGATCTGATTTGGCAGTAAGTCGGATTCCTGATTTGGCAGTAAATCCGCTTCTGAGTTCGAGTCCGAAATTGATCTTGATTCGATCGTGATTCGTCCGAGTCCGCTCTCGGTTGGATGACTCGTTGATTCCTCAACTCATTAGCTTGATTCTGCACGCGGGTGGATGCATTCCGTCGCTTCTGTGCGATTCGTCGATCTCGTCGCCTCGTTGGTTCGTCGGTTTGTGCCGAGCTATGCTAGGGGACCTATAAGCAATTTTATATGCCTACAGATACCCCCTCCAAAGTATTTCAGTCTCGTTCTTTTATAGAAGAGTCTGGAATACTTTGGATATGATTGCCCCCACCTTTAGTCGGTGTAATGGGATCTTGGAATGATTCCCGTTCTTGACTCCTTCAATTCTCCAGGCTTTTCGGTGCTTTGTCGAAAGTCTGTAAGAGTTCCGGTGCTGCATTTATTGTCTGACCGTTTGTCGGAATTTTGAACTTTGAAGTCGACCTCGAGCGTGTGGTTCGAGCACTTTTCAAGATCTAATCTTTATTGGATCTTCGAGCTTCCCCTCAGGTATATCTCCATAATTTTAGCATTTTTTTATGCTTAATTTAATTTATGAACTCGTGGGGTTGCGTGCGAGGGTTAGGATTACGATTCGTCGCCTCGAGCTTATCTTTCAGGGGGATAAAAAAGTGATTTTTATTTCTAGATCTGACCTCTTGAATTTTTTTTGTAGGCCATTATGTCGTGAGTATCGAGAGGTCGTTTTCCTGCTGCATCGGCTGATGGCGCGCTTCCCTCATATGCTGGTGAGCAATCTGATGTTGTTCCTCCGTCGTCATCTCCGTTGCGAGGGCGATCCGAAGGGACGGAATCTGAATTTCCAGCGGTAGCACAGCTTCACATCCGTATACCAGCGAATACGGGGTGGCGCCTGTAGGCGTGCGTATAGTGGTGCGATAAGCCCAGAGTGCTTCACCGAGTTTGTCATCCCAGTCTCGTTTATTTTTCTTTACAAGCTTGGACAGGATCTTAATGATCGTCTTGTTAAACGCTTCAGCTAATCCGTTCGCAGCGGGATAGTAAGGTGTTGATGAAACGTCTTCAATTTTGAACTTGTTACAAAATCTGATGAAGGCGTTTTAGGCTTGTTAGCAATTTGATCAATGATCTGCCAACTACATTCCTCATCTGATGAAACATAACCTAAGCCTCGTCCATATTTATAATAATCCTCAGGCTTCCCTTTCGGTACATATACTGCTTTGGCTGGATTACGAGGACCTCGATCGAAATATAAACCTTCTCCGAGTGTGAAGTCGTATCCTTGCTTTTCCATAAGCTTGCGTGCTTCCGGACTATACTTAGACAAATGCCGACCGGGTTTGTCATCATCTTCATCTTCACTTAGGAAATGATCCCGTAATGGAGAACTTTTCCCTTTACCGTAAATTATTTCCTTCGCGCCCTTTATTTTGTTCGGGATGATCATGGTTGTTCCGAAAGAATGTTGGAGGCGTTCTTTCGTTACATAGGATGATCGGAGCGGCATATGCAAACCAGAATTATTATACAATTCCGTCATCATATTATCAAAAGACAAGGAGTACTCTAAATCGTCATTTATTTCATCGGTGGCAAGTTGCCAGTTACAACTGCCATCTGACGATTGATCATCGTCAAGATTGATTACAAAGGGTACAATGTCATTTAGAACAAAACCACCATTGTAATCGAATCCGGCTTCGGAGTCAGCTTCTTCTCCGCTGTCCGCGCCCTGGACCGATGGTTCTGTATCGGATTCGTTACCATAAAGGAGAGAATCAGTGAAATAATTCTCAAACCCTTTAAATGGTTGCTTATCCGCGACCACCGTCCTAACTCTTCCATCAGTGTCGACATATTTCAGACACTGATGTAAGGTAGAGGGAACTATAACATTACTATGGATCCAAGGCCGACCCAATAGTAAGTTATATGACGTCTCAGCATCAATAACATAGCACGTGACCTCTGTCTTCAGATCGCCCATTTGGCACTTTACCCGAATTTTACCTAAAGGCCTTGACCCGCTGGTGTTGAATCCGTATATAACCGTGCCTGTAGACGCTAATTTGCTGACCGGAATGCCAAGGTTGTGCATCAGACGAAGTGGCATAATGCTCACAGCGGAACCCGGATCGACTTGGATCCGGTTGACTTCGCTGGAACCAATGTATCCGACGAAGTATAGGGGCCGATCGTGATTCGAATTTTTCGTTTGCATATCCTCTTTGGTGAAGGTGATGCAGGGAAGGTTCTTAGTCGCCATGTTGCACTGTTGACTCAGCGGTTCTGGCTGTTCATGCACCGGCTTGACTTGAGTCAGAAATACCTCTGCATTGGCCAAAGCTTCTTGTAGGGCCTCCCTGGTTTCTTTGGATAATCACAGCAATTCATACAACGTTATTCGTGCAGGAATGTTGGCTAATTGCGCCATAATGTCGAAGCTATGCGGAGTCTTCGAGCTTTCCGGTTTGTCTCTTCCAATTGGACGACTGAAACGAGACTGCTTCGGATTCTGTACCTCTTGGGGATTCTTCTCTTTTGGTTTATTCACCGGTTGTCGTAGAGCTTCTTTACCCGGTGTGGGACTTGCAATCACTCCCATCTCCGTGAGAGTTTTGGCTGGTCCCCGCTTGTTCACCCCTTGCTCACTAGGTGGCGGATAATTGTAGTGGTATTCATTTCCGCTCCGTGTCGCAAAAGCTTCTTGTTCTTCTTCAGAGAGCAGGAAGGTGGAGATTCTTTCGTCATCTTCTCCCGGGATAGCAGAGACTCCACAGCAAGACTTTCCTTTCCCTTTGGATTTCTTCTTTGATGACGATCCGGCCCATTGTTCATCTTCAATTATCTCCAATCAGATCTGGATGAACCCAAAGGATTTCGCCATTTGGGGTTGTGTGCGGCACAAGTCCCTTTTGGCGCTGTCCGTGCGGATCGTCATTCACCGTCTTCATCCCGACTTTGGTGACGCGTTTTGGCTCGAACCAAGTTGTAGGCACCGACCCAAAACTGATTGACACTGCGTTGGCCCCCACATTCTTGGCTGGCTTCGGGGTTATGACTCCTACGTCGATTAACGCCTGGATCTTGTCCTTGAGGTGGTAGCATGATCTCGTAGGGTGGTGGACCGCTCTGTGGTACGCGCAGTACTTTGGATCTGTCACTTTGCTGGCCCCTTCTTGATCCACGATCGCCGGCAACTGGATCTTGTTGTTCTCCAACAGGTATTTGAAGATGCCGGGAACTTCATCATCCTTGAAGGAGTACACTTTAGGAAACCTCGGCTCCGCAGATTTCTGCTTCTGAGGCCGTTGTTGCCATTGTCCTCGAGATTGTTGGGGTGCTTGTTGCTGTGGCTGCTGTTGCTGTGGTTGCAATTGAAAGGTTTGATTAGCATCAACTGCATTAGCTTGTGCCTTACCTTTCCCCCGTGGGACGAAGTTTTGTTTTGGAGCACTCATCGCCGGTTGGCCTCTTTCCGCCTTCTTCCTCTTGAGGAATCGCTCAGCTTGCTCTCCCCGGACTTTCAAGTCCTTCCATGTATTGGATGGTGCTGTCCCCATTGCTTCTAGCACGTCCAACGCGAGGTTGTTGTGGCAGGTCTGGAGGATGAATTCCTCGGTGATCGGGTCCCGGCAATTCATCGCCTTGTTCCGGAATCTTTTGACGAAGGTATCGACTAACTCTCCGTCCTTCTGCTTCTCATCGAGCAACGATCCGATAGATATCTCGGTGTCGTCGTCGAAGAAGTTGGCCAGGAACTTGGTCTCCATGTCATCCCAGCTGTTTACGCTGCCTGGCTTGAGGCGGCGATACCAATCGAAGGCGGCTCCGCGAAGAGTGCCGACGAATGACCGCACCATCAGAGGCTCATTACCAGAGATCACCCCCAAATGCGATTTGAAGTAAATCAAATGCTGGGTAGGTGAACCCATCCCATTAAACGGCGTGAAGTTAATTAGATTAAACTTCGCCGGATATGGGATCGATTCCCATTCTCTTGGGTATGGGCAAGGAATGCCTGTTTTCTTCATCTCTTGAGCGGAAATTAGTGTGTTGATTTTGCTCTCGAGGTTCTTGATCTTCAGGTTTTCGCCGGTTTCTTCGCCAGCATTCTCATTACCACCCCCTGCGTTGACGGGAGGATCATTGGTGTTACGAGCATTTGTATCCTCATCTTCCACATTAATCGGGTTACGATGATTCTGCTCGCCTTGTTGGTTCGCCAATGCTTGGATCTGTTGGTCATGCATTTCTCTCATCTGCTGCATGGCCATCTCCATCTCAAATTTGAAACTTTCTTTCTGCTTAGCCAAAGCGTCTTCAAGCATCTTGGCCATCTGCTCCGCACTTATCATCAGGGCCTCGCGGGGTTGTCCCTCGCTGGATACTGTATTATCTGATGCCACCGCGGAGCCGGCATCAGATTCTTCATCTTCTGAAGGGCGTCTTGTCCGAATCCTACCATAAGTTGCTCGCTCTATGGTTCCGGACTGCAGACGGGTTCTAGGTCGGGAAGCTTTCAGAATCGACTCGAAATCTTCTCGTGCCGATGTCCCTTTGCTCGTCATGTTGGTGGTGACCCTCGGAAATTCTCCGTCTTCAATCACCCTTCTTCTTCGTTGGAAGCGCCTAGGCCTTGGTTTTGGCGTTTCCGCATTAAGTCTTTCAAAAACTGAAACTCTTTCGGGGACCGCCTTAATGCAATTGCATTCCGACAATACCGCCCGAATGAGTTTGGAACAGGGACATTGAATTTCCCGTTCTCGGGGACTCCTCTTCCTGGTTCTATTCGTACCCCCAGCACGATAGTACAACTCGTCATTTTGACAGTCAGAGTAACCTATCGTGTGCGGGCACGCCTTCTCAGGTACAACACAATCATTATCAGATGATAATGTTTCCATCTGAGGTTGACTTGCCTTCTTTGGGCTTTCAAAGGTTACCCGCCTCAAAACATGCCTTTTTGGGCGTGAATTTTCGGCGTGATCTTGGACTTCAATGCGCAAATTGGTGCGCGCAGCTGCCTTGAGGTCTTTGTCATGCTGGAGGTGATGGCGACCCCCAGTATGTTGAGTCGTTCTGGGCTTCTTCATCGGGCCCAAACGCTCGTGAATTGGAGCTTTGCCTCTCACGTCAGGAATTGGACCGAGGCGCTCCAAAATTGGTTTCTTCTTGCGGGATGACTCTGCATGATCTCCCGGAGAAGTTATTGGGATTGACGGCGACTTTGGTTGACTCGCCGGAGTTTGACCTTCCTTAGAAGGCTGCACTGGTTGCTTTTTGGCCTGAGTCGCCACTTCAGACTTAGGCTTCCAGACTTGTCGTGTTGGTGGTGGCTTCTTCTCCACCTCCTTTTGCAGCTTTCTACGGGCTTCCTGAGCTTGAGCCCGTGCCTGCGCTGACATCGCGCGGCGCTTGCGAATGCGCTCCTCGAGTGTCGAACGGTTCCGTTTGACGCGGACCCATTCTTTCTTTGGCGGCTTGGAAGAGTCGCCATTCATTGGTGGTTGAGGCTGTTTGCCTCTTCTGTTCTTCAACTCCGCGTGGTAGCGGAATCCGTCCGTAGACTCCATCGCCTTAGCGAATTGCCGCGCAAGGCGTTGACGACGCCTCTGGCGGGCTCTCTTTGAGAGAGTCACAACGCCCTGAACAGTAGAGGCGTTGGCGGGAGTTGGGTTGACCTGATTGGAGGTCGGTGGAACTTCATTTGACGCAACTTCGGCGTCAGTTGGGTTGAGAGCTTCGTGGGCTTCCCGAGCAGCTTCAAACCAACGAGCTTTTCTCCCGGAGGAGAACTTCTTGGACTTGCGGGGGGAGATAGAGCCGGACGAGGACACGTACTCCTCGAACTTGGCTTGGTCGAACTCGTACTCGACCTCCTCCACGACCGGGATTGCAATCCGCGGCTGCGACGCATCGATCTCGTTGGCGAGATCGTCGGCTCCCACTGTGGTCGCCAGATTGTTCGCGTGGAAAACTGTTTTCTTTTTCATTGATATGATTGTCATCTTGGGTTACAAAGATCCGGTCTTTTATAGATCCGGTTACAACTAAATCAAAGAAAATAAAGAAAAATTACAACTCTCCTCTGTGAACAAATCACGAGCTCCTGTTTTGCGGTCGCTCGCTTTGGTGGGTTCTTTGCCTGCGCCGGGGTTAATCCGTGGACCACCGCGCGATCTAGATCCGGTCGGATCTACACGAGTATGCGGGTATTATTCCACGAAGGGAATAATAGCCGGGAGGGATTAATCCACCAAGGGAATAATCGCTCAGATCTCGAGATCTAAGACCAAGCTTAGATCTGGAGTGTAGTCTCGTGTAGATCTCAGATCTGTTCTTTCTTCCTCTCGAGATCCTGCCTTTTCTGACGTGGATGGTCGCCGAGGATCAGATCTGAATGGTGCAAGTCTTCTGGTCTTCAAGCTCCGAGTTCACTCTTCAATCCGGCAGAGTTTCGGCTCTTGAAAGTTCGACCCCTGAAAATGAACATCTCTAGGCCTATTTATAGGCTCTCAGGACAGTGGCTGCAAAAAGGGAATTGTCGGCCACCTCTGGCCACTGTCGGCCACCTCGGGGTGGCCGACACTGTGCCTAGCCACCTTGGGGTGGCTCGGCTCATGGCCGAGCCACCCCAAGGTGGCTCGGCCACCGAGCCACCCCGAGGTGGCTCGGC